>NW_024735554.1:12979737-13157446 GCF_018991925.1 Homarus americanus | reverse complement strand
TCGGAATTAAACCTATATCACGAAGGGTTATAAGCAGTATATATATATATATATATATATATATATATATATATATATATATATATATATATATATATATATATATATATATATATATATATATATATATATATATATATATATATATATATATATATATATATATATATATACACAGGAGAGAGGAGTTGCTTTATTATGACAGCTGGGCCGGAGCCAGACAACGGTTACCAAGTGGTGTTTATTTATCTGTCATATAGGGGGAGTTTATGTTTTCTCTTATGAAATGTCAATGAATTGACTTAAGAGAATATAATTAACATTGCTGGTACTATTGTAAGATAGTGATTAATTTGAATATAAACTTGCTATAGTTTGCAATAGACATAAAATTTTTAGTGAGAACTAGTCTATTTTAGTACAAATGACTAAAATTTTTATCTCTTGTGCAAAATATATGATGTCTATATTCAAATTATTCGCTGTCTTGCAAGGATCCAAGCAATGTATTTAATATTCTGCTTACTTTAGACTGTGCCATTTTATGTCAAGTTTAGTCACTTTTATTGGCCTCCAGAACATAGCCCTATTTTCCCCATTGATTACATATAATTATATATCGCAATTTAGTATATAGCGAACATCCTTGGACTCTATCTCTCGATATATCCCGCCCCTACTGTACATTATACTGTATTCCAAAAAATATTTTTAATTAAACCTTAAATTGTATTATTTTCATAGGTAGTTTGTACGTGTACATAAAATCCACCCATACATTACTAATATATTTATCCCTTTGGAAAATAAAGCATAATCAACATACGGTACCTTCCTTGTCAGCATCTGTGGCAGTAACTGTTGTTACATAAGTTCCCTCTGACTCATTTTCTGTCACATCTATTGTTGTTCCACATATTCCTTCTACCATTACAGGAGGGTTATCATTCAAGTCAATGACATTAATGGTAATCTGAAAGAAAATAAGGACAAATCATCTGCTTCCTTTCTTATCAATGGCAGATTAAGGAAAGAGAAACCTCAACACAAAGTAAAGAACACAATTGGGAAGAAAGGTGTATAAAGTGATAGGATGGGGCGTGAACAACAAGTAGAATATTCCATAATCACTTTCTCACATCTGAACTTGCATACATAATATAGAAAGAGAATTCTTTATCATCAAATTAATTTACCTGTACAACAACTCATAACAATTCACCACTGATGCAAATTGAGTTGTCAAGTTTACTCAGTATTAAAATACTGAAGATTCTGTGAATGAGTATTCAAAATTAACATAGGCTTGAAACCTGAAAATCATAAGATTAAATTTCAATTTAGACAAGATTGTCACTAGCAATGGGGTTCCAACTACTGGACCGAATGGTTTTTTACATTTTTGATTCAACAAATTATCCTGTAATACAACTTTTAAATAAATACTATTAACCCCAAAGCTGAGTAAAATTGTCTAGCATTAGCCAAATAAAATATTAACACTTTTGGGTCCATACGCAGCGCATGCCGCCACCACCCAAAATGGGCTGGTTGTACCCACCTGACGACAACTGCGGCATTAATGTTTGCATTTCTTATTTGTTTCAGACATTATTTTCCATCATAGCGTTCCATTTTCTTTATGTGTATTTCCTGACAAACGATTCTTCTAGAATACTCTTATACAAAAGAAGTCGAATCTAACACCAACATATGAAAATATGAGTGAACATTGCAAAGGAGTGGGTAGCATCTGTGCGCTGTAAACCCTTGGGACACGCTGATGCTTGCAGGCCCACAGGGCAGTTATCCCAACTCCTGACATCCGCCACAGTTGCGCAGCAAGAATGGGAAGATAATGGCACACATCTTGAGACTTGATCCATAAAAATCATGCAAAAAGGAATTTTGGCAAGTTATTGAAGTCGATGACAACATTTTCACCGTAGGAATGCTAACAGGAGGTTTTTGGATGACAAAATATTCCTCATTGGCTCACCAAAGTGTTAAAAGTAGCATCCCAAAGTGAAGGGGTTAACTCTTTTAAGTCTTTTCCAGCTATAAGGCCAAGTGGGGAGAATCAAGAGCAATAACAGACTCTCCCCTTCATTTGCTGTCATTCTCACTGTTGTAATAAACATGTTCTGCAACAGTAATCCCCTTCCACAAAGAGCCCAAATATTTATCTGGTTTATCCTTGTTGTTTCAAACAATCTAACATCACACATCAGAAGAATATAAATTCCCAGAAACCATTTAACATTGTATTTTCCAGCCATTCAAGTATATTGCTGTTTTCCGGATAACCATCTCCCTCATTTCTACTGCATCCTTCACGGTTCACCCTATTTTTCCATCCTTGATCTTCACTCCTCCTTTTGCCATCCACCTGTGAATTATGAACTCCTTTTACCAATCTTTCATTCTCATCTTCTCAGTATAACCACACTTCCTAAACAAACCCTGATCCATTCTTGGCTTGACACTGCTTTCATTTTCACATCTCTTGATTTTTGTATTTCTCATTCTCTACATCCTGTTCAGTGTTTACCCAAAACTGCTACTTGTTACTTCTCTTTGTTGCTTAATGTTTCACACCCATGTAACAATAACAAATCAATAACATCCCATCTTTGCCTCTTTTGACAAGGATATCTCCATACATTTCTCAATGAAATAATTACAGGGTCCTCATTAAACATCGGCGATGTGTTCCAGAGAGAAGCAACTTCTCATGAAACGTTTTATAATGAAGAATTTTTCCAAATTAGAATTAATGTAATTAGGAGATACAGCTAGACCCCGACTTACGACTGCTACGACTTACGACCGTCGGGACTTACGACCGCCGCAGATTTTTTATTAAAAAAATGTTTTTTTTTTTTTTTTTTTTCAAATGACACGTTTTTTCTATACCGAAACGTTTCCAGTTAATGTAGTCTCCATGTATAATTAGAAAATTATGGGGGCCCCATGTGCATTCAGCTGACTACATTTAAGGTAAGTGTTCAGTCACACCGTATCCATTCCTTATTATTTATTACTTTCACTGTACTGTATCCATTCCTCATTATTCATTACTTTTACTGTACTGTATTTCATTGTAGATTTAAAAAAAAAAAAAAAAAAAATTTATCTATGTCGGACTTACGACCTGGATTTGGGTCACTAACCCCGTCGTAAGTCGGGGTCTAGCTGTACAGTATATATGCATTCCAACAAGTACAGTAATACCCCTTGAAAGCTCAGGATGCGTTACTGGAGAGAGAACATTCAGCAAATCAGCTTACAATAGGGTCATTATAGCATACTATATAGTATTTGATATGGAGACCTGTTCATAATAACATTATATATTTACTTTTACTTTTATCCTCTTCACCACTGATCGGGTCGTTAGCCACTTGGCCAATCGGTCACGTCACTGCACCGGCTCCTGAATGTACCTGAACCTGCTCCAGTGTTGGTCAAGTCTGGTCTTGAAAGAGCTTTCACTCGGTGCCATCACAACATTTTCTGGCAGAATGTTCCAAGAGTTCACAACTCTCACTCCAAAAAACTTTGTCCTCACTGTTTTCTGGACCTGAGGCTTCTTCAATCTTGAGCTGTGACCCCTTGTGGAGCGAGTGTCCGCCAGCTCCAAGTAAGGACACTCGACTGAGTAGTGCCCCTTGAGATGCTTATACACCTCAGTTAGGTCGCCCCTTGCCCATCTGTAGTATAAGCTAGGCTAGTTCAGGTGCACTAATCTCTCAGGGTAGTTCAGGTGCTGAAGTGCAGGCACCAGTCTGGTGGCTCTCCTTTGAACATTTTGAACCAACTGACAGTCCCTAGTATATCTCGGGGACCAGACGGGGTGACAGTACAGTGGTCCCTCAGTATACGGGCACAATTCATTCCAGAAGGTTGCTTGTTAACCGAAACCATTGTTTCAATGGGTTTTTGGGTAATTGGTTCCAGCTCACCGAAAATTACATACAAACTAAAAATAAATGCAGTAAAGTACACTTACTTTGAGGTGTGCATGTAGAAGGCTCCTGGTTTATGATGATGATGATGATGGGAATTAGAATGGGGGTGGAGGAGAAGGGAGAAGAGAAGGCATTGGGGTGGAAGAGAAGTCACCCCATGCCGCCATTTCACCCATAAAATTTTAGTTCACTTGGTGTAATTCAAGATTATTTTCTTTAAATCAACACTGCACTGCGCTTAATATTATCAATATGTAAAATATATTTCAAAATGACCAATAATTTGACTGGAAACACAGAAAAAAAGCATTAATGTTGAAGAGTCTCAAACAAGATGTTCCTTCCTCTGAACTGGCAAACAAACTGACGCCAAGCTTGGTGTATTGAGTGGCTGCTTGGCGTGCAAAAAACTAGTTTCCTGTACTTCAATAATGTTCAATAATTGTTAAAAATTACTAAAAAATTTAATATAAAACTTTTAAAATTATTGAATAGTACAACCTTCTTGATATTTACTAAAATGCTAAGGAATTTAAGCCCTAAAACCGATTACTGTATTGGCGGACTAATACAGTACTACAGCTAGTTGGCAGCCAAATGCAGGAGAAAACATGTTGGGAAAAATTCGTAAGGAATTCGTTAACCGAGAGTTTGCTAGTTAACCAAAGTGAAGAATCTTATGGAAGGTAATTCGTTAACTGAAATTTCGTTAACCGAGGCGCTCATTAACCGAGGGATCACTGTACTCCAGATGGAGAAGTACTTCACTCTAGAAGATCGTTACGAGGGACGGACCGTCTAGATATCTGAACGACCTTCTTCTAAGACCTAATAATTTATTTGCCTGATTTACCTTCTTCTCGCAATGGCCCGAGAACTTCAGCTCATTGTCAACATACATATCTAAGTCCTTCTCACATTCAGTCTCAAATGGTGCAGTTTCTTCATCCCGTTGGGACATATGATACGCCTCCTGACTGTTGGTACGCCCCAGGTGCATCCCCTTACACTTCGTGACATTGAATCTCAGCAGCCATTTCTTCGACCATTCTTGGAGCTCAGAGAGATCCTTCTGCAGCTCTTCACAGTCCGCTTGTTTCTTGATTTCCCGAAATAACTTCGCGTCATCCACAAACATTTGTATGGAGGAGTGTACAACGTCAGGCATGTCATTTATGAAACAAACAACAGCAGGCCCAATACATTGCCCTGTGGTACCCTGCTTGTGACAGGTACAGATGATGATTTCGTGCCATTAATCACCACACACTGCTTATGGTCATGTAGAAAGTCTTCTATCCACACTAGGACATTACCCCGAATTCCGTACCCTTCCAGTTTGATTTTCAGCCTTTCGTGGGGTACACTGTCGAAAGCCTTGGTAAAATCTAGGTATATATTGTCGATATTACTTGTACACTTAAACAATTGATTAATAAATAAACCAAGTACCTGTACAGTGATATTCACGATAGCCGGAAAAATAGGTGCAGAGCGGTTCCGGGAATGAGAGATTCCTGGGTATGGTGACAAATTTTCTCATCCCAGGAAAATTATTTTATATCTCGGGAATTTTCTCGGGTACTGGGGAAAGTTTTCCAAAAGTCTAAGCTACGCATCTCGCATGGACAGACACAGAACTGTACTTATTTATGCAAACCCCACTGTATACCTACAATATATTGTACAGGTAAGCCTCTTTTTGCTATGGGGTTAGGTTCTTGAAAACCCCACCACAGGTCGAAATATCGTAAATTATGTTCATTATAACATCGGGTTCAATGTTCCTGGACCTGTGGGACACCTATATGAATCACCGAAAAAAAAAAATCCTAGAAACTACTAACACTCGCCACATAATAATGAACAAGCCTGGCTGTCTTCACATGTCCCTTTCGAGACGAAGGGAATTCTTAAGATGGAGTGGAGACATCAATCTGAGTCCCACACAGACTCTGGGGAGTCTGAAGAGTGGGTACAGGAGGTCACAAAATCATGACAATAATGATAGGGACTCAATTCTTGTATGAAAAACTTAGTAATATTGCGATGGAGGTGTGGTAGGGGATTAGTGGGTCTCATGTTACTGACATGACCTGATTAATGTCAAGTGGAGGTGGGGTGAGGTGGTCTCATTTAATATTAAATCACCCATTGCCAGGGTGAGGGATTAGCGAGATTCATTACTTTTTTTTTATGGAGTTAGCCCACCAAGGCACAGGTCAATGACCCACATCAGGGCCTGGGGGCAAAAATATGATGATGATGATGATGATGATGAATAAATAAAAAATAATAAAAATTATAAAAAACATTAAATAAAAATATAATAATAGATAATAATATTAATAATAGTAAAGGCCCATAAATAAATACAAAAGTACGTAGTGAGAAATGATATACAGTGGTCCCTCGGTTAACGAACACAATTCGTTCAAGAAGGTCGTTCGTTAACCGAAACCATTGTTTCAATGGGATTTTGGGTAATTGGTTCCAGCTCACCGAAAATTCCATACAAAGTACAAATAAATGTTGTAAAGTACACTTACTTTGAGGTGTGTATGAAGAAGGCCCCTGGTTGATGATGATGATGGGAATTAGAAGTGGGGATTATTTTCTTTAAATCAACACTGCACTGCACTATATACAGGTATTGTCAATATGTAAAATAAATTTCAGAATGACCAATAATTGTACTATAAAAATGTAAAAATAGTTTATGTTCAAGAGAGCCACAAGCAAGATGTTACCTCTACTGACCAGAGATACAGACTGATGCCTGTTTGGTGAGTAGAGTGGCTGTTTGGCGCACTAAAAACTAGTTTCCTGTACTTCAATTATGTTAAATAATTGTTAAAATGACTAAAAATGTTAATATAAAACTTGGAAAATTATTGAATAGTACAACCTTCTTGATATTTTCTCAAATGGGAACGATTTAAGTCCTAGAACCGATTACTGTATTGGCAGAATAATATTCCAGCTGGTGAGCAAGCGAAAACATGTTGAGAGGAATACGTTAACCGAATATTTTTCGTTAACCGAATTGAATATTCTTATGGAAGGTAATTCGTTAACCAAGGCGTTCATTAACCGAGGAACCACTCTACTGTATGTATGTTGTGTTGTCAAAGTAAGAGAAACAATTGAAACCCTGCAATTGTGTGTAAATGAGGCAGAAAGTTACCAGTAGTTCAGCAACCTGGGATTTTGCCACAATTTTTGTAATGCCATATGGCAGCAGGGTCTACCATTAGACGATACATTATGCTTCCAATATCTTCCCAGGCGGTAGTACCTCCCTGTTTGATAGTTGCCTACTACCTACTACTACTTGTACTACTGAAGATGAAAGCTAATTAGCAAATATATTTATGGCTAGCAAAAAAAGTGTATAAATTTTCATTCACAACATCTGCTCTAATTGTGTTAGAAAAATGAATTTGGTACCATTGCATATTTGGACATGAGTTCCTGATGATGTTATTTTTTTCCTATGAGTTACAGTATATGCAAACAGTTTTGTATATAAAAGGAACAGATTTATTACTGTAACATATCTCTATTAATTAATAAATAATGTACAGTACTGTATTAGGGTGTGTCATAGGAGGGAAGATCAGCTAAAACTTTTTTGGTAGATTTTAGTGTATATAAACAGAAAATAATTTCAGTTTCAATATTTTGCAACCTTTTGCTAGGTAAATTTTAGCGTGAAATTTATCGAAAATCTAACATACAGCTGCATTAGTGCATTACAATTAAATAGTGAACATTGCTTTCTGACTTCATTCTTTAACAACCCAACTAACAATATTTTTTTCTGTTTCAGATTCTGATGCATTTATAAGTTGATAATATTTGCGATGGCTGCTTGTGTCAGGACGAGGAACCAAAAATCCAGCCACCATATCTCAGTCAATATTCAAGCTCAGAGAGAGCCTTTGGAAGCCGAGCGTTTACATTGAGAGAGATGCTTTGAGATACGGTTTAACTAGTAAATTCAGTGAAAAGAACCAAAGAACTTGACACAAACAAAGCGCAAAGACACATTAAGCAGTGATGCACCATACAAAGTTGCCTTTGGCACAGCACACTCTGGCTAAACAGTTCGCTTCCCAAATGCAATGTCAGAAGAAGATTAGTGAGAGACTGACAGCTAGTTGGGGAAAAGGCAAGAGATATTCCTCTTGGGAGAGGAAACTTGCAGTTAAGGACAGCTTTACAGCAACTGGACCAGTTATTTGGACATAATTACTTGCAAGTGCCCAATTGTTCTCTGTCCTGAGTTTGGATGCGATCGTGACTGTAAATCCGACGCCCACATCTCCTGTATTTGCAAGTATGAACTGAAGATTCCTCAGATCGAACTGGCATTTGTCAAAGCAATAATAAAGACTACAGAAATAGGGGCTCCTGCGATTTCTTTGAAGGAAGATATTCCAGAGTCCGCGAGGAGGAAAGAGGCTGCCACAGAGACAGAAGAGGAGCAGAAGAGTTGCTGAGAAAAGTACTGTGAGGTGCCCAGGGAGGTACAGATGATTGAGCCAAGCTGATTCAGAGTTTAATGACTTTCATGGCTGATCCGGAAAAGGACTAGGAGAATGGGACTTTGTCCCCTAACCCAGAAAATAATGAGATCCCAAACCCTCTCAGCATAAGATTCAAAATAGAAAAGATATCCCCAGCATAGCTCTGGCCAGCATGCATAATTGCCACACTGGTCTCCCAGAGAAACTGCAGAGATAGCAACAGCTGCCTGGATTGACGGTGGTTTGATAACACCTGATGATGTTCACCTGGTGAGTAGATCATCATAAATAAAGTATGAGGAAATAACTTGTAACTGTAGAAGAGGAGTTTGATAAGGGACAAGAGAAATGAACTAATGTTGGTTTTTTATGGAAAGAAGGAAGACACTCAAAGTGTCTGCGAAAGCTGGAGATTCTGGATGTTGTTGTTCCCTGCCATGGTGAAGAGGAACACTACTCCCTGCTGTGGCAGTAACCAGAGGAAGACTGCAGTATCAATCTAGAAAGATGACATCAGGAAACCAGGCTGCTGAGATAGTGGCAGATAGTCACTGTGAACTGGCTCAGAGAGAGTGAATGTAGACCAGACCTGCAGGCCATTGAGGACAGCACCAACACGTAACACACAGGGGTGGCATGGGGGGGCCACAGTGATAGAGCGGAAGATTGGGAGGAAGCTGGTCTGGATTGTCACAGACTCTACACTAAATCGAGTTTGCCCAGACATCTGATCCAGGAGCGATGCACTTTCAAACAACATATTCATCTCTGTGGGAGGCTGAATTCCTGCTACTGAGTTAGAAATAAATCCGAGCTGAAAAAATCACAGTTGGCCCTCCACCTGCTGAGCTTGCACATACTGTCACACGACCTGGAGTAACGGGACGCGCCTAAGTGGTTACATGATTTGCAGTGCCATCAAAACTGGGGTCATGCCTGATAGACTGGTTGGATAGGTCCAGTCTCACATTCTAGGTGGCTCACAACGGCCTTTCTGTAGAATTTGGGCCGCCATCATAAACTGAGAAAGGGAACCAGCTTCACAACCTGAGAGACTTATTGTCTGCACCATCGTGAGTGTCTACAACACAAGGTCAGTTTCATTTCAAGGTCCTATATATGCCCCTTCCAGCTTGGAGCTTGGAGGAGTCAGCCAAGGAAGGTTATGTTCAGATTGTGAGCAGACTGGGTGAGAGATCTTCCTGGTATGTCATCCCAGGCAGTTCTGCAGACAATGCTCTGCAAGGAGCCGTGAGGAGGAGAGAAGAGTGGCAGTCAGTGCAGATCTTATGCGAGACTTGGCAGGATCGGGGCACACTTAATCAGCTGGGAATATTCTCTAGCTAAAATATTCCCTAAAGCTAATCTAGATGCCAAGACCCTCACTGATCTCATAAGACTGACATCCAGGCTGGCAGTGAGCCTCACTGCAGCCTCACCAATGTTCAACAGAGCTCTGACAGCAAACCAGAGGCCCTGGCCTCAGACACCCAGAGAGTAGAGTTGCTAGTACAGCAAGTGAGCGAGAGGCCAGCAGTCAGATGCAGGCCAGCCAGGAGGAGGGAAGAAGCCACACTGAGATCATCAGGTGGGGCTGGGGCAGGGAGGCAGGAAGGGCAGAAACAGAAGCAAGAAAGACATGTTCTAGGCAAGCAAACACCGGGTCAGAGTAGTAAACCCCGTTTTTGTATTTAGATTCTGTTTCTAAAGGAATATTAAAATTAAATAAATGTCAAGATCATTCACGACTGGGATCATTTTCATCCAATAAACAAAACCTGATACATTTACTTAATTTTGGAATAAGTTTATTTAGGTGGTGTTGGTAAAAGGGTGAATACTGAATTTTCATAAGATTTCAAGCAAAATTTACCTAGCAAAATGAAACCAAATCTAAAAGATATCGCATATTCGTGAACTACATCATTAATAACTATATTTATTTTCAAATCAAAAAAAAAAAAATTATCTGGCAACTTATAGCATTATAGAATGCATAAATTGTGTTCAAAATATGTCATAAAATCATGTAATAGAAATTAACAGGGCTTATGGAAAATAGGGTTAGGTGCAGATTACTTCAAAGTGAAAAGATTTAGTAGTTAGCCTAACACAAAGGATAGCACGGTCTAAATAAATGTTACATTCATATCTAATAATGAAATCATACAGTAAATGTAACACTTTACTTGATGGGGGAGAAGGGTGATTTTGAGGTTGATAAAATCGAGCTTCTCTTCTTTGAGGTTGATAAAATCGAGCTTCTCTTCTAGTGTTATCCTTTCTTTTACGATCATCACCAGGAATTTTATCACCGGAACGCTTCTTGTTGATATTCTTCTTTACTATATTCACAAAATTGGAGAAATAGTAAGCAAAAATCGCGTTATAGCAAACAAGCGTTCGCGTTATACAAATATCGTTCCTAATTCATAAATCGCGTTAGAGCAAATTCGCGTTATCAAAACACGCGTTATAGCAGAAATCACTGTACTGTATAGTATCTCAAAAAAGTATCTGTCCACACTCTGTGTAAAACATTATGAGACCACAGATAATAGATATTGGAACATGCATTTACTTTGGTATATAGTTAACATAATCAATATGAGGTTTGGTTACCAAGTGTAGATTAATGTAATCTTTTTCTTTTCTATTTTTAATTTCATTTTACTCATATTTTCTCGCCCCCTACGCCCTGTTGTGGGCTGATGACCTGTGCCTGGGTGGGCTATTCCCTGTAAAAAAGACACACACACACACAGAACCCTGCATAACAACCACCCTGGGGAGTTTGGTATGTTTTGGTGCAGCCGTTTGGACGCGAAACCAATTTTGGCGTCAGCCCATTTGGCGACGGACATTTTGGCGCTAAGAACATTGTTTATTTGGAAAACTGGTTTTTATTCTACATACTTTTAAATTCAAGAGTTGATACGCAAAGTAACATTTGTATCTGACTTTGAAGCTAACAGAACTAAACAACTAACCTCTACTACTCACTACTACCAAACATGTAGCTAGATTGGGTTTCAGTAATCTGTATAACACTGATCCAAATTTTGTGTTAAAAGCTAAAATGATTATTGCCCTTGCCTTTGTACCTTTGAACAAGATTGACGAATATCTGGATACTCTAGCGACCGAGTTGCCACAAGAACTTCAAGGTTTACTCAACTGGTTTGAAGATACATATGTTGGTCGTCAAAACAGACGAGGAAATGGAAGACGAGCTCCTCTATTTCTCCCCGAGATTTGGAACCTTTATCAGAGAACTTTAAAAGGGAAGACCGCACAAATAATCATTCGGAGGCAGCCCACCATCAATTAAAATGTGTACTTAGCATGCAACGTCCCACCATATGGAAATTAATAGAAGGGCTGCGTAAAGTACAGAAAGGTAGAGATGCATATTATGAACGGTTACTAGCTAGTCATGAAATACCGTAGAAACTAAAAAAGTATAGAGATGCAGATAGAAGAATACATGAAACCGTTCTTAGACGTGAAAACATAGATGTTGTCGAGTACCTGAGAAGCCTTGCTCATAATTACTAAATTAAGAGCTAAAAAAAGTTACATAACTTTTTTTTATTAACAGATTTAACTTTTTAGGTATAAAAGTAAATTACAGTTTTAAAAGTTTTTAAAGTTTGACCTTTGAATTATGAAGAATCAAACGAACATTTTATTTCCTAGCGCCAAAATGTATGGAGCCCAAAAACCTGCCGCCAAATCAGCTGGCGACCAAATGTCCGCGACCAAATGGCTACGCCCAAACGAATGTGCCCAATCGTCCCATTCCGCCCTTGGGACATCACAAGTTGCATGTAGCATTTCGGAAATCATCGGACCGATCCAGGCAGATACTTTTTTGAGATACTGTACTAAACAGTATTGTATCATGAATGACAGGTATAGAAAAATGAGCGAGAGGCGGTGAGGTGCAGCGGGTGGGATTGAGGGTCGCGCCCCCCCCCCCCACCCCTTCCTTCAGTCACACCAACACATTCTTTACCCTAGTAAAAAAGTGTACCGTATAAACTTTTATTCACAGCATCTGTTCTAATTGTGTAAGAGAGATCAATTTGATCCATAATGAACCTAAATAAATTGTCTATCAGTCTTTTCCCCAAAAAGACCCTTAGACAAAATATCTCAATACGATATAATGATTATTTATATAAAAAAGTAAGAAATGTTGACACCAGAGTCTATAAAATCAGTTCTAATTGTTACAAACACCAATTTTTTACTAAAATAATCCTGAATAGCTATTGGATAGTTCCCAGAACCAATGATTACAGCTAATGGAGATATTACTACCAGGAATTCAATACAATGTAATAACTCATCTGGGGTTCAGTGTAGGATATTATTTGGGAAAATTTATTATTTTACAATAACGTTATAATAACCTAGCACCAAATAAACCTAAATAATATGGGAGTTGTGGTAAAATTCCATACTGTTGTTTATAAAAGGAACGCTGGCTTGATGAAGCAGAGGAATGGTTGGAGGGAGTTGTCTCAGTCCTTCAGCTCACCCATCTTTCCCACAAAGAATTCATTATCAACTCTCCATTTTTCATATTTTATAGTTGATTTTCTTCACTTCTAATTCACACTAGAGCACTGAAATAATATTTCAACAACTTTTATGATTTCTTATGTAATAATGGCATATGCATAGCCTTCTCACAGCTAATAAGCACCTATGTGTTATGGTGATTTCTAGACTTGATATTTTCCCACACACAATATACCCCTACACTCTTATTTTTTCTTATTTTATATCTTTATATTACTGTACAACAGGGATGCACAACATGCGGCCCTCCAGTAGCTCTGTTGCAGCCCTCGGTGTCTTATGTAATCAAGACTGTTGAAATACAAAATTAATATGAAATAAAACTGGGACTTGAGGCAATAGGAACAATCTCTACCTTCATTCAGTTTACACTTACAGTTTTTACCAGTTATATTGAAGAGCTTTCTTGTCTTTCATTTTTGCATTGCATTTTACTAAAAGGTAATAACAATTTCAAAATGACTGTAACAGTTTGGAGATCACAGTCAGCAGTAGGTCCAAAGCTGGAAGGGAAGTGAACGTGTCAATCAGAGAGCCAGGCTGTCTAGGCGAGGGCACTGTTGCCAATAAGCCAGTTAAGTTGATTCAGAAAAGCATGTTCACTCAGAAGAAGAAAGAAGCACAAGATGTGACAGAAGTGAGCTATGAAGTTGCACATCTGAGAGCAAAATTTCACAGTCATTTACAGATGGTGATTTTGTGAAAAAGTTGTATGGTTATTGCTGCTTAAAAGCTTTATCCAGATGCAGTGAAGAAGTTTGAAAACATCAGTTTGAATCGCATGACAGTGCAACACAGAATTCGTGATTTATCAAGTGACATAGTAGACCAGCTGAAAGAGAAAGGTAATAACTTTGTGTACTTTTCCCATAGCCGCTGACGAATCAACTGATGTAACATTTACAGCTCAGTTATTAGTTTTCTTATGTGATGTGAAAGACGACTTCACTGTTCATGAAGAACTTGTTGGTCTCAGTTCTCTGAAGGGGCAAACTAAAGGGAATGACTTGCTAAGTGGACTTCTGGAGCAAATTAGCACTATTGAGTTGAATATAGACAACTTAGTTGGTATAACAAATGATGTGGCTTCTTCGATGATTGGTACACACAATGGTATGGTGCCACTGTTGATCAAACAACTGGGACAGTGCAAAAATGAACTGATACAGTTTCATTGCATAACACATCAACAGAATTTGTGTGGGAAAGAACTGAACATTGAAAATGAAATGAAAATTTTAGTTTCAACAGTCAACTTCATAAAATGGCGAGCTTTGAACCATTGTCAATTCAAGCAGTTTCTAGAAGAAATTGAAGCCGAGTATGGTGACCTAGTGTTTTTCACTGAAGTCAGGTGGCTAAGTCGGGGAAATACACTGCAACGATTCATCAACCTCCTGGGAGAAATACTGGTAAAGTGGTTTCACAGCTTGAAAATATGGAGTGGCTTTGCATTCTGGCATTTTTTATTGATATCACCAGTCACTTAAATAACTTGCATGCCAAACTTCAGGGGAGTAATCAACTTGTTTTGCAAGTTGCAAACCATGTGTCAGCTTTTGAACAAAAACTTAGGCTGTTTCAGTCACAACTCATTAAAGGAGAGTTGGGACACTTTCCTACATATCAAACTATGCTTGAAAAGCACAATGTACATCACAAAGCTGAAAACTATGGAACAACAATAGGAAACCTCCGGGAAGTGTTTGATGGACGATTTGGAGACATCAAGAAAGAGCAGAAAAATTTGCAACTATTCAGCAATCCATTCTATCTATCACCTGAAGACGTCGAACTAGAGGCCCAGTTAGAACTGACTGCTCTCCAGAATAGTGACAGTCTTTGTGCTAAGTTTATGGAAGGGAACTTGCTCAATTTTTACAGGTGCTTGCCAAAAGATCAGTTATCTATACAGTACTGTATTTGAGAAATAAGGCTGCTATTTATGCATGCTAATTTGGCTCCAAATACATCTCGAGCAAACATTTAGTCTGTTGAATCTTAACAAGTCGAAGATTTGAAATAGGCTAATGGACAAAAATTTTCACTCTTTTGTGAATGGCAACAACAAAGTTTGACCTCAACATCAAAAAGCTAGTCTCAGTCACATGTCAAACATCACATCATGAAAAACTTGTCACATGATATGCCAGGTAAGCACATTGTTTTTAATCAATATTTTTCATGGTAATACTGTGGGCCTTTATATAAAGTTACAGATTAAAATTAATTATGTGTGAGAACAAATTCTTGGTTATCTCCAGTCTAAGTAAAAGCATTATATTTGATTTAAAAAATATTATATATGTGCATTTGAGTAAAGAATTTTAAAATGTAATTAAAAAATCTAATTATGGTGACTTTCATAAATCTTGCGGCCCTTGCTTAAGAGCTAGTTTGGTGATGTGGCCCCCAAAAGCAAAAAGGTTATGGCATCTATGTTGTACAGTATACAATATTTTATTTATTCATAAAGCACACTAGCACACTGAAATAAGTTTTCTTGGTTATATTTTCATTATATATGATGGTTCTACAGTGGTCCCTCGGTTAACGAGCGCCTCGGTTAACGAGATTTCGGTTAACGAGTTACCTCCCATAAGATTCTTAACTTCGGTTAACGAGCAACCCCTCGGTTAACGAGTTTCTTACGAGCAGACCTCAACAAGTTTTGGCTTGCACTTGGCAGTCAACCAGCTTTAGTATTAGTCCGCCAATACATTAATCGGTTCTAGGGCTTAAATTCCTTACTATTTTAGTAAATATCAAGAAGTTTATACTATTCAATAATTTTAAAAGCTTAATAATAAATTTTTTAGTCATTTTAACAATTATTGAACATAATTGAAGGTAAAGTGACTAGTTTAATGCACGGCATCCAGCCTCTTAACACAGCAAACAAGCGTTAGTCTCTCTCTGTTTTCACTGGAGGTAACATCTTGCTTGAGACTCTCTTCAACTAAATGCTTTTTTTCTGTGTTTCCAAGCAAATTATTGGTCATTTTGAAATTTATTTTACATATTGACAATATATTGTGCAGTGCGGTGTTATTTTAAAGAAAATTTTCTTTATTTACAACAAGTTTAACTTTAAAAAACACGTGTCGACAATTCTTGCACAGAAAGACAAATTTAAAGAAGTGAAAGTGAGAGACAAATCTACAAGAGTGTTTAAAAGTAGATCCCTAATTGCAGAAACTGAGAGGTTACTTCTCATCTGGATTAGGGAAAAACAGATGAAAGGTGATTCAGTTTCTACTGAATTCATTTGTGAAAGAGCCAGGGAGATTTACGAACATTTAAAGACAGATCAACCTGGTTCTTCAGGCACAGAATTTGAAGATTTTCGGGCCAGCAAAGGCTGGTTCGAAAAATTTAAGAAAAGAAGTGACATTTTCAGTGTTGTTAGGCATGGTGAAGCTGCTAGTGCTGATAAGGAAGGGGCAGCAAAGTTTTTAGTGGAATTTAAAGAACTGATGGAAGAAGAAAATTATCTTCCACAGCAAGTGTTCAATGTGGACGAAACTGGGCTGTTCTGGAAAAAGATGCCCAAAAAAACATTCATCACCAGAGATGAAGCCTCTTTACCTGGGCATAAACCCATGAAAGACCGTCTCACTCTATTGCTTGGTGCCAATGCTTCAGGGGATTTCCGACTGAAGCCTATGCTTGTCTACCACCCTGAAAACCCCAGGGTGTTCAAGCAACAGAAAGTGGTAAGAACAAAGTTTGGAGTTTATTGGAAGTCCAACCGTAAGGCATGGGTGACAAGACAGCTCTTTAATGAATGGGCTGTTGATGTGTTTTGCCCTTCTGTCAAGAGCTACCAAACCACCAATTAACTCCCTTTAAAGGCTCTTCTCCTCATGGATAATGCTCCTGGTCATGACCCTGACTTTGCCAGAAATTTGGAGTATCAATTTGACTTTGTGAAAGTGTTGTTTTTGCCTCCAAAAACTACATCAATCGTACAGCCAATGGACCAGAATGTGATCAGCAACTTCAAGAAGTTGTACATGAAGAAAATTTTTAAGAGGTGTCATCAGGCAACTTCCAATGATCCTGAACTAACACTGAAACAGTTCTGGAAGACACAATTCAACATCCTGGAGGCTGTAAAATTGATTGTGTCATCATGGCAAGAAGTCTCCACTATTTCCCTCAATTCTTGATGGAAAGCACTGTGGCCATCAGTAGTCCATGATTTTGAGGGATTTGAGGAAGAAACAGAGTTGGACCAGGAGATTGTGTCCATTGGTCAGTCATTGGGCCTTGAAGTGGAGGAGGAGGATGTGGAAGAGCTTGTGATGTCTCATGAGCAGGAACTTACTCCTGATGACTTGAAGCAACTGGATGAGATGTTGGAGGCTGACAGTGGTGAGGAGGAAATTGAAAGTGATGACCATATGTCAGCTAAACAGTTGAAAGATGTGATTTACTACTGGGAGAAGTTCAGGGAACTGGCTTCAAAGCACCCAGATGTGGAAAAAAACTGAACTAACTTTGTGTCATGTTGAGGACTCAGTGGTCTCCTTCTTTAAACATAAGTTAATGGTGAGGAGGAGAGATGTCCCACAGACCACAATTGGCACTTTCTTCAGTAAAAGGCAGAGGGAACAAGATGCTATCCCTCAGCCTTCCACTTCAAGAAGGAGAGAGGATGTTCATGGTGGAGAATCTGTCAGTCCAGAGGTTCCTGACATTTTCATGGAAGGTGACTCACCTTCCAAGAAGCAGTAAAATGCCTTTCCTCCACCTCCACTTCCTTCTCTTCTCCCTTCTTCTCCTCCACCTCCCACTTCAAATTCACATCATCATCATCATCATCCAGGAGCCTTCTACATACACACCTCAAAGTAAGTGAACTTTTCTACCATTTTTGTTGAATTTAGGCAATTTTCGGTGAGCTGGAACCAATTACACAAAAACCCATTGAAACAATGGTTTCAGTTAACAAGATTTTCGGTTAACGAGCAACCTGCTGGAACGGATTGTGTTCGTTAACCGAGGGACCACTGTAATACTAAGAGTCATATTCCAATACACATACACTTTGTATAAAACAGTGGATGATGCAGACGATGTACAATATACTCGCAACTTAAGCGAGGGTTACGTTCCTGAGACCCCGCGTAAAGCCAAAAACCAAATAAAGTCAGAAACACTCTTAAAAATCCCCTAAATCGCCCTGAAATCACTATATATACGTACATATACACTAGAACTTACGTCTCTAACCTGGCTAGTCACCTTAGCAGTAAATGAGGCACTTGCAGACACGGTTTCACGGATTTCCCTCTCCCGAATCTTGATGGATCTCACCCTTGATTCGTTCCGCCCGTACCTCCATGCCACAGCAGCGATCAACATGCCGCCTTTTATTAAGTCTAACACTGCTAATTTTCCTTCCAGGGTCATCACAGAGCGTTGTTTCTTCGCTGGAGGACCAGAGGCAGAGCTTGGCTTGTGTTTGGGCATTATGAATGAGTATGAGAGAGGTTTAAGCGCACTAAATTGACACACACGAGAGGTAGCTGTTACTCCGATGATACACGTGCGGCCATTGAGAAAGACAGAAGTGGCCAGGTGGGATGGCGGGATGGTGCGTTTGGCGGGCTTGCGACCCATTTTGAAAGTTTTGAGCTTGAAATTGAAAATTGTAACCTAACCCCAGGGTAATCCGTGTATAATTGAAACCGCATAAGAAAAAATCTGCATAAGTTGAGACTCTTCTGTTTACAATCGTTTCCAGTGGGGTAAATATCAAGAAAGTTGTGCTCTTGAATATTTTTGCATTTTTATCTTAAAATTACTGGTCATTCTGAAATTTAGTTAACATTTTGATAATATATACAGTACAGGTACTCCTCTACATATGAACTGTGAGAGGTTTGAATGATAGACCAGGTTCTTTGCAGACTTTACTATAGCAGCGTCAGATGGGGACTGGCAACCGGGTGCTGCCACAAACTCCCACCTCCACGCATGGGAAAACATATAGTACAATGGTACCCATCTCACAATCTCACATCTCCCCCCAAGTTAAAAGTAAATGACAATGCACATTTGAACTAACGAAAGGAAAACAATACAGTCAAAAAAACAATAATGCAAGAAAAACAGTCAAACAAAGACACACAGAAAAAACAAAAAACATCTAAACTAATTTTACACCACATACACTACACCACGTAGTCAGCCAACCAACCCGGGGGCCTGCGGCCTTTCCTGGGCCTGGCCACACCCGACTGGGGAGGGGCTGGGGGTGTGAGGAAGGGTACGGACGGCACCGCAGAAGGGGGTCCAGGAGGCATAGCGTGATGAACCACAGGAGTGGTAGGCCCAGGGGTGGCGCAGCATCGCAGGTGGCGTCTGTTGCGGATGGACACCCTGCCACTGCCAGTCAACCTGATGGCATACTGCCTGTGAGGGCGGGCTTCCACCACTATGCCCGTCCTGTCCCAGAGCCTGGTAGCGGTGTCCTGCACACGCACCTGCGCGCCCACAGCTAGGGGAGCCAGCTGGCGGAACACCTCCCCGGCGACAGAAGTATCCCATCCTGGGTGTCGGCCAAGCGCACCTCCCTCATACGAAGTGCCCGCCGCCAGTGCTGGTCCACCTTATAGTGCTGTCTGGCCACGGGAACGCCGTAACGGAGCTGGCAGCCGGTGGTAAGTTGGGCGGGCGACGTGTTCACCCCCCGCAGAGGCGTGTTCAGGTACTGGAGGAGGGCCTAGGATGTCCTATCGCAACCCAGGATACCACAGGGCCCAATGTTATCCCTGAGGAGCCTCTTGGCGGCCTTGACCCCAGCCTCTGCCCTGCCATTGAACTGGGGGAAGTGGGCCGACGAGAGCCGCACCTCGACCCCCCATGACATGAGAAAATCCGTCATCTCACCACTGGCAAGGTTGGTACCTCCATCCGTGGAGATCTGCTCAGGTACCCCGTACCTCATAAAGTAACCCCACAGACGGGAGAAGATCTTTCCAAAGATGGCCTCGTTGGGGAAGTGGGCGATCTCCAGCCAACCCGTGAGTCGGTCAGCATATGCTAGGTACGTGTGGCCCTGCAGGTGGAACAAATTGGCCACCACTTGTTGAAAGGGACAGTCTGGCGCTGGGGTCAAGACCAACGACTCCGGAGGCTGGGAAGGGGCGTAGGTCTCTCAAGCAACACAACGGGACCGATGATACTGCAGGTCACCCTCCATGCCGGGCCCGCCTGAGCATGGAGTCGAGGCCCTGGTGCCCCACGTGCAGGTTGACAGCGACCCGGTGGCGGAGGGAGTCAGGGATGACAAGGCGAACGCAGCCCTGGTCAAAGGTGTAGGTGACCAAACCCCTGATCATAGCCAACCTGTCCCTCACTGAGAAATACGGGCGCAGACAGGCCACCTCCTCTTGTGGGGGCGTCAGTCGCCCGACAGCACCCTCGACACTAGAATCTGGTATACTGGGTCATCCGCAGCCGCTTTGCACACGGTGTCTTCATCCATAGTGATGCACCCATGTCCTCCGCGTCAGGCACCGCCCTGAGGGAGGGAGGGAGGGAGGGAAGCAGGATAGGGCGTCAGCTGCACAGTTCCGCTTCCCTGGCAAGTACCAAGTACTTGACCGTGAACCGGAACTGCAGGGTCTTCTCCTTGAGCCTGAACAGGCGAGGATTCGCCACATCCGTGAGGGCTCTGTCCCATAGCAAGCCAACTAAGGGGCGGGGGTCCATCACCAGAATGAGGTTCGGGCAGCCAAGGAGGAACAGCCTGGCCTTGCGCAGGCACCATACCACTGCCAGGGCCTCCCCTTCTACTGCAGCGTAGCCGGCCTCGGCCGTGGTCAGATGTCGGCTACTGCACAGAGCCAACCGCCACCCTCCCCTGCAGCAGAAGGGCGTCTCTGGAGAGCCACAGGCACAGTATTGTTGCAGGACGACAAAGCCGATGCCCTCCCTGCTCCAATCAGTGACAGCTGCCATAGGCCTGGATTTGTCGTAGTACACCAAGGCGTCCCTGGCCAACTGACAGATGGTGTCCTGGGCCTTGTGAAACTTGAGCTGCAGCTGGTTGTCCCAATACACCCGCTTGCCCACTGGCTTCTTGAGGAGCTCACGGAAGGGCTCCATCACAGGTACAGTGGCAAGGAAGGGAACCAACTGGTTAACCAGGCCGTGCCAGGACCTGATGTCAGTGATTGATGGCTGATCAGGCATGGGGCAGTGGGCTGGTAGAGGTCCCACCCCAGGAGGAAACCCACAAACTCGGCTTCTCTCCTGCAGAACAAGAACTTTTCTGGTTTCAGTGTTATACCTATGCGAGCGCAGGTCTCCAGAAAATAGTAGGTGTGCCAGAATGCCCCCTTCACACTGGAGTCATAGAGGAGAGTGTCATACACGCACTTGTACTTGCGGGACACATCCTGAATAGTGTCGTCAAACCTCTTGGTGTAGGCATCTGAAGCTGAACAATGTCCCATGGGAGTCCTGCAGTATCGAAAACAGCCCCACGGCATGATTAATGTGGTCAGGCGTCTACTCTCCTCCTCCAACTCCACCTGATGAAATCCCCAGAAGGCGTCGGCAACGGTTTTGAATGAATGCACTGGCACGCCGGACACCATGTCAAATGGTGCAGGTGTGTGGTGCGTCTCCCTCAGACAGCTTGCATTGAAGCGTTGGAAGACTACAGTGCGCCGGGCTGACCGTTTTTCTTGGCCACCACGACCATCCTGGCGCACCGCTCCGTAGCCTCACCAGCAGGCACTGGCTGGATGACGCCTCTCCTGACGTCCTCCTCCAACTGGGCCTTCACCTTCGCTTCCCAGTGTTTCAGAACGGGAGCAGGTGTGTGACAGGCGTAGGGGATTGTGCCGGGTGTCAGGTGGATACGGTGAGGAGGACCAGTCATGACTGGCAGTGGGGACCTGCTGGTGTTGAATGTGGTGAATGAAAAGTGCGTGAGCAGCCATGCCTCCAACCTGGCCACAATCTCCTCCAAAGGAGGCAAGGACATCTCAACTGGCCTAGGAGGGACACGACTGCTCTCAGGTCCAGGGTTCGGAGGTAGGTCGTCGGCAGTGTGCTGCCCCCCCTCCATCGCCCACGGCAGCCACAGCACACCTATGGAGCGGGAAGTCAACAGGCACCAAGTTGAGGCACTTGCAAGCCTCCAATGACAGGTAAAAGGCCTTGGCTGTCTGCACGAAGTAGACCTGGACAGTGGACCCCTCGCCCACACTGAGGCGGCAGGGGGCGGACCCCAGACACTTGAGCTGTTTATTCGCCATGTCCCTCAGGCCATTACGGGCCCGAAGCTGCCCCGGACACAAACCAATGTCCTGGAGCAGGGGGATGGCCCTGCCACACACACCATAGAACCCATGTCAGCCAAAGCCTGCACAGGGGTGGCGGGGGAATTGCCCCCAGCCTGGGTCACGAACACTTGTAACCTGGGGTGGCGGGATAGCTGGGCTGATGCCACTGTGACAGCACCTGACACATCCACAGAAGCGCTTAGGGCTGTCTTATTCCTACAACACCTTTTGAAGTGACCAACCTTAGAGCAATTGCAACATGTGGCCCCACTTGCAGGGCAGTTGCTTTTGCCAGAGGCATGTGTCATGCTGTAGTTCCCACAGTGCGTGCGACTGGGGTGTCCAGGTCGTGCGGCAGCTACCTCAGTCTCACCCGTGACGTCATCACCAACCGCCGCTGCCAACGTGGCTGATCCCACCACTGCCTGGCCAGACGTATGACACAATACACCAGCATCTCTCACTGCTGCCTCAAATAACGTACACTTGTTTCTAAGCACTTCAACACTATTATAACTCGAGTACCCCTGAAAAATTTCCATTTTCAACACTGGGTTACTCAGGCCCACCATAACTTTACGTAATAGCATGTACTCAGAGAGGTCGTTATTACAGGTGGGACATCATTAAATTCACACTCCACTGCCTCTGCAAAGCATCGTTGAAAGTACCTTTTCATGGGCTTCTCTTCACCTTGTTTGCTGTTGAAAAATTCATTCCATTTCACAGCTTGGTTTGACAATTGAAGAACCACTCCACTGACCGCTGGGATATCTCGAGTCAATCACCCTTTCGAGTGCAGGGACGCAGTTCAGGCGAATGTGGAGTGTGGCCACCAGTCGTGACTCCATGGACCGCCTCCATGTCCTAAATGACGCTGCTGGCATTTCTGCCTCAAACTTCTCTGGAGCGACTGCTGCTGAAGGCTTCATGACCGGCATAGGGGTATGACCGTGGCTGCCAGTAGCTAGAGATGCCATCTCAGCCATCAATGCACTCATGGTCTGCTGCTGGGTGCGCGTGGTGTTCCCCGCCGGTGTAGAGATGCCCTGGCGTCCCCTTGAGGGCGTCGAGAATCGTGGACGTGTAGGGGCCATGTTGGCGTCCTCGTCAGGACTGTTGTGGCGTGTCGGGCCCCGGCAGCCTACTCACTGTGCTATGTGAAAGGTTTGAATGATAGATCAGGTTCTTTGCAGACTTTACTATAGCAGCATCAGATGGTGACTGGCAACCAGGCGCTGCCACAAACTCCCACCTCCACACATGGGAAAACATATCGTACGATGGTACTCCACCTCACAATCTCACACGAACGAGTTACGTTCCTGAGGTTTGTTTGTAAGTCCAACTTTACTCTTGTAGATGCCAAACATATTGTAAGAAATGAAAAGATTATGGATATTTAGTACAGCTATACCCTTTAATACAGCCTTAAAACCTGACTCACTCTTCTCCTCATAGGTAATGTTTGTTCTATCTGGAATTTTCTTCAAAATAATCCAGTCTCATCCACATTAAACACCTGTTCTGGCGGGTAACCCCCTTCAGTGATGATGTTTGTATCTCTGAAAGTTTGTAAGTTGAACAATCTTAAGTAGATGAGCACCTGGACAAGGAACAGTTTTTGTGTGCCCTTCAACTGATCGAATCACCCACCAACGCTTCTCAGTTTAACCTTGTTTACAGTGGAGTGATCATTCAGTTTGTTGGTCTCTTGAATATTTTTGCATTTTTACATTAAAATTATTGGTCATTCTGAAATTTGGTTCACATATTGATAATATACTGTACAGTGCAGAAATTAATATGAAACATGAAGAAGGCATTCGAACCAATGCACTCTGTAAAGAATATGGCATGTCATCAT
Source organism: Homarus americanus (assembly GCF_018991925.1). Classification (NCBI taxonomy): domain Eukaryota; kingdom Metazoa; phylum Arthropoda; class Malacostraca; order Decapoda; family Nephropidae; genus Homarus; species Homarus americanus. The sequence goes on along the minus strand of NW_024735554.1, from coordinate 13,133,178 downwards.
CAACTGCTTCTACAATCAGCTGTTTGATATGTAAACAAAGCTGCCGGGAATATGACATAAACACCTCAAAGTAAGTTAAAATACTGTACAGTATTCTATTGTTTTTTATTTATTATTGCACAGTATACTGCACAGTACAGTACTGTATTTATTTATATTTAATGTTTTGTTAATTCTATTACCGGTATACAGTTCTTTGTATGTATATTTTTTCTGTGAGTTGGAACCAATTACCCAATATCCATTGAATTAATAGATTCAGTTAATGAAATTTTCGGTTAACAACCGACTCTGTAGAACCAATTGTGTTCGTTAATCGAGGGACCACTGTATATATATACAGTATACTGTAGTGGTGCTGCAAAATTAATGTCAAGAGTCCCAAGCATTGAGTCACACAATCACCCAATATGAGTAGCTTACCAGAGTACAGTATCATCTTAATGGTATAAAAAAACCCACTCAAATACCTTAAGAGCATCTGTTTTTCTGTGTATTAATAGAGGCATCCATTGGAGTTAGGGAGACAACTTAGTAAACAACTTTTTATCCTAGTGACAACAATGCTGTTTCATCACTCCAGAGAATAGTAAACCATTTGTCAAATGATTAGTAATTGGCTCTTTGTAAAACAGATATGTTTAATTATCTGGGCAGAGAGGAAAAGGGGCTTAATGGTGGTATGACAACTTTTGAGCAGAAGATCTCTAAGCAGCATGCATTTAGCTGTGCATACCCTGTACTGTTATGATTGAATTAAGGATTACTGTACTTACTTTCACAGTTTTAGAGAAGTAAGTACCGGTAATCTCTAGAACTGTGAAAGTTTAAGTTATAAGCAAAGTTTTTCTAAGCCTTTGACACTTTGATTTATGTGCCAGATTGATACCACTGAGATTCTCAATGGTAATGTATACCCAGCTTCCCTTTTATTTTACTTATTTTCTTTGTCTTTTGTCAGCTTACTAGCTGTTCGCTAGATTAATATTCTCTCTGTTATGCACTGCTGGCGAGTGCTGAGCGTGTATGGGCCCTTGTCTGTACCAGAACATGTACAGTCACCCACAAAAGTCCCGTTGCCTCTTTTGCTGCTCCATGAACCCTGAGATTCAGACTCGTGAATCCGAAGCATTTATGGACAGAATGATGCATTAGTGTTTACTGCTTTGGGGTGATGAATCTGAATCTCGGGGTTCAAGGAACAGCAGAAGAGGCGACAGGACTATTGTGGGTGACTGTACCAGTGATGGCCAAACTTAAGCAAAATGAGTTCACACTTGGTGTTGCCAAAACACTTTTTGGCAGGTACAGTAATTCCAAAAGTTCACAATATTTAATCCAGAGAAGTTAACTTTTACCAGTTTTCTGTACTGGTAACCTCTAGGTTACCAATGAGAGGTTTAATAATGTTCATATAAATGGTGGGAGAGCAAAATCCAACCTTATGCAGCCTTACACAACAGTTTATTGCAGCAAGGCACTACTAAAAGAGCATTGAAAAGTTTGGCATAACTAGAACAAATATCATAAGCAACAAAAATTATAAGCAACCACACTAAATATTCACTATCTATGCCTCGCCTACTTTGAATGAAGGTTATATCACCCAGAAAGTTGTCCAGGCCAAGTAAATGATGACTAAAAATCTACAGGAATAACATGCCAGATTGGAGTACAGTACCTTCAAAAGGTATTAAAAGTCTAGTTACATGACTTTTGGCATGCAATATAATTTAGTTTTTAATATTCTTACATTAAGAATTATGCTGATGCACAGAAAACTCTTAAAATTATTTGGAAATTCTCATTATGCAACTTGGATTCTATAAATTGTTCTCTTTATATAACACACACGCACGCACGCACACATATATTAAACAGCAGCTGCATTATCATACCTTTAGAGAGTCTGTGTGTTCTGCCAAATCTGTAATGGTTATAACAACGTCAAAGCTGTCTATATCCTCTCTGTCAATTTTTGAGCCACTTTGCACAAAAAGGTCTGCTGAGAAAATGCCATTCTCCTCTGTAACTTGACTCAGGCGAACAAGAGTTTCATCTCTGAAATAAAACATAATTGTGTGACTACGTGGAGGTGAATTAAAATATCAGCTGTTGAGGAGCTTATCGCTTGGCAACACTGGTGCATGTTACTACTCCTTTCCACTCCATCTCTCTAATCACTCACGCCTTTCTTCTTTCTCACTCCATATTTTAAAATGTTATGTAATATAATGTTGAACGGATACAACTTTGCTCATTTATACTTATACTCATCACAATCTCCCTAAAAATACTTTCGTGTTTATTCAAGACATCTTCAGGTCATGAGACCCACTAATCCCCCACCCAATAAAGGGTGACCTAATAATCCATCAGGTCAGTAATATGAGACCACTAATCCCCCACCCTAGTCAGGTCAAGACCCCGCCAAAAATACTTTAGCTTTCATCTTCATTCAAGACATTTTCAGATAATTCTCTTGATTTTTCAACCTTGGAAAATTTGTTCCTAAAGCCTGAATTTTTTTTTTAAATTTCCGGCCTTGGGAATGATTTTCTAAGCAAATTTCAATTCCGGCTATCGGAGATTTCCGGGTTTGAGGATTCCGGTTAACGATGATATTTACTTATACAGTTCTGTATATTATTCCAAGAAAACTATGGCTGTGAGGTGTTATGGTTGTTTTTCAACTCATATTTTTGGAAAGATATACTGTATGTAACTTTCTTCATCTATTTTTCCTCAGTTACATGCACACACTATCCTATATACATATGGTGAAAAAAGTACAGTTCAGTAGAACGTCGATATAACAAGAGATAGGTTCCAAAAGAGGTCGCTTTAAACCAAATTCGCACTAAATTGAAGTGTTGTTTCAATGGAATAATTTAGTTTGGTACTTGAGAGAAACACAAAATACTAAAAAGACTGAGAGTCTACCCAGATGCACCTCAGCCCATCTACAATAAACAAAACATTGATTTTTTTAGTATAGGTTGACAATCCCTTATCCGAAATCCTTGGGGCCAGGGGCATTTGGGATTTTGGAATTTTTTGGTTTTCAGAATGGTTAGCTTTTTTTTTTTTTATGTGTGTATTAGCTCACCCGGGCACAGATCACTGACCCACATCAGGGCCTGGGGGGCGAAAATATAATAAAAATTATAATAATAATAATTCATAGGTCTAGGTCGTGTTTCTCACTTTTGATCTTTTTTTCATTCTTGTATTTCTTTATTATTATTATATTTTATTATTTTACAGTATTATTGTTATTATTATTATTATTACAGTATTATTATTATTATTATTATTATTATTATTATTATTATTATTATTATTATTGTTATCATTATTATTTTATTTTGGTGTATTTTTATTAAAATTTTTATTTACTATGAATAATTATTATTATTATTACATTTTCGCCCCCCAGGCCCTGATGTGGGTCAGTGATCTATGCCTGGTGGGCTAAAAAAAAAAAAAAAAAAAAAAAATTTCAAGTTTTCAGAGCTTTTCGGTTTTCGGAATTTCGGATAAAGGGTTGTCAACCTGTATTATGTTAAAACAAACACTCATAAATCAACACAGCTAAAATTACGGGTTGCGAAATGGTCTGTTTACTAGCGATCAGCTGATGTGAGAGGCTGGTGGCGCTGGTGCCACTCACCACTCGCCTGACTCAACCAGCACTCACTTCCCTCTCAAATTATTTTTTAATTACTTTATGCAATCAAAAATAAATTTTCACTCAACTTTAGTGTTGGGGCATGTGCCAGTTTGGCAGAAGTTCAACTGTCAGTTCCAGCTCAGCCTCCAAGCAGTGTGGACATGTCTGTTCCTCCTTGTCACCTTCGCTAATAGACAGACTATGGACACGGCCTTTCATTGTCCCCCGGGTTGACACCCTAACATGGCCCAGTGTACTTCTACGGGTGGCCCGGCGGGAACGTCACCGACGTCTACAGTGGCATCCCCAGGCCAGCACCATCGGAGCGGAGATGAACATAGTCCACACGTAGTCGTCATCGCTGGCCCAATACCATCGCCACAGAGCAATGGCAACTTACAAGGTGTTGGAGCCGGCCTGCTGTACCCTGCGCTCCCACAGCAGGCCCAGGCAGCAGGGCACCCACCTGCCCCGCCGGCGGCCCAGGGCAAGGCGTCCATGGGCATGTCTCCCATCAAATTCAGAGCCTGGGCATTCAGCATCGCCACTTACAGCAACAGATGCAACTGGCCACAGGCTCTGGCAGCAGGCTACGTCCTCCTTCTGTGTGAAACGGAGGTGCAGTGCATTGATGCGCGAGTGAACAAGTGTGTCTATGATAACTTGATGGTGGAGGAAGCCATAAGGGCTGTAGAAAGTGTTGTGGTAAGCCCAAAGTGCTTTGTGGGTGCGTGGGCAGATTTTTTCGCATACACACAAGAACCCGGCGACAACGTATCCAGGTATGTGGTGAGGTGCAGGTAAAAGGCTGCGGGGTGCAGGTTTCAGTGCCCCTCATGTGAATCTAGCTTGGATGACTACTGTACATGCTAGTGAAAAAACTAGTGATAGGGCTCGCGAACCCCGACCTCAACGATGTTGCCAAACGTGCGGATGCGGCAAGTGTGCTGGCAACCAGAAGTGTCCCACGCTGCACTTAACCTGTTACAAGTGCAGCCTGGAGGGACACCTCGCACGCATCTGCAAGTCACCAGTACAACCCAGCGCCCACGCAAGCACCTTGGGCGCGGCTGTGATCGCGGGCCTGACGAAGGACACGGCCAGTTTAACGGTGTCAATCAGCTGCAGAGGGGTGCCATAGCAGACACTGGCGCACAGGTGTGTGGACGGGCTGCAACACGTCCATGCTCTTGGGCTAGACCCACAGCACCTGGATGGGGCCCACATCGCAGTAAACCACAGCACCGGAGGGGGCGTGAACATGCTCGGGAGCAATGAGTGCCAAGTCACAGTGGGACGCGCTACAACCAGGACACGCCTGTATTTTGCGCAAGGCGTCCAGTCTCTGTGCAGAGGGCTTGGCTTGGTGCTGCACGACTTCTCCAATGCACCCACAGTTGTCGGCACCACGGGGCTCGTTGAAGAGGAGCCCAGCCCCCCTGCCCGACCCACGATGCCCCCATGAAAGCTGAAAGAAGAGAATGTGGAGAGGCTGGAGAAATGGTTTGTTGAGCACTTCGGGCATCCAGCATTCGCGGTGAACCGCACCCCCCTGCCCGAGATGCAAAGAACTCCCCACCACATTTATCTGCTCCCGGACGCTAAACTGTACGCGGTGCACACGCCCGCAACAATACTCTTCCATTTCTGCGACGAGGTTCGCCAGCAGCTCAAGGAAGATGTGAGGAGGGGCATCATCGAGCCTGTGCCAGTTGGAAAGCCGACAAATGGTGCTCACGCATGGTGGTCGTGCCCAAAAAGGATGGGCAGTCGCGCAGGACGGTAGACTTCCAACTCCTCAACCAGGCTAGTCAGCGCGAGACCCACCACACCTGCCCCCCCCTTCGACACGATCTCGAGCGTCCCGAAGCACACATTCAAGACGGTGGCGGACGCATACTAGGGGTACCACCAGATCCCACTTGATGACGAGAGCAAGAGACTACCAACATATATTACCCCCTAGGGCCGATTCCGCTACAAGCGCACCCCCCACGGGCCACTGTGCAGCGCAGGACGAGTTCACCAGACGCTTCGACGATGTGGTGGCGGATGTACCAAGGAAAATAAAGTGCGTAGACGACACGTTGTTGTACAGCTACAGCATCACCGATGAGTTCTGGGACACGTACGATTTCCTCGAGACATGTGCGAAGGGTGGTATCACTCTCAGGCCCAACAAGTTCCGCTTCTGTCTAGTGCTGTGGCTGTGGACGCATCTGACACGTGGGAAACACCATTTCCTCGCTGCAGTGTTTCCAGCACCATGTTTTTCTGCTCCAGTGTAATTGCTTGCCTTGATTTCATGGCCTGTGGGGTAGTGAATGATGTAGTAGCTGGCCTCTTGGACATAGTGGCGATGGTTGATACACGTGATAGAAGAGATAGTGTCACACAGTATATCCGTTCACTAGAGCGTCAGTGTGAGAACTGAGGATGCGTGAGGCTGTGGGAGGGTGGTGGACAGCATTGTGTAGTGTGTCCATAGACGTGTCTGGTGAGAAACATTAGGCGCAAAATTTAAAATAGGAGGCGCCAGATTGACTCCCGCAAAATAGGAAAGAATCGCTTTAAATTAAAACATTGTCCTTAATTGTGGGTGTCGCTTTAAATCAATAATCTCAAATTGAATTGCTTTAAATCGACGTTCTACTGTATTACACCATAATTACCAACATCCTTCATGCTGGGTTGGCGAGATGTCTATGAAAGAAATTTTGTAAGTTTGATCCATGTATCAACCCAGCTGGTGCTTATATGCCATTCATTCAACAGAGTTGATTTTACAAGGAAAAAATTGCTGTATGGCAACCCAACTAACCCAACTTTAATAACAAAGCATGAAGTTGACTTGAGGATAGACTCGTGCGTACTCCAGCGAGCAGAGGTTTCTCTTATGGCATCATTGATAAGCATAAGGAAGCAGAACAGTCCCATCTTGGTGCCTTAGGGGATGCCACTGGTGACTGACTGAAAAGTGGAGTCAGTCCCTCGGAAGCATACAGCTTGGCATCGGTCACGAAGAAAGTCTGTAGGCCACGGTATAAGACTTCTCTAAAACTCGAGGTCGATAGCTTTGTTGATGATTAAATTGGGGTTGATTAGGTTAAATGCTTTTTGTGTGCATATATATGTGTGGGTGGGTGGGTGTGGGTGTGTGGGTGGGTGTGTGTGTGGGTGTGGGTGTGTGTGTGTGTGGTGTGGGTGTGTGTGGGTGTGTGTGTGTGGGTGGGTGGGTGTGGGTGTGGGTCAGCTACTGCCACTGGCTAGCCCTCATGGCAAACAAGGAAGCAGCTTGCATAAGTCTTCCCCTGTCAGTACACAGCCTCTGCACCGTCAAGACTCCTGCTGTGCCTCCGCATGGCAACACACAGTAACTGGGAGCCTCGTGGGCCCAGACTAGACCAGCAGGGGATCTTGGAGTAGCACTGGAACCCAGGGGGAAGGCGCATAGGTCCAGTGACATGTGGAAAGGTCCTGGCACCTACCAACCATTGCCCTGCTGCCTTGCGGATTAACCTTACATGCTTACAGAGCTCCAACAAGGCCCCAACGGCGGTATAAGAGAAAGAGGTGACCACCATGGGAACTCAACGACTACACCGGTGGACAAAGGCAATGCATGATGGACAGCCTACTAAGGCGAAACCCAACAAACTGGGCTTTTGGCAGTCCATTGCAACTCTCCCTCTCCCCAGTTGATGCAACACTGGATCAGGAAAAGGGAGAGCCAAGATGTGTAGTTGCAGCCTGTGCTCCTGCCTCACCACATAAATCAACTCACACATAACCATCATCCAGCTCATTATACCTCTCATCATCATCAAAAACCGTATACCCCCAAAAGTACTATGGTGACGGACGAGTGGCAACGGGGAAAGGCAGAGATGACTGCTGAGAGTCTCTAGTCAAAACTCTGCACATGGGCGGCACAAATAAGATGTTCGTTTATGCACTGGGATCTAGGCAGCAGTTGCAACCTGGTCCGGTCTTTGCGACTGAGCAGTCTTTTCGAGGAACCACTCTGCTCACCCTACATGGGGAGTGGGCTAGAAAAGGTACTCTAAATGTAGTGCCTAAGAAAACTAACCTGACTGGGCAACCGCACCCAGTAAGGTCATCCTTATGCGGTCAAAAACACAATTAGTATCACAGATCCAAACAACAAAAAACTGTACAACCTGTTATGGTTACTGCATGGAATGTCAGGACCTTTCTGGATACTGGCACAAATGCACATCCTGAAAGAAGAACCGCCCCTGTGGCAAAAGAGCTGGCTAGGTATAACATCGACATAGCAGCCATTAGCGAGTCCTGGCTCTCAAACGAGGGTCAACTCACAGAACAGGGTTCTGGCTCTACCTTCTTCTGGAAGGGTAAGCCTGCTGCAGAGAGAAACTGCATTTACGGAGTTGGCTTTGCCATCTGCCAACGCATCCTACACAGGCTAACTGAAATGCCTATTGGGATTAACAAGTGCTTCATGATGCTCCAAGTCCCACTGAATCACTCCCGTCAGGCCTTTTTCATCAGTGCATACACTCCAACACAGGATGCAGAGGATGACATCAAGGAGGCCTTTTAAGCTGACCTCGACAGAGTGCTAACCTCTCTCCACAGAAAAGACTGTGCTCCTTGGTGATTTCAATGCCAGAATTGGCAGAGATGCTGACATTTGGCAGGGAACCATAGGGAGGAATGGACTACGCAAGTGTAATCCCAACGGCCTACTCCTCCTCAGCAAGAGCACTGCGCACAACCTCACTATCACCAATATCTTGTTTAGGTAGGCCGACAAGTTCAAGGGTTTGTGGCAACACCCACGATCCAAACACTGGCATCTCATTGAATATATCTTTGTCAGAGAAAGAGATCACCGAGATGTCCTCATCGCCCATGCCATGCATGGCTCAGACTACTGCGACACTGATCATTAGCTCGTTAACGCCAAACTCTCACTTCACATCGCCCCTAAACGGCAAAGGAAGCAAGCCTCCAGAAGAAGTTTTAACACTAATCGTCTGGAAGATACAGTAGTAGCACATGTTTTCAGAGAGCAGCTCGACAACAAACAACCCAAATCCCAGTGCCGAATAGGATATTCTTGACAATGTCATGACAAAAACCTGCAGAGAGACCCTCAGCCAGATCGAAAGAATACACCAGGACTGGTTTGATAAAAATGACCTGGCAACCAATGTACTCGTCAATGATAAACGTGCTGCTTTAACTAACTGGCAGAGCAATCCTCATCCTCGGACCAAAGCTGATACCTTCAGCAAGAAGAAAGCGGTGGCCCAGAGGGAACTTCGCAATCTAAAGAATGACTGGTTTAAAAATAAAGCATGTGAAACACAAAAACTTGCAGATTAGCACAAGATGCGCGAATTTTCGATTCCACTAAAACATTTTATGGATCAATCACTTGTGACGCATCCTCCCTCTGCTCACCCAATGGTAACTCCGTAATTAAAGATGAAGAAGTCATCCTTCAGCGCTGGAAAGAGCACTACCAGTCACTGCTCAACTGAAACACCGATGTGGATGTCCTGACTACCCAGCAGGTCCCTCAGCACCCAGAGCTAACCCACCTCAGCTATCCTCCATCCCTGGATGAGGTAACTACTGCCATCAAACGGATGAAAAATAACAAAGCCTCAGGGCCTGATGGAGTCCCAGCTGAGGTGTATATAGCAGGAGGACCTCTGCTTACCAGCCATTTCCACTCTCTCCTGGAGAATATATGGGAAAAAAAGAAAATCCCCAAAACTCTTAAAGTCGCCTCCATCGCTAATATTTATAAGAGCAAGGGAGACGGGTCAGACTGTGGCAATTACCGCGGGATCTCACTGCTGTCCTTAGCTGTCAAGATTATCGCCCGAGTCCTCCTAAACAGATTTTTTCCTGAGGAGGAAAACCTCCTCCCAGAATCTCAATGTGGCTTTAGACCATCATGTGGCACCACTGACATGATTTTTGCTGCCCGCCAGATACATAAAAAGTGCAGAGAACAGCGTTGTGACTTGTACATGGCCTTCATTGACCTAACGAAAGCCTTCGACTTGGTCAACAGGGAGGCCCTCTGGCGGACCCTCAGACGATTTTGCTGCCCACCAAAATTCCTCGCCATTGTGAGGCAACTCTACGATGGCATGAACGGCAGTGTCCCGCACAATGGCACCCAGTCTGAGTTCTTCCCCATCCAAATGGGGGTAAAACAAGGGTGTGTACTGGCACCAACTCTCTTTTTCATTTTCTTGGCTGCCTTCCTTACTTGTGCCAGTGCCAATTTAGCTGGTGGGATGGACATCGAGTACCGGATGAAGGGTCTTTTCAACATAAGACGACTCCAGGCAGGAACAAAGGTTTCGGCAGCTTCCATTACTGAGCTTCATTATGCAGGCGACGTCATCCTTGTCGCTCACACTAAATGCGATCTAAAGGAAATCTGGAACACCTACGCAGATGCGTATGCACACTTCGGTCTTGAGGTGAATGTACGTAAGATTCAGATTCTCTTTCAGCCTGCCCCTGGTTCAGCCACACCCCCACCATCCATCCAGATTAACATTACTATCCTCTCTAATGTTACCCACTTTTGGTGTTTCAATGCCCACCTGTCCACCACTGTGGACATTAATGAAAAGATTCAACATCTGATCAGATGTGCATCTCAAGCCTTTGGCAGACTCTGTGCCTGTGTCTTCAGCTGTCGGATGCTAAAATTATCTGCAAATTTGCACGTATATTGAACAGTGGTCCTCCCCACCCTGCAATATGGCAGCGAGACATGGGTCACATACAGGAGACACCTCAAGGCACTTGAAAACTTTCACCAACGTAGTCTACGTTCCATCCTCTGAGTTCACTGGGAAGATAAGAGAACAAATGGCAGTATTATCACTGACACAACTGTAGGAGCATCGAGGCTACCATTATCCATGAACAACTACACTGGACTAGTCATGTTACCCACATGGATGACAGTAGACTGCCAAAGCAGTTAATTTACAGTCACCTAATGAATAGTAAACGTAATGCTGGCGGTTAACTGAAAAGGTAAAGGGATAGTCTTAAGTTAAACCTGAAAAAGTGCCAAATTAACCCAGTCACCTGGGAGATGATTAATCCATACTGTAATGCTTGGATGAGCACCACACAAGAAGGTGTCAATACTTTTGAGTTAGCCCAACTGCATACCAAGGCAGACAAGCAGTAATGCTGGAAAGACGCTGCCGCCGCCCCTCCTACACTAGATATAGCCCTCTACACGTGCAAAGTCTGTGACTGACCCTGCCGGTCCTGTATTGGCCTTTCTAGTCACCTCCGAGCTCACCAACGAAGGTGACATCCTTAATAGCTCATATCATTGTATCATATCTGGATGATCATCATACATGATTCTAAGTGACAGGAAAGTACCTGTCGTAGCAGTGGGTGGGGGTGAATGTATGTGGAGGCAGTGAGCTGTACTGCTCACCAACTCACCCACATCCCTCCCTCTAATGTGACATCACGGCATACATACATCTCAGTCAGCTGAGTGACTGCTTGGTTGAACTGTATGGCATCGTTTAGATGCTCTGAGTTTGGAAGGAGCTATAAAATCTGTGCTATTGTATTTAATGATATGTTATGTATCAATTTTATTGTTTATCAATGCAGTTTTTGTAAACAAAGCAGTTATAACGCTACAGGTGGCATACATGTAAATGAATGACTTCAGTTGCGTTTGGATTGTTGGACTAATTAAGAATTTTTACTGAACAAGACCAAAGGGGACAAAGTTCAGATACCTGGAAGAGTCAGACAGTTGAAATTTGGAAAAGAGAAAATGCACTGTAGATTAAATAAAGTCCACGACATTGGAGTTACCATAAAGGTGGGGACGCTCTGCATACGGTGGCCTGACATGAATTGGGGAGGTTGTTGGGTGTTAGTGTGGGAACCAAATTTTACCAGGGAGTGCTGATATTAATTCTGATGCCCTAAATACTTTATCGTGAAATGTACAGCACCTTATACAGGTACAGTGAGTTCTGCTATAACGCGTGTTTTGATAACGCGAATTTGCTCTAACGCGATTTATGAATTCGGAACAATATTTGTATAACGCGAACGCTTGTTTGCTATAACGCGATTTTTGCTTACTATTTCTCCAATTTTGTGGTACAGTATTAACTGTGAATATGGTAAAGAAGAATATCTCCAAAAAGCATTCTGATGATAGAATTCCCGGTGATTATCGTAAAAGAAAGGATATAACACTTGAAGAGAAGCTCGATGTTATCAACCTCAAAATCACCCTTCTCCCCCATCAAGTTACATTCATATTTTTTCAAGGTAAAGTGTTAAATTTACTGTATGATTTCATTATTAGATATGAATGTAACATTTATTTAGACTGTGCTATCCTTTGTGTTAGGCTAACTACTAAATTTTTTCGATTTCGAGTAATCTGCACCAAACCCTATTTTCTCCATAAGCCCTGTTATTTCTATTACGCGATTTTCTATAACACGATATTTTACAAGAACACAATTATCGCGTTATAGCAGAACTACCTGTATAACCAAAATATTGGGGTGCTAGAGCAACCTCCCTTCCCACACCCATGTACTGGGTGGAGTGAGAGGGGTTAGAACGGTGTGGCACACACGAGAGAACTGATGAAGCATGGAGTGTGTTTGGGAAATGCGCATCTGCCAGTGGTTGGTCAAATATTTCTAAAAGCCTTGTGGAGAGGTGAATTTCAATCGCGAATTTTGAAAAAAGGGTCACAAATAATTTTTCATCAATAAGCAAATTTGCAAATACAGGGGGATAAGTATATACTGTACTCACTAGCAGATGCTGTTGTCTTGAACCTACAGTTGGCATATTCTGTCCACTCTGCTAAATGTAATACATAACTGAATTCACTTTTTAACACTTGCGATGGAGATGGGTATGGGATTAGTGGGTCTCATGTTACTGACCTGACCTGATATAATGTCAGATCACCCATTGTAATTAAGTTCTTCTCTCATTTACGGTGGAGGTGAGTTGGGGGATTAAAGGGTCTCATGACCTGAAGAATGATGTCTAGAATAAAGACAAAAGCTAAGGTGCTCCAGTGTTTCCCTTTTCATATACATATGGTACTTTCACACTTACTGACTGTACAGTACCTTATATGTAACTGTAATCACTGTGGTGTAATGGTCAGCATGCTCACCTTGCAAGTGAGCAGACCCAGGTTCAATCCCTGGGCAGGGTGAAACTATGGGCAAGTTACTTTATGCCATTTGCCCCTGTCTACCCAGCAGTAATTGGGAACCTAGATGTTAATCAATTTGCGGATCGTGTTCAGGGTATTGGTTAGCCAGTGCAGTTGGCAAGTTGCCGGGTCTTCTCGGACTATTCCTTGACACTGGGTCATGCAACTCGTTAACTCGGGGTGTGGTTGTTGTGGTGGCTACAGCTTCTACACCTTAAACAAATTCACGCCTAGGTGACCCTTGGGCCGGTCATCCTCGTTACACAAGGAGCAACCGTTATTTTATAATCACTGTTTTTGCTTTTAACACTTTTTTAAGGGGATCATCTTTTTTATTTTTTATTTTATGGATGGATTTACAGTACAGGGGGTCCCCAACTTACGAACGCCCACCAATAAGCATGGGGGTTAAACTTTAAATTTACAGTATTTTATTTACGTGATGACTTATTTTTTACTTTTATTTTCTGTATTTTATCATTCTTTTCTTCTTTTTTCTTAACTTAATTGATTTTAGATGTACAGTATATAAGGACTTAGGCTATGATATAGTGGGATTTTAAACATTGTTCTGTAAGAACGTTATGCACATAGCATGTGTTCCGTCTTCAAATCCAACTCAAGAACGTCCTCAGGAAAAGAACCCGTTCATAACTCGGGGACACCCTGTATATGAAATTTTAACACATTCAGGATCATCCAACAGTGTTTGCATTACAATTTCAGCAAATTTGGATGACATTTTTAATTAATATTGTGTTGTCTTTATTCTTTTTTATAATCAAAATTCAGCAAAATCTTTTGATGGAAATTATTTGTGCTTTTAACAATACAAAGAGCATGGACTGATGATATTTATGCTCTAGAACCAAACAATTAACCTCATTTAATGATAAAAAAAAAAAAAAAACACTAAAATAACCTATAAAACTCATCCAATTTTTTAATCATTTACATCTACGAAGACAACGACCCAAAGGGGGTAGCACCATAGTGCCAAATGTTTATAAACAGGAAAGATAACGACTGGAGAAGCATGTTGTTGAAGTAACTGTGACTTTGTATTTACAGACCTACAAGAAGTATGTGCACACATACTGACCTACAGTAAATATTTCAAAGATTCAAGTACAGTATAGTCTTCATTTACTCGGTCAATTGAACCCGTGGAGGTCCGCATAAAACGAGAAACGCGTAAACGAAATAACATAACATATGGGATTAATTGAAATAGAGACTGGCCCGACCCCCAAACTACACTTTTTCTGACACAATAGTACGTTGTAGTAAAAATACCATCTTAATTTTATGATGGTATGCACACACAATTAATATTTAAGAGAAATACAGTCGCCGGTTAATGTCCATTCAAATAAAGGACTCAACCCCCCTCTTCCCACGCTCGCTGGCTCTCCCTCCCTGAGAAATGTTTGGGAGAAAAGACTAGGTTTTTATGTTTAGTAATAAATAATACCTCAGACTATGTTTAAGATAATATAATTGCTGGATTCCTTGCAAGATTGTGAATAATTTGAATATAAACGTCATATATTTTGCACAAAAGATAAAATTTTTGCTCTCTCTAATAAAATTCTTAAATTAGATCTAAAATTTGCATGTCTAATGCAAATTTTAGGTTGTTTATATTCAAATTAATCACTATCTTATAAGAATTCCAGCAATGTAAATTATATTCTGGCCGGGTAATTTCTATGAATTTTATGAGCTAAAAACAAATATCTTCAGTAAACAAACAAATTATACTTCACCCAGACACAATACCTTACGTACGTTGTAGTAAAAATAACATCTTAATTTTATGATGGTATGCACACACAATTAATATTTAAGAGAATTATCAATAATATTAGGTTTTTTAACACTTACTTAGTAGAAGAGATGGCTGGGTACATGGGGATTGTGGTTGGTTCTGAGGCAGAGGGCAGATTATTGGCCCTCACTTGTATCACTTGTATCACCTGTATCACTATCCACCACAGAGGCTTGCAGGTCCTCTTTGTCAAACCCCTCAAAGTCCATATCCTCACTATCACTATCACTATCACTGACTTGGGCTGGCTGTGGTGGGTGGCGGGTGAAGAACCCGGTAATGTTTTGTTGACTGGGCGACCTTGTGTGCACCCTGCCCGCGCCGCTTTCCGCGTAAATGATGGAATGAACCGCGTAAATAAAAATTGTCTGTCTGGCAAGGTGCCGCGTAAATGACCAAACGTGTAAACCAAATCCGCGTAAATCGAGACTATACTGTATAGGTATTCCTAACATTAGTGAAAGTATCGTTAAACATGGGATAATATCTGTGGAGATGGCATATTACCATTATTACATGTCATGATTTTTCCAAAAATTTTATAGTTTCATTACAGTAAACAAAGGGAAAATGCCATCTCACAGACCACCTCATCTTCATGGTGAGTCAAGCTATCACCAAACTGGATTTTGACCTCATGTTAAGCGAGAATGGGTGTTAAAAATTTTATATCACAAAGTTGAATTAACATTAGGTGAATTAACGCTAAATGATGGATGTGTGTGCTGTATACATAATTACAGGGGGTCCCTAGGTTTTAAATGTGTTCTGTTCCTGAGGACATTGTTAAGTCAGAAATGTATGTAAGTCGGAACACATGCTATGTGCATACCGTACTTAGAGAAACAATGTTTAAAATCCCACTATATCATAGCCTAAGTCCTTATATACATCTAAAATCACTTAATTTAAGAGAAGAAATAAATAGAATGACAAAATAGTGTAAATGCATGTAAAAAATTAAGTCATCTGATGAATAAAATACTGTAAATTTAAAGTTTAACTCCGTTCTTATCAGTGGGCATACTTAAGTCGAGGACCCCCTGTACAGCATTGCAATAACCAAAGTAACTGTTCAATGGATAATTTTAGATGATTCCAAAAGCACCCGCTGACGAATTAGGCATGAAAAACAACTCTCTTGTTAATGGAATTATTCATAATGATTACAGATGATACTGGTATTGAGAGTTTGGGGAAATCCACTGCCAAGACCCACACTGAGATAAACAAAACCTAGCAGCCATTGTGCAGTGTGTGTGATGATGTCACAACCATTCAGTTTGCACCATAACGTGCTATGAATTCCTGTAGTGTACATAGTGCATAACAGAATGCAGTCGCAATAGCACTGTTCAGGAATCAAGTGTAAGTGAGCCAATTAGTTATAAAACACATGGTTAACCAGCTGATGGGAAAATTTACTTTATTAATTTAAAAGACTTGGGGAGACCAGGGCATTAGGGTGTGTCATAGGAGGGAAGATCAGCTAAAACTAATGGCCCATCACTTTTTTGGTAGATTTTAGTGTATATAAACAGAAAATAATTTCAGTTTCAATATTTTGCAACCTTTTGCTAGGTAAATTTTAGCGTGAAATTTATCGAAAATCTAACGTACAGCTGCATTAGTGCATTACAATTAAATAGTGAACATTGCTTTCTGACTTCATTCTTTAACAACCCAACTAACAATATTTTTTCTGTTTCAGATTCTGATGCATTTATAAGTTGATAATATTTGCGATGGCTGCTTGTGTCAGGACGAGGAACCAAAAATCCAGCCATCTCAGTCACTATCTTGGGTCTGGGAGAGAGCTCCTGAAGTCGAGTTGCCTACATTGAGAGATGCTTTGAGATACGGTGTTTTAATCAGGCAAATCAGTGAAAAGAACCAAAAAACTTACACAAACAAAGACATTGCCAGTGATATGACCAAAGCTGTCTGGCACAGTACACTCTGGCTAACGCTCAGTTCAAGCCTCCAGTCATAACAAGTCAGAAGAAGATTAGTGAGAGACGCTAGCCAGTTGGGAAAAGGCAAGAGATATCTCTTGGGAGAGGAAAACTTGCAGTTAAGGACAGCTTTGCCAAACAACTGGACCAGTTATTTGACATAATTACTTGCAAGTGCCCAATTGTTCTCTGTCCTGAGTTTGGATCGTCGTGACTGTAAATCCGAACCACATCTCCTGTATTTGCAAGCGTGAACTGAAGATTCCTGTGATCGAACTGGCATTTGTCAAAGCACAAGAGAGACTGGCAGTATAGGGGCTCTCATGATTTCTAGCCAAGATATTCCGGAGTCCAAGAGACAGGAGGCTGCCACAGAGAGACAGAAGAGGAGAAGAGTTGCCGAGGAAAAGAGACTTGAGAAGGCCCAGGGTGAGGTAAAAAAGGCCGATGATTGAGTCAAGCTGATTCAGTTTAATGACTTCCCCATGGCTGATCCGAGTGCTGACCAGGAGAATGGTGACTTTGTCCCTAACCCAGAAAATAATGATCCCAAACCTTCCAGGCATAAGATTCGAAATAGGAAAGATATCCCGAGCATAGCTCTGGCCAGCATGCGACACCACACTGGTCTCAGAGAAACTGCAGAGATAGCAACAGCTGCCTGGATTGACGGTGGTTTGATAACACCTGATGATGTTCACCTGGTGATAGATCATAACAAAGTAAGGAGAGCTCAGGAGAAACTTGTCAGTAACCTAGAAGAGGAGTTTGATAAGGGGATAAGAGAAAATGGAATCAATTGTTTGTTCTTTGATGGGAGAAGGGATGACACTAAAGTGTTCATGAAAGTTGGAGATTCTGACAAGTTGTTCCCTGCCATGGTGAAGGAGGAACACTACTCCTGCTGCAGTGAACCAGGAGGGAAGTATTTGTGGCATTTCACTCCAGAGAAAGATGACATCAGGAAACCAGCTGAGATAGTGGCAGATAACATTGTGAACTGGCTCAGAGAGAGGAACGTAGACCAGACCCTGCAGGCCATTGGAGGGGACCAACACGAACACAGGGTGGCAAGGGGGGTCAAACAGTGGATAGAGCGGAAGATTGGGAGGAAGCTGGTCTGGATTGTTTGTGACCTCCACACCAACGAGTTGCCACTCAGACATCTGATCCAGGAGCTGGATGGCAAGACTCTTTCAAACAACAGATGGTCTGGTCCTCTTGGCAAGATGCTGGACTCTGCCACTGAGTTAGAAATAAATCCGAGCTTTGAAAAAATCACAGTTGGCCCTCCACTCGTTGAGCTTGCACATACTGTCATTGACGACCTGAGTACTGACCAGTACTATGGTTACATGATTTGCAGTGCCATCAAAACTGGGGTCATGCCTGATAGACTTGCTTACCTGCAGATAGGTCCAGTCTCACATTCTAGGTGGCTCACAACGGCTCTCAGGTTCTGCAGAATTTGGGTCGCTCATCATAAACTGAAAGGGAACCAGCTTCACAACCTGAGACTTATTGTCCAATTCATCGTGAGTCTACTTGCCAAATTGGTTCAACACCAAGGTCAAGTCATCGTTCTCCGAAGGTCCGAGGCATGTTCTCTTCCAGCTTGAGCTCCTGAGGAGTCAGCCAAGGAAGGTTGTTCAGATTGTGGGGCAGACTGTGAGGAGATCTTCCTGGTATGCTCATCCCGAGGCAGTTCTGCAGACAATGCTCTGCAGTAAGAATGAGGAGGAGAGAAGAGTGGCAGTCAAAAAGATCTTGGATATGAGACTTATGAGAGGATCTGGGCATGACGAATCAGTTGGTGACGATTCCTTCAGGGTCAGGAAGACTCCTGAAGTCAATCTAGGTGCCAAGACCCTCACTGATCTCATAGATCTGGATAACATCCAGGCTGGCAGTGAGCCCCCTCTTACCTGCAGCCTCACCAATGTTCAAGTCAGAGCTTTCCTGGACAACCCCATGCATGTCCCTGCCTGGCCCTCGCACACCCAGAGTATAGAGCGTTGTGTACAGCAAGTGAGCGAGGCCAGCAGTCACGTGTACAGCCAGGAGAGGAGGGAAGGCTACATCCGAGCTCAGGTGGTCAGCAGGGAGGTGATGAGTAGAAACAGAAGCAAGAAAGACATGTTCTCTATGGTGTGCAGCAACACCGGGTCGTAGTAGTAAAACCGGTTTTTGTATTTGATGATTTTGTTTTCTAAAGGAATATTAAATTTAATAAATGTGTCAAGATCATTCGTTTCACTATTCTGGATCATTTTCATCCTAATAAATTAACCTGATACATTTACTTTACTTTAAATAAGCTATTTAGTGGTGTTGGTAAAAGGGTGGGAATACTGAATTTTCATAAGATTTCAAGTTAAAATTTACCAAGCAAAAAATGAAAACTTTTCAAATCTGAAGATATCACATGATTCTGCACATAGAACTACATCATTAATACCATGGGCCGATTTTTCAAACTCAAAAAAAAAAAATTCGCCTCCGTATGACACACCCTACCAGGGCATAGGGCATTCTCTCTACTTACTCAATAGAGATTGTGACGTTGTCATTGAGGTCAGGATCCTTTGCACGGACTGTAAGAATTTTCGTTCCAGCTCCTGCATTTTCCGTGACTGTTTGATCTTCATAAGAGCCCACAAACTCTGGGGGCGAGTCATTCTCATCCTCAATAGTAATTTTAACATGACCTGTTCCAGAAGAAATACAAGAAAATGTAACAAATTATTGGTAAAGGCGTGCTGGAAAGAGAAAGTTTTGGCAGAGGTGTAAAAGGAAGATAAAGTGTTGGTATTGTTAAGGGGAGAAGATAAAGTGTTGGCACTACTGAGAAGGGACAATGAAGTACTGATAATGTTGTGGAGGGAAGCTAAGGTGTTGGTATAGTTGTGGAGGGAAGCTAAAGTGTTGGCATGGTTGTGGAGGGAAGCTAAAGTGTTGGCATGGTTGTGGAGGGAAGCTAAAGTGTTGGCATGGTTGTGGAGGGAAGCTTAAGTGTTGGCATGGTTGTGGAGGGAAGAGGAAATATTTTAAATGTTGCAGAGTTATATTAGTGTTGTGACTGATGTGGAGGGATGTGTGAAAAAAATAAAAAATAAACTGAAAGTCAGACTCAGGTGCCAAAACCCTACACCTCTAAATTGATATTTGAGTTATGCTCATAAAGATGATCAGAAAAACAATTACGTATGTCAATTGCAATCTAATGCCTTAATGATTAGTCTTACCTGTTGTGCTGTTGTTATTGACGACTGTGTTCTCATCAACAGCTTTAATTTGAAGATTAATGGTGTCTACTATTTCCCGATCCGGTGTTTCCTGACCAACTTTTAAAACTCCTAAGTATTTGTTCTCTAAAGGGATTGAATCATCATTATCCACCGTAAACCACCTGAAAAGAACCAAATCATCAACAATACTTTACTGCCATTTTCCACACTCGTTTGGGTTAGTCATGATTACCCAAAGGCAGCTCTCCAATTTGCAAGGTCTCTTACAGTCTCTTGTCAGTTTCTTAACTATTATTTTGTTTGTATGCTTTCTCAAGGACTGAAACTGTGCCTACAATCCACCATTAATAGGGTCATACAGTGTACACAGTGATAGCACAATGAGATATATTCGTTGATGAGAACTGAAAAAGAAAGTACTACAAGGAAATAATAGTTGAAAAAAAAATAACAAGCTAATATCCTGAAAGGCATTCTATTACCGACGCAAAGAAAGTTTTTTTATTTTATTTTTTTCTAAAAGATTGAGTGGGCATATCCACCATTCATAGAAAATGCAGTGTACATAGAGATGGCACATAGATACCGACAAATCGCCAAGGTGAACTGAAAAAAAAAGGAGACGAAAAACAGAAGACAACTCAAAAGGCAACACTGGGAGCACAGTGACACAGAGGTTAAAACACCAACAGGAGGCAGTTAGGTTTTATTTTATTTTTTTCTTCTTCCTTTTTAAATAACACTGAATTGCCATTAGGGCACAATCACCTCCATATTTTACTTTACTTAGACTTCAATTAGTAGATGTGATTATTAAGGAAGTCATCCCACTGAGAGGTATATCTCTTATTCAGATGAAATAAATTGTGTTGCCCGATGGATGACACTAGCCATAATGGCCTATACCCAGGCAGCGGAACGGGGCTTTTAAAGGGACCTTGATGCTAAGGCCCTGCTACCAGGACACAAATTAAAAGCAGTAATAATAAGGATCAATATTATCATTATTATTAAGTCGACAATTAGGACTCCATTGCTTGGTAAACTGGTGGGCTTAAAGCTGAGTAGATCTGTAGAGTCTGTACCCCCCCCCCCCCTTCCGAACAGCAACATCCATGGGGGGTCCGAAACCAAAGGGGTAAACCGGTAGTGACACATGTGTGTTTGGGACTGGCTGGGAACATATCTCATTGAACCCCATGTTATAAAGCTCCCTATTATTAATAATTCACCTAGCGATGGGGTTTTCAGGAATCTAGCCAATCGTTTATCGATGTTCACCTGTATACAGTATTACCCCGCTTTACGCGGTTTCACTTAACATGATTTCGCATATACGCGGTGCCTCGCCAGAACCGAACTTTCACTTAACGCGGTTCATCTACTCATATACGCGGTGAAGTAAAATGTTTTTTTTTTTTTTATTTAGCTCATAAAATCCATACAAATTACCTGGCAAGAATATAATTTACATTGCTGGAATTCTTACAATATGATGATCATTTTGAATATAAACATCATAGATTTTGCATTAGACATACAAATTTTAGATATAATGTTTACTCTGAGTAAATATGTTATCTTTTGTGCAAAATATATGACATTTATATTCAAAATATTCCTGGTCTTACAAGGAATCCAACAATGTCAATTATATTATCCTAACTTTAGTTTGAGGTATTATTTATTACTAAAAAGGTAAATATTCTGGTTTTCCCACACATCTGGTAGGGAGGGTTGGTGGGGGGTGGGGGAGAGGGAGGGACCGACCGACCATCTGGCACAGTGTGAAGAATATTTTTTTTTTATTAACTGAAGATATTTGTTTTAGCTCATAAAATTCATGCAAATTACTCGGCCAGAATATAATTTACATTGCTGGAATTCTTACAATTTGATGATCATCTTGAATATAAACATCATAGATTTTGCATTTGACATACAAATTTTAGATATAATGTTTACTCTGAGTAAATATGTTATCTTTTGTGCAAAATATATGAAATTTATATTCAAAATATTCCTGGTCTTACAAGGAATCCAGCAATGTCAATTATATTATCCTAACTTTAGTTTGAGGTATTATTTTTTTAAATCTAGTGGTTTTCCCCCCAAAATTTCTCAGAGAGGGAAGAGCCAGCAGTGTAGTGTGAGAAGAGGGGGAGGGAGTCGAGTCCATTATTTGAATGGACATTAACTTGGCAACTGTATTTCTCTATTTCTCTTAAGTATTAATTGTGTGCATGTACCATCATAAAATTAAGATGTTGTTTTTACTAGAACATAGGTATTGTGTCGGAAAAAGTAGAGTTTGGGGGTCGGGCCAGTCTCTATTGGAATTAATCCCATATGTTCTGTTGTTCCATTTACGCGGATTTCACTTTCCGCGGTACCCTGTGGGTTCAATTGACCGAGTAAATCGGGGTACTACTGTATATATATTTCTCTCTCAAAAATATCAGAAAATAAGAAACTCACTTGTCAATTTTTGCATCAACAAGATTGTTATCCTTTAATGCTTCTGAATGATCCCAGTCAATGTGAAAGGTGATATGAGCTCCAGCATCTTTGTCTCTTGCAGTAATTTTTCCAATGGTAGAAGTTGTAGGCGTGTTCTCCATCACCATCATATTAGGCTGTAAGGAATATTGATACATAAGTACTGCATAATAAATGAAGGAAGAATCCTCACATCTTGTTTTCTCATGGAGCTGGTGCAGGGTACCTATGTATACTTGTACATGGAGTTAGAAATAAGGTTCTCAAGTGACCCAGGCCTTTGTCTGGAACCTAACAGGTGAATTACTATTTAATATAAAAATATCCTTTACCATTACATCCATTTCCAATATAGAAGATTCTAGATAGCAATTAAGGTATCGTGTAAAGGGAAAAGGCCTGAGGGTCCTTGTCACCACATACAGTAAGCATGTATATACCCTCAATCCTCTATTACTGATATCATTCAGAAAACAGGATTTCAGGTCCATTCTTTACTTCTAATACAAGTTCCACTCAATAACAACTCTGTATACCCAAGCTAGTAAAAAAAAGGGAGGTAGAAGGTAACAAAAGTCCCCAAGTGCTCATATAGAATAACACTAACCTGAGAATTATAAAATTCAAGCAGGAACTTACCTAAATGACTCAAGTACTACACATTCCACAGGGGCAGATCCAGGGGGGGGGGGGGTTCCTGGGGTTCCGAATGTCCCCTTTTCATCAGAAAATTCCAACACTTTTCCTTTAATGCAATATTGTACTCAGGCATTTTATATAGAAAAAAAATAAATACTAATGACCTTAGAATATCTCCTAATATAAAGTGCATATGGCTTCAAAATGGCCTCAAAATTCCCATGATATTGGTCAGATTTCCAAAAAAATTCTAGGGGACCCCCCTGATAATCCTGGATCCGCCCCTGTTCCAGGTCAATAGCAAGTTCATTTAGAAATCAGTCAATGAATGTCCTGGCCAGTACTCAGTCAATAAATGTAGCAAGGATCCCCTGTACCTAAGAACGATTACCAAACACATGATACATGCAAAATTGGACTACGCTACCATACCAACATTGTCAGAAACAGCATGTCAGTATTCATTTCAGGTATATCCTGTTTGAAATCAGCCCCCAGCTTATGTTCAGTTTTGCCTCTGTGCTCAGGACTGTATTACTATGTATTCTCATTCAAGTGCAAGTGCAAGTAGTAGTGGTAAAAGATCACGAAAAGGAGTTCTATTTGACATAAAACTGGGCGTGTTAAGGAGGTCTGATGAGGGAGAAGAACTCAGCTACATCACCAAAACACTGGACCTTGCTACCTCAACTGAGGGAACAATCCATGATAAAAAGAGACAGAATTAAGGTTAGTGCAAAACCTGCTACTCCTTTAACTGCCCATACACTGTATTTGCACTGAAGAGATGTGATCCTAAATATGGAATGCCTCCTGAGTGTGTGGATTGAGGACCAAACCAAATGAAATGTGCCTAAACACTATGATCATTCAGGAAAAAGCAAAAAGTTTGTATGATGATTTAGTGAAGAAACAAGGTGCAAGTTCTGATGCAAAACCCTCTCATGCCAGTAAAGGCTGGTTTGAAAGGTTTAAGAAATGCCTAAGCTTACATAATACAGGTTGTACCTCTCTAGTCCGGCAACCTCGGGACCTGACCGGTGCCGGACCATGGAAATTGCAGGACCATGGAAATTCACCCTTTTCCTGGATAGATAGTGATTTGTGCTTATGCCTGGAAGCACTAGCACCACTTTCTCTGCGTCATGGTCTCTTTGAAGACATATTGAAGGGTTAAATGTCGTATAGTAGCTTCTTAAATTTCGCGAGTTTTTAATTCTTAACGTATTTTATTGGAACACACAAAAAAATAAATAAATAAAAATATTGACGGCGGAAACTTGAATTTCGACGGGTTTGAACGGCCCGCCAATGTGCAGACGACGTGCATAATAGTGTAAACAGCGTCATTTCTCTTATGTACAAAGGATTCATTATTGTTTATTACTGAATGTCTTTTTTATTGAATTAATGTTTATGTGTGCAAAATGAGCAATACAATTCATTAATAATACGTAGAATATTAAAACACACGAGGAAATGACAAAGCATTGTTTTCGTTGATTACAAAACCAGTGACTGACTGGTTCTACATATAAAACTGAAGAAAATAAGACCTTGGTTGTAGCTGTAGTAAAATTAATATGGTTGTCTTAAGTAATGTTATTTAATGTTAATAAATGGAACAATAGAAGTAGCTAACGATAATGGTAAAGAAAAAAGAGAGATCGCATATGTAAATGCGCATGCGCACACGTGAAAACATATCGTCATTACTTTACATAAGAATATGAAAGCAACACTTATTTACTGTTCATATATATTTTAATTAATGTTTCTGAATTTGTTTTTATTGAATTAATGTACGTGTGTGCAAAATTAACAATACAATTTATTAATAATACGTGGAATATTAGAGGAGACGAGACGGCTGCCGGCATTGTTTATGTTAAAGCTTACGAAACCAGTGACTGATTGGTTCTACATATAAAACTGAAGAAAATAAGACCCTGAGTTTAGCTGTAGTAAAATTAATGTAAAAAATGAATATGGTTGCTTGAAGTACCTGTAATGTTATTTAATGTTAATAAATGGAACAATATAAGTAGCTAACCATTAATGGTAAAAAAAAAAGTGAGACTGCTCGTATGTAAGTGCGCACATGTGAAAATATATCGTCATTACTCTACATAAGAATATGAAAGCAACACTTATTTACTGCTCATATATATTGAAGGGTTAAATGTTGTACTCTGTATAGACAAGCAGAGAGAGAGAGAGAGAGAGAGAGCAGCCGAACTGCCGGATGTAAACAAACCTTAATTTCCCGCGGCTTTTTTTTTTTTTAAGGGGATTAGCCCACCCGGGCATAGGTCACTGACCCACATTGGGGCCTGAGGGGCAAAAAATTAATACTCCTGTAATAATAATAATAATTCAGATAAGTAAAAAAAAAAGAAAAAAAAGAAAAAGAAAATGCTGCCTATCTACCTATTGGACAAACCAAAATCGTTCCGGACCACTGGAGTTTCCGGACCACAGAATGCCGGACTAGAGAGGTACAACCTGTATTAAGAAGGTTGGTGAAGCAGCCAGTGCTGATACTGAGGCTGCAAAGAAATATCCAGCAGAACTGAAGGCATCTATTGAAGCAGATGGCTACAGACCAGAACAAGTGTACAAAGTTGATGAATCGGCCTGTTTTGAAAGTGCATGTCTGCCAGGACATTTATTTCAAGTGAAGGAAACTCAGCTCCAGGCTTCAAAGGATCGTCTAACACTTCTGTTGATAGGTAATGCTGCTGGAGATAAGAAGCTAAAGCCCTTGCTTATGTACCACTCTGAAAATCCAAGGGCTTTCAAGGGCTATGCCAAACCTAAATTACCTATGATATGGTGAACATAGCCTCAAATTTGCAAGAGGCATGGAATACCCAATGAGTGGCTACAAGGAGCTCTATATTAAAAAAATTGTGCCATCAACAATAAACTACTACTTTTAAAAAAGAATTTGCCCCAAGACCACAGCCAGCAGCAACTGAAGAAGATGATGATGATTTACAGGGAGAGGCAGGAGTCAGCAGTGACCCTCCGTCTTTCTCCCAGAAACTCCAATTGCATCACCTAATCTCACTCAGCACTCAACATTGTTTCTGGTAAGTTAAATTCGAGTGCTTTGTGCATTTATTACCACGTTACATCATGAACGAATTATTGCATGTGCTTAAAACTGTCTATTTTTTGGCTGCAAAAAATTTCTGTAGGAACGCATCTTAACTTATATAATGGGAGTCGAAGACAAAAATGCTCTTGCGTTACGGAATTTTGCATTATGGAAAATTTTTCAGGAACTGACCCTTTTGATAACCCGGAGGATAACTGTACTTTCCTCTGCAATGTCACTGTCAGGATCACTCTCATCCCCACCCTGTCTTTCCTCTGCCTCTGTCTCTCTCCATACTCCACACTTTCTAATTTCACGACTAAACTGATAGAAAGACAGGATTTCTTGGGTACAGTACCAGCAGGACAGTTTTCAGGATGTTCTCAGGCATGGTGATGGCTTTCTTTAATGTTGGGCTAAAAAAATTATCTACGGAACAGAGCCAGATGTTGTCACCAAGGTAGAAAGCATGAGACTGAATTTTGGCGGGATGGGACTAGGAATGAGTGGGCCAGTCCATGTTTTTGATAAATGTTCACTGAATGTTCCTTATATTTTGGCCTTTAACCACATCTCATTTCATATCTAATGTAAAAGTAATGAACCATTTTAGCAGAACTTCTTGCTGGCACAGTTGAAGGTTGCTTTCCACTCACATATTTTGGTATAGAGAAGGTTTTAAGAAAATTACCAACAACAGAAGTCAGTAAATATGATGGCCAAGTTCCTGACCTGACTCCCTGGGTCAATACAAGAATAGTGTTGTACCTATTTGGTGGAGTGGAACAATTTTTAGCAAAGTGGTGCATTCCAAAGTAGCTTGGGCAAAAGTTTTAAAATTTGCATAACAAGAAAAATATATTTCACCTAAAATACATTGCACACTAGAAGAAGGATTCACTAATTCATGAATAATGTATATATGAAAAATTATAAGTAGTGTGAATGGATATAGTGAGGACTGCCTGTCCTGGAAAAACAGTCTGTCTGTTTTTACTTACAATTTGACAGTAATGAATATAGTACGCCCAGATAATTCGCTGATTTTTATTTCGCAGTCCTCTATTATTTGCGAATGACACCCTGGATGCACCCAAAAATGTCTCCGGGTAGCTTTAACATTGCCAGCACTTTTGCGGCTGGGACAGGGAGCTATTCGTTCTACAGACAGTAATTTCCTTTACCTGTATTGTATATATGTGTGTGTGTGTGTGTAGACACACACACACACACACACACACACACACACACACACACACACACACACACACACACAAAACACATACACATAAATAATAATGGGAAAATACTTTCACAAATAATCAGAAACAAATGCAGTATTAAAAATTTTGAATCTGCCCTCAAGTCCTGCTCTGTGCTTTATTAATAACAAAGCATGGAGTGGATTTGAGGGTAGACTCAACATTTTTAATAATACATTTGTTTCTGATTATTTGTGAGAGGATTTTCCATTATTATTTATTTGTACAGTACAGTACAGTAGTACCCCGATTTACGCGGTCAATTGAACCCACAGGGTACCGCGTTAAGTGAAATCCGCGTAAATGGAACAACAGAACATATGGGATTAATTCCAATAGAGACTGGCCCGACCCCCAAACTCTACTTTTTCCGACACAATACCTATTTTCTAGTAAAAATAACATCTTAATTTTATGATGGTACATGCGCACAATTAATACATAAGAGAAATAGAGAAATACAGTCGCCAAGTTAATGTCCATTCAAATAATGGACTCAACTCCCTCCCCCTCTTCTCACACTACACTGCTGGCTCTTCCCTCTCTGAGAAATTTTGGGGGGAAAACCACTAGATTTTAATAAATAATACCTCAAACTAAAGTTAGGATAATATAATTGACATTGCTGGATTCCTTGTAAGACCAGGAATATTTTTAATATAAATGTCATATATTTTGCACAAAAGATAACATATTTACTCAGAGTAAACATTATATCTAAAATTTGTATGTCTAATGCAAAATCTATGATGTTTATATTCAAAATGATCATCAAATTGTAAGAATTCCAGCATTGTAAATTATATTCTGGCCGGGTAATTTGTATGAATTTTATGAGCTAAAACAAATATCTTCAGTTATTAAAAAAAAAAAATATTCTTCACGACACTATCTGTCAATCAAAGTACCCCACCCTGCCTCCCCCCCTCTTCCAACCGCGCCAGATGGTCGGTCCGTCCCAACCCTCCCTCCAAGAGAAATGTTGGGTGAAAAACTAGATTTTAACATTTAGTATTAAATAATACTTCAGATTAAAGTTAGGATAATATTATTGACATTGCTGGACTCCTTGTAAGACCAGGAATATTTTGAATATAAATGTCATATATTTTGCACAAAAGATAACATATTTACTCAGAGTAAACATTATATCTAAAATTTGTATGTCTAATGCAAAATCTATGATGATTATATTCAAAATGATCATCATATTGTAAGAATTCCAGCAATGTAAATTATATTCTGGCAGGGTAATTTGTATGAATTTTATGAGCTAAAACAAATATCGTCAGTTAATAAAAAAAAAAAAATATTCTTCACACCGTGCCAGATGGTCGGTCGGTCCCTCCCTCCCCCCCACCCCCACCAACCCTCCCTACCAGATGTGTGGGAAAACCAGAATATTTACCTTTTTAGTAATAAATAATACCTCAAACTAAAGTTAGGATAATATAATTGACATTGCTGGATTCCTTGAAAGACCAGGAATATTTTGAATATAAATGTCATATATTTTGCACAAAAGATAACATATTTACTCAGAGTAAACATTATATCTAAAATTTGTATGTCTAATGCAAAATCTATGATGTTTACATTCAAAATGATCATCATATTGTAAGAATTCCAGCAATGTAAATTATATTCTGGCTGGGTAATTTGTATGAATTTTATGAGCTAAATAAAAAAATAAAAAATATTATACTTCACCGCGTATATGAGTAGATGAACCGCGTTAAGTGAAAGTTCGGTTCTGGCGAGGCACCGCGTATATGCGAAATCCCGTTAAGTGAAACCGCGTAAAGCGGGGTAATACTGTATGTGTTTTGTGTACGTGTGTCTACACATATGTACAGTATATATATACAATACAGGTAAAAGAAATAATTGTCCTAAGGGCAAACACGTAAAGGGAATACCTGTATACATTTCTTTGTACACAAGTAAAAATGTCCCCATGTTATTCATGGATTTGGCTATTCGCGGCCACTTTGAAAATCTAATCCCCTAATCCCTGCGAATTTGAAGGGCATGTTGCATTGACTAAAGTAAGATGTTTCCTTTTAATAATCTTGAACTCTTTCTGGCAGACATAGAGAACAATGAGAGCCACTTATCATTTCCAAGCTTGCAAATATATAACCAGTGCCTAAAATTTGGTAGATGATCCATTAATAGTATCATTCCCTTTTTATTCAGAGGAATAACATGTTATCTCTTTCTAAGCTTAAAATTTATACTCAATTTTCTCTTCATAATACTTACTGTGCCTAAAAATATTGGAGGTTCATCAACAACATCTCCTACAATTATTGTGAATTCACTGCGGCCCACGTTCCCAGTATTGCTTCCATGTTCATCCCGAGCCTCCACAGTACAAGTGACAGCGGGCTTAGTCTCAAAATCCAGGGAACGTGCCAGAGTCACTTCTCCAGTAATATTATTGATGTCAAGCGCCAAGCAATCCTTTAGCAAATACCTGAAATAATATGTAAATTAATATTGATGAACCATAATCAATAATCTGGGGTCAGCAATAGTGGGGTCTAGGGGTTCATGCCCTCTCCACTCTTCAGTACAGTACAATACAATACAGTACAGTATGAGAATTGACCCTCCCAACATTATGGGTAATAAAACCATAAATAAAGTGGTGCAGTAGGTAGTGCAGTATTCCCTTAAAGCTTGCGTTCCTCGAAAACTCATGGATTGCCATGGACAATAAATAAAATAAATCTGAAGCTGTGTGTCAGGGATCAAGAGGAGTCAACAAAACAGAGCACCATATTTCCCAGGTCATAAGATGCACCCTATAATTAGCAAGGTATATATTGGAAAAAGAATTTTTGCAGATCTAATAGCCTACTGTACTGGCAAAGCTAACTCGCTGGCTATATGCTATCATGTTTCTCACTACCACAGCTCACTATCACTGTATGGACCTATTATCATACATTTGTTGGTATTATCAATAAAATTAACATAATTTAATACAAAAAGATATAATTATACATATAGGTACCTACGGTATACACATTACAAATACTTGTCGGTACCAAGCATGTTCACTAGGAACTGTCCTGTACAGGGATTATTTACATCCTGTACACCAGATCAGCTGATGTTTCAGAGGTATTGTCTTTGCATTGTCACTATCACAACTAACTATCACAGTGTGGACCTAATATCCATACAGTCTTATTTCATGTTTATGTTTATTTATGTTATTTTATATTAGTATTGTCTTATACTGTACATACATAATGTTGTTATACATGTGCATATAGCTATTTATATATGTATTTTGCACACTACTGGAACTGGCATGAAAAACTTGTGGATTTTGCTCTCTCATGGGGTCCATTTTACCTAACCCCAGCGAGCTTTATGGGAATACTGGATGAAATATGTTTTTTTTTTTTTTTTGCAGGAATAGCCCACCGAAGCACAGATCATCGACCCACAACCGGGCCTTGGGGGCGAAAAATAAAAATAAAAAGAAATTAAAAATATAAAAGAAAAAGACCATATTAATGTACACCATGAAGATGCCGGAAAACCAGCTTTTTAAAGTGAGACATTGTATGAGTATGGAAAGAAAGAAGAAGGCAGATCATTCCACAGATTGGCTGTGTGAGGAAAGAAGGATGTACTATAACGGGTTATTCTAGTGTGACTGACATCCACAGAGAAACGGGCACCGTGGGCAAGATGAGTGTTACGAGCCCACGGCCTTGCCGGCGGTACACAGGATGCCAAATACACCAAACATTGCCCATTAGAGTACCTGTAAAAGAGAGAGAGAGTGAAGCAACATTGCGGCAAAGAGAAAGGGAAGAAAGATTTTCAACTAAAGGAAGAGAGTTAATAAGACGAAATGCCCTTGATTCCACCCTATCTCACAGTTGGACAGAAGAAGAGCCAACCCAGATATGAGAGCAGTACTCCAAGTTAGGATGAATGAATCCCTTTTTCTTGAAGCACCTTCTCAGGAGTGAAGTAGCTACGGCATCTCTACAGCATTCCCAGCTTTCAGAAGGCAGCTTTAGCAATGTTGAGGATGTGTGGCTTCTATGACATATTAGAGCAAATGGTGAGGCCTAGCTTATCTATATTAGAATTTGGCAAAATGATAGCCATGTTAATATTGTTATTTTTATCGACTCTTTATCTGTGTATTTCTGGCGAAATAAACTGCTTCAATATCAATAACAGTGTGACCTGGAAGGAGAACTAGGGGGATGTAGCTACAGGGAAAATCTAACTTGGCAACATACCAAGTCCACACACACACACACACATTCATCTCGTGTTCGAGATTGCCAGCCCTAGGGCCACCTTGGCATGAATTTGTTTAAGGTATAGAGGCTATCGCCAACACAACAACCACACCCTAAGTTATTGAGTTGCATAACCCAGAGTCAAGGAACAGCACGAGAAGAACAAACAGCTCGTCAACTACACTGGCTAACCATTACCTGAGAACACGATCCACAAATCGATTAACATCCAGGTTCCCAATTACTGCTGGGTAGACAGAGGCAAATGTCGTAAATTAAACTTGCCCATAATTTCACTCTGCCCGGGGATCAAACCAGGGCCCGCTCCATATAATGCAATAACTACAATAGCTACCATAAAAACAATGTGAAAGAACTCTGTGAGTGAGTGAGTGTAAGGCTCCTGCCTCACCACATAAATCAACTCATGCACAGCCATCATCCAGCTCATTATACCTCTCATCATCATCAAAACCCATATACCCCCAAAAGTCCTATGGTGACGGACGAGTGGCGATGGGGATAGGCAGAGATGACTGCCGGGAGTCTCCAGTCACAACTCTGCACATGGGCGGCACAGATAAGATGGTAGTTTATGCACTGCGATCTAGGCAGCAGTGCAATTCGATCCTGTCTGTGCAACTGAGCAGCCCTTTTGAGGAGCCACTGTGCTCACCCCACACGGGGAGGGGGCTAGAAAAGGTGCCCTAAACATAGCCTGCGTAAAAACCCAACCTGACTGGGCAACCGCACCCAGAAAGGTCATCTTAATGAGGTCGAAAACACAATCAAAATCACAGATCCAAACAAAAACAAACCATACAACCTCTTTTGGTATCTGCATGGAATGTCAGGACCCTATTGGATACTGGTACAAATGAGTGACTTGAAAGAAGAACTGTCCTTGTGGCAAAAGAGCTGGCGAGGTATAACATCGACATAGCCATTAGTGAGTCCTGGCTCCCAAATGAGGGCCAACTCACAGAACAGGGGTCTGGCTACACCTTCTTTTGGAAGGGTAAGCCTGCTACAGAGAGAAACCGCATTTATGGAGTTGGCTTTGCCCTCAGCCAACATATCCTACACAGGCTAACTGAAATGCTTATTGAGATCAACTCTCACCACATAACGCTTTGAGTCACAGTGAATCACTCACGTCATGCCTCTTTCATCAGTGCTACGCCCCAACACTGGATGCTGAGGACATCATCAAGGAGGCCTTTTACACCGACCTCAACAGAGTGCTAACCTCTATCCCCAGAGAAGACAAGGTTGTGCTCTTTGGCGACTTCAATGCCAGAGTTGGCAGAGATGCTAACATTTGGCAGGGAACCATAGGGAGAAATGACTAGGGAAGTGTAATCCAATGGCCTACTCCTCCTCAGCAAGTGTGCTGCACACAAACTCACTATCACCAATACCTTGTTTTGGCAGGCCAACAAGTTCAAAGGTTTGTGGCAACACCCATGAACCAAACACTGGCATCTCATTGACTACATCATTGTCAGAGAAAGAGATAGCTGAGATGTCCTCATCACCCGGCCATGCGTGGTTCAGACCACTGTGACACTGATCATCGACTTGCCAAAACCAAGCTCTCACTTCACGTTGCCCCAAAACGGCGAAGGCAGCAAGCCTCCAGAAGAAGTTTTAATACTAAACGTCTGGAGGATCCAGTGGTAGCATATGGTTTCAGGGAGCAGCTCGAACGTGGGCTTATAAACAACCCAACAGCAAACAACGCGAATCCCAGTGCCGAATGGGATACTTTTAACCATGTTAGGACAAAAACCTGCAGAGAGACCCTCGGCCAGATCAAAAGAACGCACTAGGATTGGTTTGATGTAAATGACCCGGCAATCAAAGTGCTCATTGATGATAAACATGCTGCTTTTACTGACTGGCAAAAAAAACCTCAGTCTCGGACCAAAGCTGAAACCTTCCGTAAGAAGAAAGCGGCTGCCCAGAGGGAACTTCGCAATCTAAAGAATGACTGGCTTAAACATTAAGCATGTGAAATACAAAAAATTGCAGATCGGCACAAGATGCACAAAATTTTCAATTCCATTAAAACATTTTACGGGCCAATCCCTCGTGGCACAGCCCCCTCCGCTCATCTGACGGTAACTTTATAATTAAAGAGCACTACCAGTCATTGCTCAACCGAAACAGCGATGTGGATATCCTGACTACCCAGCAGGTCTCTCAGCATCCAGAGGTGACCCACCTCAGCTATCCTCCATCCCTGGATGAGGTAACTACTGCCACCAAACAGATGAAGAATAACAAGGACTCAGGGCCTGATGGAATCCCAGCCGAGGTGTATAAAGCAGGAGGACCTCTGCTTACCAACTGCCTCCACTCTCTCTTGGAGAATATATGGGAAAAGGAGGAAATCCCCCAAGCTCTTAAAGACGCCACCATTGTCAATATTTATAAGAGACTGGTCAGACTGTGTCACCTACCGTGGGATCTCGCTGCTCTCCATAGCTGGCAAGATTATCGCCCGAGTCCGCCTACACAGATTTCTTCCTGAGGCGGGAAACTTCCTCCCAGAATCTCAATGTGGTTTTAGACCATCACGTGGCACCACTGATATGATCTTTGCTGACTGCGAGATACAGGAAAAGTGCAATGAACAGCGTCATAACCTGTACATGAATTTCATTGACCTAACAGTTTTGGCTGCCCACCGAAATTCATCGCCCGTGTGAGGCAACTCCACGATGGTATGAATGGCAGTGTCCTGCACAACGGCACCCAGTCTGAGTTCTTCCCCATCCAAATGGGGGTTAAACAAGGGTGTGTACTGGCACCAACTCTCTTTTCCATTTTCTTGGCTGCCTTCCTAACTCGTGTCAGTGCCAATTTAGCCAGCGGGGTGGACATCCAGTACCTGGTGAAGGGGGTCTTTTCAACATAAGACGACTCCAGGCAATAACGAAGG
Source organism: Homarus americanus (assembly GCF_018991925.1). Classification (NCBI taxonomy): domain Eukaryota; kingdom Metazoa; phylum Arthropoda; class Malacostraca; order Decapoda; family Nephropidae; genus Homarus; species Homarus americanus. The sequence continues at coordinate 13,098,482 of NW_024735554.1, read as the reverse complement.
TGTCGGCAGCTTTCATTACTGAACTTCAGTATGCAGACGACCTCACCCTTGTTGCTCACATGAACACGACCTACAGGAGATCCTGAACACCTACGCAGATGCGTATGTACACTTCAGCCTTGAGGTGAATGTACGTAAGACTCAGATTCTTTTTTAACCTGCCCATGGTCCAGACACACCTCCACCATCCATCCAGCTTAATAGTACTACCCTCTCTAATCTTACCCACTTTCGGCATCTCAGCTCCCACCTGTCCACCACCACAGACATCGATGAAGAGATTCAGCATCAGATCAGATGTGAATCTCAAGCCTTTGGCAGACTCCGTACCCGTGTCTTCAGCTGTAGGGAACTGATATTATCTACAAAGCTGCACGTTTATCAAGCAGTGGTCCTTCCCCACCCTGCTTTCTGGCTGCGAGACATGGGTCACATACAGGAGGCACCTAAAGGCACTTGAAACCTTTCACCAATGTAGTCTACGTTCCATCCTCCGAGTTTGCTGGGAAGACAAGGGCAAATGCCAGTATTCTTGTTGACACCAATTGTAGGAGCATCGAGGATACCATTATCCATGAACAACTAGGCTGGACTGGCCATGTTACTCACATGGACGACAGTAGACTGCCAAAGCAGTTACTTTACAGACATCTAACGAATACTGTAGTAAACATAACGCAGGTGAGCAATTGAAAAGATATAAGGATAGTCTTAAGACAAACCTGAAAAAGTTCCAAATTGACCCCCCTCACCTGGGAGTCGATTACTCCACATCGTAATGCTTGGAGGAGCACCACACAAGAAGGTATCAATACTTTCGAGTTAGCCTGACTGCAAACTGAGGCAGACAAGCCCCAATGCCAGAAAGACGCTGCCACCGTCCCTCCCGCACTAAATGCAGCCCTCCACATGTGCAACGAATGTGGAGGACCCTGCGGGTCCCGTATCGGCCTCTTTAGTCACCTCTGAATTCACCAGCTTAGGTGACAAACTTAATAACTTAATAACTCATAGCATTGTATCATAGCTGGATAATCGTCATACTCGATTCCGAGTGACAGCAAAGAAATAGTTGTAGTGTGTGTGTGTGTGTGTGTTTATATTTGTAAATGAGTGTAAACAATTAAATTCGCATTTACCATTGCCGTAGGAAGAACTCTAGAATGCTTGGCGTGTTTTATTCACACTGTGGTTTGGAAGTAAAGGCATGGGTGTGAGGTGAGTTGTCTCACATGTAATAATAATAATAATAATAATAATAATAATAATAATAATAATAATAATACAGTGATAATAATAATAATAATAATAATAATAATAATAATAATAATAATAATAATAATAATAATAATAAACGGTTTATTAATAGAGTTGCAGCCGGTGGCTGAAAATATACAAACTTACATTTGAATTAGACATAATGATATGCGTTCAATACATTTACAGGGCTGTACAGTACATAAATCAGGAGTTGTTTATTATTTTAACAATAGATGGGATGGTGCTATTCTTATATCTATTGGTGCGGGCTCTTATGGGCTGAATTTTGTTGTAGTGGCGGACTGCGCAAGGTGGGTGGGGAACTGCCGGTGGCAGGAGGTGACGATGACGAGGATGGTGCAGTAGTCCACTGCCAAACCTTGCAAGTGCTTGGTGGTGGAGGTCACTGAGGGATGGCATTTCCAGGGTGGAGAGAGCGTTGATGTAGCCGGAGTAGTCTGCGCCGAGCATGATTCTGCAGGCCCCTTTCTGTACCTTCTCTAGCTGACGTTGTTGGGTGGAGTTGAGAGAAGACGAGCAGGCTGGTGACGCATACGTTAGTTTGGGGAGAATAAAGGCGTTGTAGATGGTCCTCAGCTCTGGCGTGGGTATCCCAAGTGACCTAAGTCATCGTGGCATGTATTGTCCCAAGTGACCTAAGTTATCGTGGCATGTAGAGATCGGTACGAGGCTGCCTTGATTGTGATGTTTACATGGGCCTTCCAGTCCAGTTTGTTGTCTATGGTAACACCCAGGAGTTTGGCAGACTGCACTAACTGGAGAGGATGGGCACCCACTGTGACTGCTGGAGCTTGCAATGGAGTGGTGGCGGTATTGATGTGCATAACTACGGTTTTGGTGTGGTTGATGGTGACCTTGTTCTCCGTAGTCCATGCCTGTAGCCTGTCCAGGGTGCCTTGTAGCGATGAGTAGTCCAGTGCGGTGTTGTCCACTGTAATCCCCACAGTGCAGTCATTCACGTACTTCCACCTGTGAGGAGTGTCCGATAGAGCTTCGTTGATCAGGATGAGGAAGAACAGTGGTCTCATCTTGGTCCCCTGGGGAACACCGCAGGTGAGGTGTTGGAATGTGGAGACAGAACCCTGGTTCCTGACTGCTTGCCGCCGTTCACTCAAGAAATCAGTGAGCCATGAGACCAGGTTGGTGGGCAGCCCTAGTGCAATGGCCTTGTTGATAACAGTGCAGTGATCAACAAGGTCAAAAGCCTTCCTGAAGTCAACAAGGGCAACGGCCAGTGATGTCTTACGTTTCTGCAGGTTTTTGTGCAGGAAATCCAGGAAACTAACTAAGCAGTGTGATGTAGAGGAGGTCCTCATATTGCCAAATTGCTGTGGATCAATTGACTGATAAATTCTAGCAAATGCCCACTCAAAAACAGTCTTCACAGAGTAGACTGGGTATGGGGGTAATGGCAACTGGCCTGAGGTCGTTAGGGGACTGTGGGGTGGTGACCTTGGGAATAGGGGTGACGAATGTGGTTTTCCATTCATTAGGGGGGTGGCAAGTTCGACTGCAAACTCCTTGTAAATTTTGATTGGGAGGTCAATTGGGGTCATGGAGCATTTGGATTTAAATTTCAGGAGTTTGTTGGCGATTTCAAATGGTTGAACACTGGGAAGGGGGAGGGGGAAGGTAAGTAAGCCGGGAGGAGAGTGAGGTCAAGACTGGGTAGGGTATGACATATGGCAGCAAAGTGATTATTAATTATCTCAGCTGCCTCCTCACTAGGTAAATGTGAGATGAAAGGAAGTGTGGGAGACTGACGGTTAAGACCACAGAGATCTTTTACCTTGGAGTACCACTGACCGATGCCGCCCTCCTTGAAGCTGTGTACTTTCCTGGGAAAATAAGACTTCTTGGCTGACTTGATTTCCCTGATGACCTGGTTACGTAGACTTTTGTACAGGCGGTTGTTGGTGTAGTATGTCTTGTTGCGCTGCTCAATTAGTTTTTTGATACAGGGTGTAATCCACGGGGACATCATCGGAGTGGATCCTCAGTGTCTTGGCTGGAAAGAAGTGGTGGTAGGCTTTGGTGATAGTGTCCAGGTAATTATCCCACTTGTTCTGCACATCGTCTAACGTGATCACTTCAGTCTAGGGATACCGGGTCACCCATTGTCCGAAACACCGCATGGCAGAGTCAGGGGTCAGTCGGTAAGTCCTGGTGGCAACTGGCGGTCGTGAGATGGTAGGCGTAGGTGACCACAGTAGAGATAGGTGCTCCATGTGAATGGGCCCATTGAACTTCATTCATTATCAAACTGCACAGGTTCTCACACGAGGAAAAAACACACTCATGTGAAGAAGTCCTTACAGTGGAATATGAGAGCTGCCGCTAGGCTGCGTGGTTTGAAATATTACTGCAGGTACTTTAATTTTTCTTTGCGAATAAGTGGGATACGCTTTTCGAATATCAAATAGAGGTGTTAAAATGTCAACTGCAGATAAGCAGGGATGCAAATAGCAAAGTATTCCTGTACACAATGGAAATTTTACTCTACCTCGTAAATGCTGTCGTAGAGAAAAACTTCTCCCACAGCTGTTTCAAATGGTGCTGATGCTCTATGAGTACAGTAAACCCTCAAAGATCCGGACCCAGGAAATCCGGATTTCGGTAGATCCAGACAAAAAAATTGGGGGGGGATACTGGGCTAAGAAGCCTTGTAGAAGTTTTCTTAAGAAACATTCCCAAACCAGAGAAAAGAAAATTTTAGGCCCGTGGTGCTGCTTGACCCGTCAGTTGCTTGGACACAGGTGCCCAAGGAGGTGAGAAACATAAACAAAGTTGACAATTGTTGTTTGTGGGAATATTATTTCATTCACTCTAGTAATGATACAATGTTTCTTATTATATCATAGGTAAATGCATAGTTTATATACGGTAATTTGTTAATCACTACATTAGTACAGTTGTACCCCACTTAACGCGGTCAATTGAACCCAGAGGGTCCCGCGTTAAGTGAAATCCGCGTTAAGTGAACAACAGAACATATGGGATTAATTCCAATAGAAACCGGCCCGACCCCCAAACTCCACTTTTTGAAGGCACATACCTATGTTGTAGTAAAAATAACATCTTTATTTTATGATGGTACATGCACACAATTAATACTTAAGAGAAATAGAGAAATACAGTCGCCAAGTTAATGTCCATTCAAATAATGGACTCAACTCCCTCCCACTCTCACACTACACTGCCGGCTCTTCCCTCTCAGAGAAATTTTTGGGGGAAAACCACTAAATTTTAATAAATAATACCTCAAACTAAAGTTAGGATAATACAATTGACATTGCTGGATTCCTTGTAAGACCAGGAATATTTTGAATATAAATGTCATATATTTTGCACAAAAGATAACATAGTTACCTAGAGAAAAATTTTTATCTAAAAATTTGTATGTTTAATGCAAAATATATGATGTTTATATTCAAAATGATCACCAAATTATAAGAATTCCAGCAATGTAAATTATATTCTGACCGGGTAATTTGTATGAATTTTATGAGCTAAAACAAATATCTTCAGTTAATAAAAAAAAAAATAATCTTCACGACACTATCTGTCAATCAAAGTACCCCACCTTGCCTCCCCCCCTCTTCCAACCGCGCGGTCAGTCCCAACCCTCCCCCCCACCCCCCACCAATCCTCCCTTCCAGAGTTTTTAACATTTAGTATTAAATAATACCTCAGATTAAAGTTAGGATAATATAATTGACATTGCTGGATTCCTTGTAAGACCAGGAATATTTTGAATATAAATGTCATATATTTTGCACAAAAGATAACATAGTTACCTAGAGAAAAATTTTTATCTAAAAATTGTATGTTTAATGCAAAATATATGATGTTTATATTCAAAATGATCACCAAATTATAAGAATTCCAGCAATGTAAATTATATTCTGGCCGGGTAATTTGTATGAATTTTATGAGCTAAAACAGGCAGTCAGGCAGGGTGGCGGGTGGGGCAAATCTAAAAATAGCGTCTCGAGCCGGACACTCACCGCGTATATGTGGAAAAAATCCGTGTTAAGTGAAAGTTTAGCTCTGGCGAGGCACCGCGTATATGATAAAACGCATTAAGTGAAACCGCGTTAGGCGGGGTAATACTGTACTGTATTTTTGGTGTTTCTTATATCATCTATTAAACACAGGAAAATCGGGACAATCGGCTTTTCCGGATAGGTGGTCCCCCCTTTTAGTCCGGATATTCGAAGGTTCACTGTATGTACACTAGTACAGGTTGTACCTCTCTAGTCCGGCATTCTGTGGTCCGGAAACTCCCGTGGTCCGGAACGATTTTAGTTTGTCAAATAGGTAGATGGGCAGGTTTTTTTTTTTTTTTTTTACTAATCTGAATTATTATTATTATTACAGGAGTATTAAATTTTTGCCCCTCAGGCCCCAATGTGGGTCAGTGACCTATGCCCGGGTGGGCTAATCCCCGTAAAAAAACAACAACAGCAAAGCCACGGGAAATTAAGGTTTGTTTACATCCGGCAGTTTGGCTGCTCTCTCTCTCTCTCTCTCTCTCTCTGCTTGTTTATACAGAGTACAACATTTAACCCTTCAATATATATGAGCAGTAAATAAGTGTTGCTTTCATATTCTTATGTAGAGTACAGGCATCCCCCACGTTACGGAAGGGTTCCGTTCCCGGAAAATTGACCGTATCGCGAAATTCCGTAACGAGAAACCTATTTTCCCATTGACTTCTATTATAAAACTGGAGATGCGTTCGTAAGGAATTTTTTCAGCCCCAAAAAAGTTATTCAAGCACTTTTATTAATGAAAATAAACATTTATAAACACATACAATACAGTACATTAAATAATTTATGATATACCTTCTTAAAACACCAATTTAGGGGTTAATATTGCATAATATTGCATTATACAGCTATGTGTATGTTTATTTGAGTGCCCCGTCATAGGAGTCCGTTTTCTCTCACTTCAGCACTCCTGAGTTGTCCGTTTTCTCTTAATCTTAAGAGTGCACCAGAAACTATTATTTTTTAGTAGTGACACAGAATTTGATATTGCAACTGGGGTTGCAATTGTTGAGGCAACTTAGGTATGTCTGATTACAGTTGGAATATTCAAGATCCATTGTGAGTGATGTTTAAAGCTTCAACTGACTTTATGGTTGGTAAAACTTGTCAAGTCTGTCAGTCTGAAAAGCATGTGTGAGGCCTTGTGTTTGTTAAAATTTACCCCAATTTCCGTAAGGGCGGATTCACGGGCCGTAACGCGAAATTATTGGTCATAATTTACAAATTACGTAAGAGCGAAATTCTGTAACCCGGGCTTCCGTAACGCGGGGGATGCCTGTAATGACGATATGTTTTCACATGTGCGCACTTACATACGCGCAGTCTCACTTTTTTTTACCATTAATGGTTAGCTACTTATATTGTTCCATTTATTAACATTAAATAACATTACAGGTACTTCAAACAACCATATTAATTTTTTACATTAATTTTACTACAGCTACAATCAGGGTCTTATTTTCTTCAGTTTTATATGTAGAACCAATCAGTCACTGGTTTCGTAAGCTTTAACATAAACAATGCCGGCAGCCGTCTCGTCTCCTCTAATATTCCACGTATTATTCATAAATTGTATTGTTAATTTTGCACACACAAACATTAATTCAATAAAAACAAATTCAGAAACATTAATTTAAATATATATGAACAGTAAATAAGTGTTGCTTTCATTTTCTTATGTAAAGTAATGACGATATGTTTTCACGTGTGCGCAATTACATACGCGATCTCTCTTTTTTTCTTTACCATTATCATTAGCTACTTCTATTGTTCCATTTATTAACATTAAATAACATTACTTAAAACAACCATATTAATTTTACTACAGCTACAACCAGGGTCTTATTTTCTTCAGTTTTATATGTAGAACCAGTCAGTCACTGGTTTTGTAATCAACGAAAACAATGCTGTGTCATTTCCTCGTGTTTTAATATTGCCCATTTTGCACACACAAACATAAATTCAATCAAAAAGACTTTCAGTAATAAACACTAATGAATCTTTTGTACATAAGAGAAATGACGCTGTTTACACGATTGTGCATGTAATCTGAACGTTGGTGGGCCGTTTAAACCTGTCGAAATTTGAGTCTCCGCCTTCATAATTTTTAAATGTGTTGTTTTTTTTTTGGGTGTTCAAATAGAAAACATTGAATTAAAAACTCGCGAAATTTGAGAAGCTACTGTACGACATTTAACCCTTCAATATGTCTTCAAAGAGACCATGAAGCAGAGAAAGTGGTGCTAGTGCTTCCAAGTGTAAGCACAAGTCACTAGCTATCCAGGAAAAGGGTGAATTTCCATGGTCCGGCACCGGTCAGGTCCCGAGGTTGCCGGACTAGAGAGGTACAACCTGTACATACAATACACCTTTGTACAATTTCACAGTACATATGTACACACTTATTAAACCACTGTATTTGTACACTCACTGTTACATTTACATAATACATTAAAATGCACTTAAATATACTGTATAGTACTCTTAAGTATACAGTACACTTGAACTGTCTTATATATCATAGCAATTTAATGAAAATGATGGTAGTGATGAAAGAAGGATAACGACGACAGGTTGAGTCGTGCAAGACATGTTTAGAATTTAACAGAATATTCCTCAAGCAATAAGAAAAACATTCCATATACAGTACTGTATTGTACTGTACACTTTTTCATTTTCTCAATTTGTAAATACAGCATGAAGAGTGAATCCTTAACCTTCAAATTGCTTTATAATGCTTACAATTAATTAATGTACAAGATATAATAAACTGAGTTATAAGTACTGTATTAAATACAATTATTTTATTTTCATAAATAATAATTCTCACCTGATGCTCTCTGTGTTAAAATTAGGAGATATGTCATCATCCTTAGCAGACACTGTATCTATGGAGGTTCCAGTTGGTACATCTTCATCCAGAGTGTTACTATAAACCGGTTTATTAAATTTTGGGCTGTTATCGTTGACATCAAGAAGAGTGATTGAAACTATAGCTGATTTATGATGTTCATGGTTGTTCTTCTCTTCTGCAACTATCTGGATAGAAGAAATGTAAATTAATAAATGCTTTAACAAATTAAACAAACTGAAGCCACCAACAGAATGGATGATCCTTCCAAACAAATGTAATGAAACTGTAAATGTTGTGGAATAATTTTTACAATATTCCAATGTGGCATAAGTCAATGACCCACCTCAGGGCCTGGGGGCAAAAATTTAATAATAATAATAATAAAAATAGTAATAATAATAATAATAATAATAATAATAATAATAATAATAATAATAATAATAATATAATAATAATAATAATAATAATAATAATAATAATAATAATAATAATATAATAATAATAATAATAATAATAATAAAAATAATACTGTAATAATAATAATAATAATTAATAAAAATAATAAAAATTTATACAAAATATTAAATAAAAATACAATATAATACTATATATATAATAATAACGATAATAATAATAATAATAATAATAATAATAATAATAATAATAATAATAGTAATAATAATAATAATAATAATAATAATAATAATAATAATTATTATTATTATTATTACAGTTGTACCCCACTTAACGTGGTCAATTGAACCCAGAGGGTCCCGCGTTAAGTGAAATCCGCGTTAAGTGAACAACAGAACATATGGGATTAATTCCAATAGAAACCGGCCCGACCCCCAAACTCCACTTTTTGAAGGCACATACCTATGTTGTAGTAAAAATAACATCTTAATTTTATGATGGATCATGCACACAATTAATACTTAAGAGAAATAGAGAAACACAGTCGCCAAGTTAATGTCCATTCAAATAATGGACTCAACTCCCTCCCCCTCTCACACTACACTGCCGGCTCTTCCCTCTCAGAGAAATTTTTGGGGGAAAACCACTAAATTTTAATAAATAATACCTCAAACTAAAGTTAGGATAATACAATTGACATTGCTGGATTCCTTGTAAGACCAGGAATATTTTGAATATAAATGTCATATATTTTGCACAAAAGATAACATAGTTACCTAGAGAAAATTTTTTATCTAAAATTTGTATGTTTAATGCAAAATATATGATGTTTATATTCAAAATGATCACCAAATTATAAGAATTCCAGCAATGTAAATTATATTCTGACCGGGTAATTTGTATGAATTTTATGAGCTAAAACAAATATCTTCAGTTAATAAAAAAAAAAATAATCTTCAGGACACTATCTGTCAATCAAAGTACCCCACCTTGCCTCCCCCCCTCTTCCAACCGCGCGGTCAGTCCCAACCCTCCCCCCCACCCCCCACCAATCCTCCCTTCCAGAGTTTTTAACATTTAGTATTAAATAATACCTCAGATTAAAGTTAGGATAATATAATTGACATTGCTGGATTCCTTGTAAGACCAGGAATATTTTGAATATAAATGTCATATATTTTGCACAAAAGATAACATAGTTAATTTGAGAAAAATTTTTATCTAAAATTTGTATGTCTAATGCAAAATATATGATGTTTATATTCAAAATGATCATCAAATTATAAGAATTCCAGCAATGTAAATTATATTCAGACCGGGTAATTTGTATGAATTTTATGAGCTAAAACAAATATCTTCAGTTAATAAAAAAAAATAATAATTCTTCACCGGGTAACAGATGGTCGGTCGGTCCCTCCCTCCCCCCCACCCCCACCAACCGTCCCAAGGAGATGTGTGGGATAACCACTAAATTTTAATAAATAATACCTCAAACTAAAGTTAGGATAATATAATTGACATTGCTGGATTCCTTGTAAGACCAGGAACATTTTGAATATAAATGTCATATATTTTGCACAAAAGATAACATAGTTATTCTGAGAAAATTTTTTATCTAAAATTTGTATGTCTAATGCAAAATATATGATGTTTATATTCAAAATGATCACCAAATTATAAGAATTCCAGCAATGAAAATTATATTCTGGCCGGGTAATTTGTATGAATTTTATGAGCTAAAACAGGCAGTCAGGCAGGGTGGCGGGTGGGGCAAATCTAAAAATAGCGTCTCGAGCCGTCTCGAGCCGGACACTCACCGTGTATATGTGGAAAAAATCCGTGTTAAGTGAAAGTTCAGCTCTGGCGAGGCACCGCGTATATGATAAAACGCGTTAAGTGAAACCGCGTTAGGCGGGGTAATACTGTATTAATAATAAAAAGTTATACAAAATATTAAATAAATATATAATATAATACAATATAATATAATATAATACTGTATACAGTTGTACCCCACTTAACGCGGTCAATAGAACCCAGAGGGGCCCGCGTTAAGTGAAATCCGCGTTAAGTGAACAACAGAACATATGGGATTAATTCCAATAGAAACCAGCCCGACCCCCAAACTCCACTTTTTGAAGACACATAACTATGTTGTATTAAAAATAACATCTTAATTTTATGATGGTACATGCACACAATTAATACTTAAGAGAAATAGAGAAATACAGTCGCCAAGTTAATGTCCATTCAAATAATGGACTCAACTCCCTCCCCCTCTTCTCACACTACACTGCTGGCTCTTCCCTCTCTGAGAAATTTTTGGGGGAAAACCACTAAATTTTAATAAATAATACCTCAAACTAAAGTTAGGATAATACAATTGACATTGCTGGATTCCTTGTAAGACCAGGAATATTTTGAATATAAATGTCATATATTTTGCACAAAAGATAACATATGTACTTAGAGAAAACATTTTACCTAAAATTTGTATGTCTAATGCAAAATATATGATGTTTATATTCAAAATGATCACCAAATTGTAAGAATTCCAGCAATGTAAATTATATTCTGGCCGGGTAATTTGTATGAATTTTATGAGCTAAAACAAATAGCTTCAGTTAATAAAAAAAAAAATATTCTTCAGGACACTATCTGTCAATCAAAGTACCCCACCTTGCCTCCCCCCTCTTCCAACCGCGCGGTCAGTCCCAACCCTCCCCCCCACCCCCCACCAAAGAAAGAGTGGGTGAAAAAAATAAATTTTAACATTTTGTATTAAATAATACCTCAGATTAAAGTTAGGATAATATAATTGACATTGCTGGATTCCTTGTAAGACCAGGAATATTTTGAATATAAATGTCATATATTTTGCACAAAAGAGAACATATTTACTAGAGAAAACATTTTATCTAAAATTTGTATGTCTAATGCAAAATATATGATGTTTATATTCAAAATGATCATCAAATTATAAGAATTCCAGCAATGTAAATTATATTCTGACCGGGTAATTTGTATGAATTTTATGAGCTAAAACAAATATCTTCAGTTAATAAAAAAAAAAAATATTCTTCACAGGGTAACAGATGGTCGGTCGGTCCCTCCCTCCCCCCCACCCCCCACCAACCGTCCCAAGGAGATGTGTGGGGAAACCAGAATATTTAACTTTAGTAATAAATAATACCTCAAACTAAAGTTAGGATAATATAATTGACATTGCTGGATTCCTTGTAAGACCAGGAATATTTTGAATATAAATGTCATATATTTTGCACAAAAGATAACATATTTACTCAAGAGAAAACATTTTATCTAAAATTTGTATGTCTAATGCAAAATATATGATGTTTATATTCAAAATGATCACCAAATTATAAGAATTCCAGCAATGTAAATTATATTCTGGCCGGGTAATTTGTATGAATTTTATGAGCTAAAACAGGCAGTCAGGCAGGGTGGCGGGTGGGGCAAATCTAAAAATAGCGTCTCGAGCCGGACACTCACCGCGTATATGTGGAAAAAATCCGTGTTAAGTGAAAGTTCAGCTCTGGCGAGGCACCGCGTATATGGTAAAACGTGTTAAGTGAAACCGTGTTAGGCGGGGTAATACTGTATATAATAATACTAATGATGATAATAATAATAATAATAATAATAATAATAATAATAATAATAATAATAATAATAATAATAATATTAATAATAATAATAACAAAGGAAAATAAATAAATACTAAAATGTTGTGTTGTCAAAGTAAGAGAAACAATTGAAACCCTACAACTGTGTAAATGAGGCAGAAAGTCAGATCAGCAACTTGGGACTTGGTGAACACATTTGTGGAAGCAGTGTGCAGTAATTGCATTGCGAGCCCAACAGTGCTCCCTGACTTCCTCCCCCTAATGTGACATTAAGGCACCTACACATCGCAGCACGGCAGCAGCAACATCTCTGTGAGTCAGCTGGATGACCGGAACTATTTTTTTCTTCAAATATGTGCTGCTGTACTTTAAGATAGGCTATGTATCAATTTTATTGTTTATCATAGCATTTTGTTTTCGTTTTTTATGTACTGTATGTAATTTAAAAATTTTCAAATTAGGCTCACCCTTTGCTCACAAATTATTTAACTCTGAACCATATCGTTTATATAGAAGTTTGGTGTTAATAAATTGATACTTTAACTTCGAAACCGTTTACAACAAACCTGTTTATTATTATTACATGTACTGTATTAGGGAGTACTGTACAATACGGTACTGTACAGTACTCACTGTATACCAGCCTCCCATGTGGATGGTAAGCTAATAAGCTTTCAAATTATTATTCCCATAATAACGGTAGGTAGGCATTAAATTACAGCACAGGTAAGCCTCAAGATACGATGGGGTTAGGTTCCTGAAAACCCCATCGCTAGGTGAATTATTATAAATAGGGAGCATTATAACTTGGGGTTCAATGAGATACGTTCCCAGCCAGTCCCCAAACACATGTCACCGACAAAACAATTCCTACAATACAACTATCAGTAGAAAACAATTAAACAACACTCACCACAATCGTGAAGAATAAGTCTGATCATCATCACATGTCCTCTTTGAGACTAAGGGTACTCTTGTAGGTGGAGCGGTGACATCACTCTGACTCCCACACAGCCTCTGGGAGTCTCATGCTGCTTAACAGTGTCAAGCTTCACCACAGAGACATGGTTGCCTTGGTTGCCTTGGCCTTCCCAGACATTTTCAAAGTTACACTGCTAACATCACAGTCACAAAAACAGAGCAAAAGCAATTGTCACAAAAACAGAGTGAACGATGATAAGGAAAACAATGACAGCAGCCAACACTGCTTACATTTTCAAAACAACAGAGTAGACGCACCTTACAATCACAAAAACACAGAAATATCACTTCATAGTCACCATAACACAGTTCAATCTAAATGTTAGTGCTGTCCTTTCACTTTATAAGAAAATAACCACCAATGATAAGTACAATGCTGGCCGATAGAAGACTTTCTACATGACCGCAAGCAGCGTGTGGTGATTTATGGCATGAAATCATCATCTGTACCTGTCACAAGTGGAGTACCACAGGGCAGTGTATTGGGCCCGCTGTTGTTTTTTTGTTTCATAAATGACATGCCTGACGTTGTACACTCCTCCATACAAATGTTTGCAAATAACGCCAAGTTATTTCGGGAAATCAAGAACCAAGCGGACTGTGAAGAGCTGCAGAAGGATCTCTGTGAGCTCCACGAATGGTCGAAGAAATGGCTGCTGAGATTCAATGTGACGAAATGTAAGAGGATACACCTGGGGCGTACTAACGGTAAAGAGGCGTATCATATGTCCCAACGGGATGAAGAAACTGCACTATTTGAGACTGAATGTGAGAAGGACCTAGGTGTGTATGTTGACAATGAGCTGAAGTTCTCGGGCCATTGCGTGAAGAAAGTAAATCAGGCAAATAAATAATTAGGTCTTATAAGAAGTGGTTTCCCCATCTGGAGTACTGTCACCACCGTCTGGTCCCTGAGATATGCTAGGGACTGTCAGTTGGTTGAAAATGCTCAAAAGAGGGCCACCAAGCTGGTGCCTACACTTCGGCACCTCAATTACCCTGAGAGATTGGAGCGCCTGAACTTGCCTAGCTTATACTACAGACAGGCAAGGGGCGACCTAATTGAGGTGTATAAGCATCTCAAGGGGCACTACTCAGTCGAGTGTCCTTACCTGGAGCTGGCGTACGCTCGCCCCACAAGGGGTCACAGCTCAAGATTGAAGAAGCTGCAAGTCCAGAAAAATGTGAGGGCAAACTTTTTCAGAGTGAGAGTTGTGAACTCTTGGAACAATCTGCCAGAAGGTGTTGTGATGGCACCGAGTGTGAGGTCTTTCAAGACCAGACTTGACCAACACTGGAGTAGGTTTAGGTACATTCAGGAGCCAGTGCATGCCTAGTACTTGCCAACAGTGCGTAACAGAGACGTGACCGATCACCCAAGCGGTAACGAGCTGATCAGTGGCGAAGAAGATAAAAGTAAAAGATAATTGTGAAGCCACACGAAGGTGGGTTTACGATTGACAAAGAACCAAACACAGGGCTATAGTGTGAGGATTGGCTGTGTTGTGGCGTGTGGGTAGGCTTACAAGTGAAGGTAGTGATGTGTCATACATAGGGTTAAATATTGTTTCTTTATAAAATGTAACTGACTTGAAGTAGAAAAATCGTTACATTGTAGAATCCTTGCAAAACAGCGATTAATTTGAGTACATACAAGCCATAGTTTGCACTAGATGTATACAAAAGATCCAACCAATGGTTATCGATGGCTATTCTATGGACATCATCAAAGTGAGTAATTTTGATTATATACAGTGAGATGGCCTTAATTTATTACCATCGTTAAAGCGGAATATCGCTGATCGGGATATCATTTCTTGAGGTTTACCTGTAGTTATCTATGTATTTAAAGTCGTTAGATACTAAATTACAGTCATTATGTACTGTACTAAATTACAGTACTTAGATAGGTTTTTTATTGTTTGTGAACTTATTTATTTTTCTATCTTTGTAAGTATTACTGCATACAGTAAACCCTTGATAGAACAGGTACTGTATATAACAGAACCAAGTTACAATTGACTGGGGTGTCAAGAGCTGGTCAAATCCCCTGGGAAAGATAAATTTATGAGCCCTCTTTTGGTCTTTGAACAGTTTTGAACCATAATCTATAACACTTTTCTTCAACGTACCAACTTTTAGCATCCCATTTAATTTGAATAACTAATTTACAGATACATTTTTTTTACATTAAGTAGTATCTCCATTAGCCGGAATCCCTCAAACCTGGAACTCTCCAATAGCCAGAATTGAAATTTGCTCAGAATTTGTCCAGAAAATTCCCTAAATTCCAGCCTAAAGCAAAAAAGGCACGAAAAAACAACCGCAATAGGCATGAAATTAGATGTGATCACCCGCCTTCAGAGAGGACAGCGTGTGTCTGATGTTGGCCGCGTGCTTGGTTTACATGAGAGCACTGTTAGTACCATTCAAAAGTGAGTAGAAATGTATTTTGGCTATGCAGTGCTACAAAGAAATCCTGCAAGAAAATAAAATAAAAACCATCCAAAAGACATTGCTCTTATATTTCAAGAAATCTGGCTGAAACGCATCTCAGCCATCGACATCTGGCATCTCCAGACATAGTCTACCTCAACCACCGTCTCACCCGTACCTCTCGCCTCCGCCTCTGTAGCCTCCCTCCTCAACCCTACCCTATGCCACCTTTGTCAAGCAGAAGTTGCCAGTCATCAATGTAAGTGTTATTTAAGATGTACAGTAATATCCCCATTAGCTAGAACAATTGGTGCAGAGCGCTTCCGGGAATGAGAGATTTCCGGGTAACGAGACGACTCTCTCAAAGCGGGAAAAGTACCCCATTCCCGGAATTTTCCGGGTAACGGGAAAATGCTCTCGAAAGTTCCAGAAAATGCGCATGATTTTCATCTCTCAAACCCGAAAAAACTCTCCCATCCCCGAAATTATCCGGGTATCGGGAGAATTTTCTCGGAATTTTCCGGAAAATGCGTTCCTTGGAAAATTGTTCCCAAAGTCGTAATTTTCCGAAAAATTCTGGCTTTGGGAATGATTTTCTGAGAAAATTTCAATTCTGGCTATCGGAGAGTTCCGAGTTTGAAAGAGATTCCGGCTCACAGAGATAATACTGTATTTACTATTATTTTTCCTTTATTAACGTTTTTTCTTTATGAATGAGTAAGGTAAAAGAATATATATTGTGAGTTACCCTGCACGATATATATGATTGTTCCCCTAACCTGTACCATTTACATGCATTCTTAGGGGAAAAATATGTTTAATTTACGCGTTTTTGAATTATGCGGTGATTTTCAAGAACGTAATCTCTGTATAAAACGAGAGGTGGGTGTAGTTGGCTATGAAAAATTTACAGTAGTTAGGTAAGTTAATTTGTTCTCTGTGAACCTGTTTAATTTTAGGTATGATATTGGGTGGGTGTTATGTTATTTGACATATGAATATTCACTTAACAAATAGTTTTCAAAGAACCTAACCCATTCATATAGCAAGGGATAACTGTACAGTATTTTTTCTACAGGGATCAATCAATAATTCTTAACACATTGCTCCTCATAGCAATCTCATACACACAGGAAGTCAGGTATACAGTAATATAATGACACAAATTTCAGATGCTAATCAAAGAACAGAGAATGCCTTAGCAAAGGAAAAGTCAAGCACACAAAATTATCATAAATCCTTTCTACAGGTTGGAGTAGCAGCAGAATCAAGATCCCTAATTTGACAGCTATGAGTGTGCATACTTAGGGCTACATGTTTTGACCCCCTTTGGACATCCCCGGTATATCCTGGTCGTGCCTTCCAGCTTTGATTAAGACTGTTCTAACAGTGCAAGAACACTTAGCGCTAAGATAAAGCAACTGAAAGCAATTCTCCCAGCAATTTATGGATGACATCAATGATCCATCTGTTCATAATATATATCAGTAACCCCACAGTTTGTGCTTCACCTCATGATTTCATATTACTGAAAAGTAAAATGAGGGAACTTACCGTAAAGTTTAGTGCAGCATTCCTGTGATTTTCGAAGTCAAAGAAGGTGTCACCATTTTTCCAGAGAGCCTTGAGAGTAATACTTGTATTATGCATTCCATCAGTAGGACTTACTTCTAGGTTTGGATTTCTTGATGCTAAAGTGTAGCTGCCATTATCCCCCTGGAATATAAGAATAAACAATACAATAATACAACTAAACATCAAGTACAAAACAACAAAACATTTATGTTATTCCTCCATCAATATATTTACTGTACTGTTACTTTGATGGCATGGAAAATCCCATTAAAACAAGTTAAGTTAGAAAATGGTAATTACCAAACCCAGCCAAGATATTCATGCCAAAAAGCTGAATTTCATAGTTCATTTCAGTCTCAGATGCCTTTCACAAGTTACTAAATTAGTACAACATAAATTTATATAGACAAGAAGACAGTGATGATTCTATGTGACCACACTGAAAAATAGCAGCAAAAAAGGAACAAAAATTATCAAATAGTGGAGTATGCTATAACGAATCTAATTGGTTCTAGAACCTTGTTCGTAATAGCATTCGTTCGTTATAGGATTAATCCGTTCCAGGCCCCCAAATACAACCACTTAATACTGAAAAATATAATATAAAATTGTAAAAATTGTAAAAAAGTGCATAAATATGCATCTAAACCCCTGAAATAAAGAATATCATTAATACTTGTAATAAAAAAACAATAAATTAGTATAAAAAAAAAAAATTCGTTGTAGGAGTTTCGTTCGTTATAGCATTCTCAATTTTATAGGTAAAACCGTTCGTTATAGGAATATTCGTAGTACGTAGAATCCATTCATTATAGCATACCCCACTACAATAAAACATCGATACACCGGACTACATGGGTCAAACCCAAGTATGAAAAATGAGAAAGTCCGAAAAGAGAGAATCTGGGGGTGGTCTGGACACAACACTGCTTATCTGAACTGTTAAAAAAAAAAGTTATAGTTATATATTATTCCTGCTCTTCAACAACTAAGGTCTTTAAGTGCATAAAACTGAGATGATTGTCTTGTACTTTAAGTGTTATATACAGGGGGTTCCTTAAATACCTTTTATAAATTAGACAGTGTATTCATATGGTATAAATAAAAATAAATGTATATATGACCAAACTGTCAATTCTCAATAGTTTTGGAGTTACAGAACATGACATGTTTGGTAGGAATGTGATGAAACCTATATTGGGTGTATTTGAAACATCCAATACACTGTGCTAGTGACATTTGTTAACAATAATAATGCCATATGATTTATATTGGTATTTATATTTAGAGGAAATGTTCAAATTCCGCCCCTCTTGTTCAATGCACTAGTGTGTGTCACACACGTTCAAAGACCCCAGGGGTGTTGCGAATGTTTTTATCTTATAAAATGTCACAGATTAAACTGAGCAAAATATAATTTGCATTGCTGGAATCCTTACAAGATAGTGAATAATTTGATTATAACATCACACAGTTTGCACAAGAGATAAAAATTTTAGTCCTTCAGTGTAGTACATTTGAGTACAAAGTGAGTACTGTAATATGTTGCCCAAAATTATGGCTTTTTCACAGGAAAAAGTCTGTATATCTAACCCCAGTGGCCAGGATAATATGTACTGTATCAATCAATCAATCAATCAATCAATCAATCAATCAATCAATCAATCAATCAATCAATCAATCAATCAATCAATCAATCAATCAATCAATCAATCTATCATATCATCTATATATATATATATATATATATATATATATATATATATATATATATATATATATATATATATATATATATATATATATATATATATATATATATATATGTCATTATTTATCGTTTTTATACATTTTGTACATTCTCCGGAAGATTCAGACAATCAGCTTTTTCGGACAGGTGGTCCCCCCTTTAGTTCAGATCTCCAAGGGTTCACTGTACACTATTTGATGAATAAAACTGTCGCATATTTATCAGCATTTAATAAGTAATTCGTAGTGTATTATTTATGCATGTGCATCTTCCCTAGTTTATTCATTAATCAGTTATCAAAGTGTACAAGTAGCCAAATCGAGCCATCATGTACCACTCAAAGACAAAAGGTGTGTCGCGGTTTTGTCCGAAGATTAAATATAATACGTGAAACATTATGAAAGCCTTACCACAAGGCAGAGTGCACCAAAAGTTTAGCCCTTCACAATATGTTTCCGCCAAATTTCATGACACGACTTTTGTCTTTCATTGTACCACTCAAAGGTAATAAATAACATTGTCAGGAAGGTATCTTTATCAAATACTATACTGTACAATATGTTATAGTGGCTCTGTTGTTAACTGATTTGCTGAAAGCTCTCTCCCCAGGAAAACATCATAAGCGAATACAGTCAACCCTCACTTTACGCGGTCCCACATTCCGCGTTTCTACGTTTACGAGGTGCCCTGCCAGAACCCAGGATGCTCACATTCCGCGGTGGGTGTACCCCTTTACACGGGTGAAGTATAATTTTTTTATTTAGCTCATAAAATTCATACAAATTATCCGGCCAGAATATAATTTACATTGCTGGAATTCTTACAATTTGATGATCATTTTGAATATTAACATCATAGATTTTGCATTAGACATACAAATTTTAGATATAATGTTTACTCTTGAGTAAATATATTATCTTTTGTGCAAAATATATGATATTTATATTCAAAATATTCCTGGCCTTACAAGGAATCCAGCAATGTCAAGTATATTATCCTAACTTTAGTCTGATTTATTATTTATTACTAAAAAGGTAAACAGTCTGGTATTCCCACACATTTATGTAGTAGGGACGGTTGGTGGGGGGTGGGGGGGGAGGGAGGGACCGGCGACCGACCATCTGTTACCGGGAGAATATATATTTTTTTTATTAACTGAAGATTAAAATTTTAGCTGATAAAATTCATATAAATTACCCGGCCAGAATATAATTTACATTGCTGGAATTCTTACAATTTGATGATCATTTTGAATATAAACATCATACATTTTGCATTAGACATAAAATTTTTAGATATAATGTTCACTCTGAGTAAATATGTTATCTTTTGTGCAAAAGATATGACATTTATATTCAAAATATTCCTGGTCTTACAAGGAATCCAGCAATGTCAATTATATTATCCTAACTTTAATCTGAGGTATTATTTAATACTAAATGTTAAAATCTAGTTTTTTCACCCACTCTTTCTCTTGAAGGGAGGGTTGGTGGGAGGTGGGGGGGAGGGTTGGGACGGACTGACCATCTGGCTGGTTGGAAGAGGGGGGGAGGCAAGGTGGGGTACTTTGATTGACAGATAGTGTCGTGAAGAATATTTTTTTTTTTTATTAACTGAAGATATTTGTTTTAGCTCATAAAATTCATACAAATTACCCGGCCAGAATATAATTTACATTGCTGGAATTCTTACAATTTGATGATCATTTTGAATATAAACATCATAGATTTTGCATTAGACATACAAATTTTAGATGTAATGATTGCTCTGAGTAAATATGTTATCTTTTGTGAAAAATATATGACATTTATATTCAAAATATTCCTGGTCTTACAAGGAATCCAGCAATGTCAATTATATTATCCTAACTTTAGTTTGAGGTATTATTTATTACTATACCTGGTTTTCCCCCCAAAATTTCTCAGAGGGAAGAGCCAGCAGTGTAGTGTGAGAAGAGGGGAGGGAGTCGTGTCCATTATTTGAATGGACATTAACTTGGCGACTGTATTTCTCTATTTCTCTTAAGTATTAATTGTGTGCATGTACCATCATAAAATTAAGATGTTATTTTTACTAGAACATAGGTATTGTGTTGGAAAAAGTGGAGTTTGGGGGTCAGCTGGTCTCTATTTCATTTAATCCCATATGTTATGTTATTCACTTTAAGCGTTTCTCACTTTCCGCAGTACCCTGTGGGTTACATTAACCGCGTAAAGTGAGGGTTGACTGTACCTTCTGATACAGCTTATCCTTTCTTTTTCTCAAGTTAAATTACAAATTATATAGTATTGCATAAAACAGTAATCTTTCCGTTAGCTGTAATCCCTGGTCCCCTGAACTCTCCAACAGATAGAGTTGAAATGACCCTGGAATTTTTCTGAAAAATTCTCTCAAGGATGAAAATCAGCCACATTTTCCGGAAAAATTCCAAGAAAATTACAGAAGATCTCTCCAAACTTTTCTGTTCCGAGTCTGAGGACAAAAGCTCCGTGAGTTCTGAAAGATTGCATCATGCTCTGCCGTTTCTCACGTGCTCTATGTGTGAGTGGGAAGACAACTTGGGTAACTTGGGCCGTAGGCTTGTGCGCTGTAATTGGCTAATGCATGGGATGCCAGTGACAGGCTAATGCATCTCCCAGCTTATCCTCTCTGAGCTTAGCACCATGATGCACTTTGTTCATAGTCCTATGCCAGTGTACAAGGATGATCCCTCGCTCGCTGCTGTTTTTGCAAAAATTTGCATTCTGTAGTAGTGTACATTACTGTACCAGAACACAATCAGCCAAGAATACAGTGTTAAGGTGTAAAAAGTTATTAGAGTTACATATACTGTACTGTACATTCAGTAAGTGGGAAACACTGAAACATCTTAACTTTCGTCTTTATTCAAGACATCTTCAGGTCATGAGACCCACAAATCCCCCCCCCCCCCACACCAACAATGGGTGACCTGACATTGCATCAGGTCGGTAATATGAGATCATTAATCCCCAACCCCACCCCACCTCCACTGTAGATGAGAAAAAAGTTTTTATACAATGGGTGACCTGACATTGCATCAGGTCAGGTCAGTAACATGAAACCCACTAATCCCCTACCACACCTCCATTGCAAGTGATTACAGTTATGTATTACATTCAGCAGTGGACAGTGTCTGCCTACTGTAGGCTCAAGAAGATAGCATCTGCTGGTGAGTACAGAATATACAGACTCAGCCCCAGATAAGTTATTACACCATGTTAAATTCCTTGTGCTTTTTTTACAGAGTGCAAACAGCTGACCAACCAGCCAGCCCGGCGCCACCACTCCACTCCCATCCAGTCGTGCTGCCTGTTGCGACACCAGATATTTTACCCAATGAATCAATCAGTCATGATGCCTGTCTCAATGTTGGCATAACCCATAGATGATTGAGAAAAGGGTAGGAGCTACATTTTTTACAATATCTATGTGTTACTGTAGTATTTTTTAAGTATTATGCATGATATTCAGTGTTTATTAAAACAAATTTGAACAGTTTATGGGTATTTTTTGGCCTGTGGAACAAAACTGCAGTAATTATTGCCATCTAAACTAATTAAACTATAATTCGCAATCTGATAATTCACAATTACTTCTGGCTCCTAACCTGTGAATTATCATGACCATTGTAATTTGAGAAATTAAAATAGATATTGCACTGTACCTCATCCATGTCAAAGACAAACATGATCAGATCCAAGTAAATATCTTGACTCGTCAGTTCCTCCATCACAATGCTGAATGACTCTTCATTGAAGGTCGGTGTCTCATCATTTACATCATCTATATAAATTACAGTGTCCTGCAATGAAGGTAAAAAAAAAATAAAACAAGAAAACTTTGTCATAGTCAAATTGTGAATTTTAAGTACTGTATAGTAAGACATTAAGGTGTGCTGTATAGTCACTGTACAGGTCTTTAATAATATTAACAATAACAACAACAATAATAATAATACTGTACATGAGTTAATAATTAAGAGGAAGGAAATCACAGTATAAAAATGCTTCTTAACACAGGAAAAAATAAATAAGTGCATTAAACTTCTAAAACAAAGTACCGGTAAAGTCATATGACAAGAAAGCTATTTGGAGGGAAACATTACATATAAAATTAAAAAAGATATGGAATTGAAACACATATAAGAAATCTGTGGTAATAAATATTATGTCACAACAAACAGTGATCCTGAATAACTAAAAATAGTTTCATATGTTTTAAAATAGTATAGGTTTAGGAACGCAAGAGCAGTGGAGTGTCCAGGACATTTTGGATGGGGTGGCAGGAATTGGGACATAGATATATATATATATATATATATATATATATATATATATATATATATATATATATATATATATATATATATATATATATATATATATATATATATATATATATATATATATATGTATATGCGTCGTCTCAAATGTGGATCTTGATCGTAAATACTGTACAATGGTTCAATGAATTTAATGCTTCAAGTTAGGTTTGTACATCTTCTTATTGAAATAATTCATGCATCAATTTCAAAACTCATATGT
Organism: Homarus americanus; assembly: GCF_018991925.1. NCBI lineage: Eukaryota > Metazoa > Arthropoda > Malacostraca > Decapoda > Nephropidae > Homarus > Homarus americanus. The sequence continues at coordinate 13,074,924 of NW_024735554.1, read as the reverse complement.
TATTTATTTCCATGTTTGAACTCAAGGCCAGGATGATATACAGGTACAGTATATACAGTGGTACCTCGGTTAACGAACGCTTCGGTTAATGAAATTTCAGTTAACGAATTACCTTCCATAAGAATCTTCAAGTGATGCCATTTAGCCTAATAATTGCACCAAAAGTGTTTACAAAACTGGCGAACATTCCCAGGGAGATCCTTGCAAAGGAGGGCATAAGAACTTTTGCTTATCTAGACAATTGGCCGATAGTGGGAAACTCTTTCGAAAACTGTCAAAGGGCGACTCAACAAACAATAGTACTATTTCAAAACCTAGGATTAAAGATAAACCAGGTCAAATCAAATCTCATACCATGTCAGAAATTGGATTGGTTAGGTCTCCATTGGGACACCAATAAGCAGACAGTCAGTCTACCAAGAGCAAAGGTAATAGACGTGATAAACCAAGTAGTGGCCTTTTTGTGTAAAGCAAGAGGTTCTTTGGCACGATTGGGAAAAACTACTAGGTCTGTTGAATTTTGCCACCATAGTACTGTAGTTCCTTTGGGCACATTAAGGAAGAAGCAACTAACTCATCTGGGGTTGAAGTTGCTTCACAGAAACAAAAATATTGCTTCTTCTCTCCCTATTCAGATAAAGATTCATCTGTCAAGGTGGATAAATTTGGACAATCTAATCGGTTCATCTCCCGGGGTTCCCCCTCAAACAGGCTTGGTCGTTTGTACAAATGAGTTTGAGATAGGATGGGGATACCATTCCTCAAAAGGAGTGTTCCATCAAGGGAAGTGGAGCAACTCCTTTTGAGACACACACGTGAACATAAAAGAATTAGCAGTAGTCCTATTCTTTTGTTTGGCAAACCCAAATTTCAAAAACATGTCGTCTCTGTATGCCATGGAAAATAAAGCGGCAGTGTTTTGTCTCAATCATCAAGGCTCAACCTCAAAGCAACTCACATACCGGGAGTACAAAACAATTGGGCAGATGCATTGTCCTGTCTCAGGCCAGTATCGACGGAAACAGAATGGTTCCTAAAGATATCAAAGTTCAAGAGTCTAGTGAGGAGTTTTGGGACTCCACAAATGGATCTCTTTGCTACACAAAACAATCACAAGATGCCAACTGATGCATCTCTGGAACGATCGAATCTTTTAGGAAATGCTCTACTTATAGATTGGAAACGTTGGAATTCACTCTATCTGTTCCCACCTGTGAAAATGTTGCCCAAAATGGTTCAAAAATTTAGATCCCTCCAGGGAGAGGTCCTCTTAATTGCACCATATTGGATCCTACATCCGTGGTGTCTGGATCTGTTGGAATGGTGCCCGCATCCACTACAATTACAACAAGGATGTCTAGAACAGGTACTACACCCTCAGTTCGAGATATCCTTGGCACTTCATGCTTGGAGTTTCTCAAAAGATGTTTAAATAGATTGTTTGGTAATTCCAATATAGTTAACCAAGTAATAGCAGGTCATAGGCCCAGAACTTTTATGCAATATGAGAAAGCTTGGAAACTTTTTCAACAGTTTATCAGGTTAACGACTCCAATCACATTGTTGGAAACAGTGGTGTTAGAATTTTTAGATTTTCTGTTCAGAGTTAAAGGCCTTCAAGGTTCTACAATTGCATCTTATAAATCAGCATTGGTTGACTCTCTGGCATGGGGTTTTAATATTACTTTAAACCCAAGAATTTATCAAATGCTCAGATCGTCATTTTTCATTCAGAGACCCCTCGGCCTAAGAGAATCCCACCTTGGTCTCTAGATAAAGTTACTAAATTTCTTATGGGGCCTAATTACAATATAAATCTGAACCAGGATAGATTGCTGCAGAAGGCAGCCTTCCTTCTAGCAATAGCAACAGGCATGAGAATCAGTGAGCTGATTTCAATTTCCAAAAATCCATCATTATTGGCATTTTCTGAGGAAGATGTCACCATTTTTCCTACGGAGATTCTAAGAAAAAATGAAAGGGAGGATTTTAAAACTCAACCTATCAGGATAAAACGGCTAATGGATGAGACAAGGGTTCCTCATATATTGTGCCCAGTTAAGATTCTTCAAGAATTGTTAACCAGATTCCCTAATCGAGGCCCCTATGTATTCTCATCACAGGATGGTAAGAAATTGTCTCCTAGTCAAATGATAAAATATTTTTCTCAGTGAGTCAAGCAGACCCTGGCAAAAAAAACAAAACAAATTGGCACATGACGCCAGGAAATATGACAAGATCTGTGGCCTTTCTGTGGCATATGAGCCTCAGTCATATCAAAGAAGTGGGCTTTTGGAAATCTTCAAAAACCTTTCAAAACAGCTATCCTCATCCATCTCTGAAAGATGCTTCACATGTGGTGGTGCTGGGGTCCCCTCCCCCACCTAGTTAATCTCCACAACCAGGACCTTCTTCTTCCTCATTAGAATAAAGTGAGTATCCTAATTGGGATATGTAAATTAACATTTTACCTTCCGGTAAATGTTCCTAATATTGACAAATATTCCCAAAATTTTATAATTATAATCTGGACCTACAGTAAGCTAGCGGAGCCTTATACGCAATGTCACCTCCCTCTCCACCTCCTGCTCGGGTAATCAAAGCTAGACGTTGCATTCTGGATTGAACAAAAAGCATTTTTTTTCTAAAAAGCAGTTTTTGTGATATAGCCCAGAATGTAACGTCGACATCCCACCCATCTCCACCCCTCGAGAGTTGACATTTGTTTACTGCTCGCTCTAGGGCAAGAGATGACGGTAGCAATGCGTGTGATGGAGGGTGCAGGAAGAGTTTTGAGAATTGCAATTAAATGACAGGTAGCGACATATCCTCCTAATATTATGTATTTAAGTAAATGTTAGATGTTTTAATTGCCTGTATGTTGGCCTGGCGAGTTAATGCTAGGCATTTACATACCTAGGTATAAAGCTAGACGTCGCATTCTGGACTATATCACATAAACTGTTTTTTCTAAAAAAATTTTTTTTAGCTTATTTATGATTTCTCGCACAATTTCAATGGCATATATAAAAATTTCACCATCACAACCACTTTGGAAATAATAATAATAATAAAAAGTAAAAATAGCACTTCAAATTTTGTGTGAGAAAAATCAAACTTTACAGAGAAAATAACCAACAATATACAGTAATACGCTTATCCGCAAAGGATGTATATAACTTGTTAGCAGTATTGTACATTGACACCATTAATTTAACGCCGTCAACTTTCTGTTAACACTGACGCCATCAATTTTTTGGGCAGGTGACGCTACAGGTGACGCAGTCAACTTTTCACCCATGTGAAGAGTCAATTTGTTCATCAATTTCTAAAAAATTTTATTTTCCCAAGTTCGATTTTCAATTATCTTGTTATAAAGATAACCGGGAAAAATTTTGCCGCGCCCGCCACCCACGCAGCTTTCTACAGATTTGAATTTTCAAGTCAGGAAAAAGGCCACCAACCAGCTGTCCAGGTTGGTGGAGAAGTCCGTGCACAAGACTGAGAGCAGCAGCAGCAGTGAGGGAGATGACAAAGACCATGACATGGAGGACAAATTGTTCCAGGCCCTGTATGAGACCCCGCGCAGGAGTGAAAAAGACAGTGACCTTTTCAAGCGTTTCCTGGGGGAGCTACCTTTAAAAAACTTTCGACAAGGACACCTTCCCCAACAAGGCCATGAGGGAGTTGTTCATCAAATACAACACCCCCATCCCCTCTAGTGCTGCCGTGGAGCGCATGTTCTCCATGGGCAAGGACGTCTTGAGGCCCAAGCGCAGCAGAATGAGCGACAAGCATTTTGAGATGCTAGTATTCTTGCAGGGGGACAAATGAATAATTAAAATGATATAATATAAATCATAATAAATTATTAAAAATGAATGAATATTTTTTGATTTTGCATATGTTACTCCTATACACAGGAGAATACGCGTTTCGGGGCTGCATTTGTACGTCACTGAAAACTCGTTGACGCTGATGCTAACGGCGTCAATTTGTGAAATCGTTTATGCCGACGCTATCAAATTTCTCGGCCGTTTACGCTGACGCTGGCGGTGCCACTTTTTTCATTGACGCGTACAACACTGCTTCTTAGAATATAATTAGCATTCTTTAGGATCATGAAGCTGAGATGATGAAATAAGAATAAGAACAGGATAAACTTAAGCAGCAATCATACAACTCTGGCAATCAAGGCAGGAGGAAATTGTGGCTAAAGTGGTCTAGACCAAAGACAAAGCTATCATCACACCCTGTGAATTGAAGTTCACTGCTTTGTGGAAAAACAATCATAAACGTAAGTACAGTACTTAGGCTAACCACATTTCATACACTTGTTAGGCCTAAAAGGAGTTGGACAAATGTGAAATAACAAGTAAAGCTAACTCACTTCCTTAAATGTGGCAACACCTAATCTGAAATAAACGGCAACTAACCATTCCTAGAATATTAACAACCTGGGAGAGAGACTCGACTTTTGAAGGGTGTCAAGCAAAAGTCATCAGACACCACAATTAACTACAGTGGTAAGTTAGGAACTGGTATGTTTTTAAGGTGTAAACCACATTTTTGTGCTGATTAATAAAGAGCAGGGCTAGCATTAGGGATTGGCAGACTTCCAGCTTTCTCCCCTATCTTGTCCAGGGGGAAGGGGTACACCACACATACCCCCTCATTTAAGCCTGGCTGTGCAGGCTGTTAAAGAAAGTTGATCAGTCATTTAGTGATTAAAATATCAACCTGGCAGACACTTGCAGCACAGTAAGCAGGTTCAAAGGATCCTCTTAGTAAGTCTCCTTACATTAAAGAGCTTCCTGGTTAAGGGCATTAAGAAAGAAAATATGAATAATGAACACTGCAATGTACATATCAGAAGCTGTAAAACAGTACATAGTTGTACAACAAGCCCTTAAAATTCGCGGGCATTTGGGTCTCAAATTGACCACAAATAGCCAAATCCGCGAATATCATTTGCTGACCGGGGTGGGGGTAAATTTTTACTCGTGTGCAAAGAAATGTATACAGGGTATTCCCTTTATGTGTTTGCCCTTAGGACAATTATTTCTTTTACCTGTATTGTATACTGTATGTACAGTGTGTGTGTGTGTGTGTGTGTGTGTGTGTGTGTGAATTAAGACAACAAGCATCCAGTGAGGATCTTGTTTTGTGACTGCATGGAAGCGAATTAAAAGATCAGCTGTAGAGGAGCTTATCGCTTGGCACCACTCCTTTCCACTCCATCTCTCTAATCACCCACACCTTTCTGCTTTCTCACTTCATATTTTAAAATGTTATGTAATGTAATGTTGAAGGGATACAACTTTGCTCATTTATACTTATACTTATCACAATCTCCCTAAAAATAGTTTAGCTTTGGTGTTTATTCAAGACATCTTCAGGTCACGAGCCCCACCATTCCCCCACCCAAGAAAGGATGACCTGACATTCCATCAGAAGGTCAGTAATATGTGACTACTAATCCCCCACCCTTCCTCCACCTGATATTGAGTCAGGTCAGGTCTCCCCCCAAAATGCTTTAACTTTATTCTTTCTTCAAAACATTTTCAGAAAATACTCTCGATCTTTAACCTCGGAAAATTTGTTCCTGAGGGACTACTGTACAGTAATGTCATGCTGTCTGGTCCCCAAGATATAGTAGAGCCTGTCAATTAATTGAAAATATCACAAGGGGGGCCACCAGACTGGTACCTGCACTACAAAACCTCAGTTACCCAGATAAATTAGAACACCAGCAGTTGCCTAGCTTAATGTATACTATAGGTTATAGGTGAGCAAGGGTTGACTTAATTGAAATTTATAAACACCTCTGTTGTCATTACTCAGCCAAATATGCATACCTGTAGCTGGTGAAGGCTCACCCCACTAAGGGTCACAGCTTAAGGTTGAAGAAGCCACAAGCTCAGGGAATTATCAGGGCACACTATTTTAGATTGAGGGTTGTGAACTCTTGGAACACTCTGCCAGAGAGCCTTGTGACGGCACTGAGTGTGAGCTCATTCAAGACCAGACTTGACCAACACTGATGCAAGTAAATGCCCAATGACTATCACCATTGCATAACAGAAATGTGACCAACTGCCCAAGTGGCTAATGAGCTGATCAGTGGCAAAGAGAATAATAAAAAAAAGTCTTTAAGTAGTGCTTATTTCTTTAACACAGGCTACAAAATTCTAAATGTACTTAGAGAAGACATGAGTGGGATCATTACACACATGGAATTGTAACCAAGATACAAAACCTCAGGAAGCTGCAACATTGAACTCATTTCTTTTACTAAGTCACAACCCCAAAAAATTGCTCCTTAAGAGAGACTGTGGCATAGAGAAATTTCACTGTTTATTCACTACATCATGTAAAATATTGATAAGCCCATTCATTTTCAGTCCAACTTCTTAGTACAGCCTAACTTAACCTAACACAACAAATGGCATGCAGCTCACCTGTGTTGACTCAGTAATATTACTCCCAGGAGTAATTGGTATTCCATGTGCATCACACTCCATGGCAGTAATAGATATCCTCAAGGACGTACTACCCCCTGCTTCCAAGTTTTCTCGATCAATTTTTTTGTTTGTTGCGACTTGTCCGGAATTGGCATTGATTTTGAAGTAATTTTCTTTATTACCTATACAAGAAGAGGTGTTAATCAAGAGGCATAACTTTGAATTCAATTTAAGCATGAAAACTATGATTTATTAATGGAATAACACATACATGTAAAGTGAATGTGGTAGATGGAGAGCAATAACATATGGAGAAATTACAGATTAGAGTACACAATTACTAATACTGTACTATAAATGAATGAGTGGACATTTGAGTAAGAAGAGGATTCATTACGGACTGTCAAGGATATCATATGGCGTTTAGCATATAGTGAGCAAACTGAGGGCAGCAGAATCTTGTTTTGACTACCTTACTTACAGAATTAGAATAAAAAATATAAGGTTAAAAGGAGAAAAACCAAACTAAAAGTTGCAGTGTACCGGGTAAAGCAGAAATTTTTTTTGCTCATGACAATGGACAAGTTGACTGTTCTGGGTAAACACAAGAAATACACTCTGACATGTTCGTAGAGTGGTACGGTATATATAATTTGTAATAAAAGTTTAAAGTCGTGCTATAATAGTCGAGATAAGTTTATTTCTCTAGAAACAAGGCCGACATTTGCAATGACGTCACCACCTACCCAGCAGACGGCGCACTCTATCAAACTCACAGCTGCAGTCATAGGTGGTACAAAGGATGGCCACTTCAGACCCCAAATGCCACATTCAGGTAAGTTTTAAAGGATTTTTTTTTATGGTCTAAGTCATGGACATTTCGTAAGTGAAGAAATGTGCTGTGAAGAGCTGCTTCCAACATAGGTTGGATGGATATATGAGCGATAGTTTTTGTAAGTGTTCTGGGTATCAAGTTCTATCTACAGGAGCGAACACAAACACCTGTAGAGTTTTCGTAGGTTCTATATACTGAATAAACGAAGGTACACAAGGAAGATGGCACTCCTTACTCTGTATGGCGGGTCAACTAACTTCTCGGGCGACATGTGGTAAGTGATACATTAGCAGCTTCCATATGTCGCCAGGCACATTAATTAAGCATGTGGGACATGGTAAATACATTGCCACACGCTGCTAGCTAGGCTGAATAAATAGTGTATATAAATGGAGCACATACATTATATACATACATAATATACATACAGCATACAAAATATACATACAGTTTTGGTCATCCATGTACTTAGACATGCAGACTAAGATTTTTTTCTGAGGGTTTGCGATGTGTTATGAACGATTTAGACCTTCATTTCTATTGGAAATTTCTAGTTTTAAGTTACTACCCCCCCTTAGCGATGTATGTTAAGCTAACCTTAACCATCATACCCTAACCTAACCTAACCTATGACCTGTATTTTCTTAAGCGATCGAAAAATGTTTTGTAACAGAAATTCCGTAGAGATAATGTGTCTTATTGTTTAAAGTACTTAATCCCATGGTTAGAATCTTAAGGTTCCCCAGATGACCAAAACCAAAATAATACCAATATTGTTTGGAATGTTTATACTATGAAATTTGTAGTAGGGGCAGGCAGCTAATATTCATTGAATTAGTTAATCGGCCTAGTAAAAAAGTAAAATATATACTGTATATATATATATGTATATACACCTAGACCCCGACTTACGACTACGTGGACTTACGACCGTCGGGACTTACGACCGCCTCAGAATAGATAAAAAAAAAAAATTTAAATGACACACGCATTTTCTATACCGAAACGTTTCCAGTTAATGTAGTCTCCATGTATAATTAGAAAATTATGGGGGCCCCATGTGCATTCAGCTGACTACATTAAAGGTTAAGTGCTCAGTCACACTGTATCCATTCCTTATTATTTATTACTTTCACTGTACTGTATCCATTCATCATTATTCATTACTTTTACTGTACTGTATTTCATTGTAGATTTTTTTTTATCTACATCGGACTTACGACCTGGATTTGGGTCCCTAACCCGTCGTAAGTCGGTGGTCCTACCCTGGTGTAGTGTATATATATATATATATATATATATATATATATATATATATATATATATATATATATATATATATATATATATATATATATATATATATATATATATATATATATACATATAGTCAACCCTCACTTTACGCGGTTAATGTAACCCACAGGGTACCGCGGAAAGTGAGAAACGCGTAAAGTGAATAACATAACATATGGGATTAAATGAAATAGAGACCAGCTGACCCCCAAACTCCACTTTTTCCAACACAATACCTATGTTCTAGTAAAAATAACATCTTAATTTTATGATGGTACATGCACACAATTAATACAGTATTACCCCGCCTAACGCGGTTTCACTCAGCGCGTTTTACCGTATACGCGGTGCCTCGCCAGAGCTGAACTTTCACTTAACGCGGGTTTTTTCCACATATACGCGGTGAGTGGAGACGCTATTTTTAGATTTGCCCCACCCGCCACCCGCCACCCTGCCTGACTGCCTGTTTTAGCTCATAAAATTCATACAAATTACCCGGCCAGAATATAATTTACATTGCTGGAATTCTTACAATATGATGATCATTTTGAATATAAACATCATAGATTTTGCATTAGACATACAAATTTTAGATAAAATGTTTACTCTGAGTAAATAAGTTATTTTTTGTGCAAAATATATGACATTTGTATTCAAAATATTCCTGCTCTTACAAGGAATCCAGCAATGTCAATTATATTATCCTAACTTTAGTTTGAGGTATTATTTATTAATAAAAAGTTAAATATTCTGGTTTTCCCACACATCTCCTTGGGACGGTTGGTGGGGGGTGGGGGGGAGGGAGGGAGCGACCGACCATCTGTTACCCTGTGAAGAATATTTTTTTTTTTATTAACTGAAGATATTTGTTTTAGCTCATAAAATTCATACAAATTACCCGGTCAGAATATAATTTACATTGCTGGAATTCTTATAATTTGATGATCATTTTGAATATAAACATCATAGATTTTGCATTAGACATACAAATTTTAGATAAAATGTTTACTCTGAGTAAATATGTTTTCTTTTGTGCAAAATATATGACATTTATATTCAAAATATTCCTGGTCTTACATGGAATCCAGCAATGTCAATTATATTATCCTAACTTTAATCTGAGGTATTATTTAATACAAAATGTTAAAATTTAGTTTTTTCACCCAACATCTCTTGAAGGGAGGATTGGTGGGGGGTGGGGGGAGGGTTGGGACTGACCATGCGGTTGGAAGAGGGGGGGAGGCAAGGTGGGGTACTTTGATTGACAGATAGTGTCGTGAAGAATATTTTTTTTTTATTAACTGAAGATATTTGTTTTAGCTCATAAAATTCATACAAATTACCCGCTGGAATTCTTACAATTTGGTGATCATTTTGAATATAAACATCATATATTTTGCATTAGACATACAAATTTTAGATAAAAGGTTTACTCTGAGTAAATATGTTCTCTTTTGTGCAAAATATATGACATTTATATTCAAAATATTCCTGGTCTTACAAGGAATCCAGCAATGTCAATTGTATTATCCTAACTTTAGTTTGAGGTATTATTTATTAAAATTTAGTGGTTTTCCCCCCAAAATTTCTCAGAGAGGGAAGAGCCGGCAGTGTAGTGTGAGAGGGGGAGGGAGTCGTGTCCATTATTTGAATGGACATTAACTTGGCACTGTATTTCTATTTCTCTTGGAATAATAATAATAATAATAATAATTAACGGTTTATTGAAGAGCTTGGAAGCCAGAAGGCTGAAAATATACAGTTACATAGTAGTCAAAAAGTGGAGTTTGGGGGTCGGGCCGGGTTTCTATTGAATTTAATCCCATATGTTCTGTTGTTCTACTGAACGTGAGCCACTTAACACGGCAATTCTGGCGATGGATCACAAGTATATATATATATATATATATATATATATATATATATATATATATATATATATATATATATATATATAACAAAAAATAAATGTTAAATGAATTATTTATATTAGGTAATGTCATCAGATGACGTTATCGGCTATAAGGCCTTTTATTCTCCATCTCACCCTGAGCCAGAGGGATGGGTCTTGGTAAATAACATTTGTTTGCTTATTTTCCATTTACTTGAAATAGATTTACCGAATGATTTGTTTATTTATTTAAAAGTCATTTACTGAATATTCTATGTAAAAAATAAATTTTAAATTAATTATTTATAGGAGATAAGTATTATGATCAGTAAATATATGGTATTACTGGCCACTTCAGACACAAAGACGGGATAAAAATAGCCCATCTGCCCCTCTTCTTACAGCTGCCAATGGGAAGCGTCTTGGTAATTAAATTTCATGTTTATTTTCATTGTTTGTCTAATTTATCATGTATCAAAGTAATATTACTAAAAATTGTGTAGGTAGTAGGCAGCTACCAAACAGGTAGATACTACTGCCTGGGAAGATATTGGAAGCATAATGTGTTGTCTAATGGTAGACCCTGCTGCCATATGGCATCACGAAAATTGTGACCAAGTCCCAGGTTCAGCGCTGACCTGACTTTCTGCCTCATTTACACACAATTGCAGTTTCAATTGTTCCTCTAACTTTGACAACACAACATGCATACAGTATATTATTTCTCACTTTTGATCTTTTTTTTACTTTTTGTATTTATTTATGGTTAGTTACTTAAAATAAGGCCAATTCACTTCAAGTAATGGCATCAAATGTTACCAGCTGGTGTAGTGTAAACACTAGTGACGTCACTTAAGCGTCTGTATTTAACTGTCGGTAGTTTCAAGAATTAATGCAGTCATTTACTGAATATTCCTTGTAAAAAAATAAATTTTAAATTAATTATTTATAGGAGATAAGTATTATTATCAGTAAATATACCGATATGCATTACTGACCACCTCCACTGCTAAAAATAACCCAATCTCGCGGTCACTTTCCCTTTCTTGTCTCCTCACTGGCAAATTGGGGGGCGTGGGGAGGGGTGTGTGATGATAGCTGTGTTTATTACAGGGGTATAATGTTCTTTTACGGTATGTTAGACAGGTTTATAATACATTTTTATTATTTTAATATACCGGTAATCTTAATTTGAATCCAGCTTGCCAAACGTAAGTTTCAGTATAAAATAATTAGTGGTAGGACTTTGTGAGTGGCTTACGATGTTTCCATCACCACTCTTGACACACTAAACCACAATATTTAAGAGGTAAGAATTTTATACTTGGTGATTAAGACGTCCCCCTAACTTTGGGCAGATTTTTTTTAATGTTCAAATTCCGTCTTATAAGCCGAGATATACGGTACTAAAAAAAAAATCCACAAAATATCCTTGTGAAATAGGGGGGCGTCTTATGCTGTGGTGCATCTTATATGCCGGCAAATACGGTATATGATACATAGGGATGGAAAAAAGATTTGTACTGTACTTCATTTTCTAAGTATACTTTAGTTTACTGTTAGTTTCTCTTACTCTATTTATTCTTTCTATTATCTATATTTCTTTATTTATTATACTTCTTCTTACTTCTTAGTTTCTTCTATAAATATTCTCAAGGATACTATATTCTGATCTTGGGCTTACCTGGGAAACCCCATGTTACTTAACTACTATCTTCAATACTCACGGTAGGCTGCCACCACCCAGGTTTTCTATCAGAATATAGCAACATGAACCTGCGAAACACTTTGGCAGTAATGTGGCGAGGGTTAGGCTCATGGGTTCTATTGTATTCAATGGCACAAATTATGAGGGAGAATAAAGGGTGGATACTGCAGTGGTAATGGTAACACAAATGACAATATGATTATTTATTAAAATTAAATTGAGTACCTGATCACTTTCACATAATTTTAACACATGAATCACGGCAATAACCACAGGAATATGTTTTAAGTCTTCATCCGATGTTTCAGATTGTTAGGTACGGCAGGGGTAGAGATACCTTCTTTTTTGGAGGGCTGACTGTACAACTGTTTCCTCTATTCTTAGTTTGGAGGATAATTCTTTGAACAGCCTTGTTTAATCCTTTTCTCCTTTTTTTCTCAGCACTCCATGCTCTACTTCTTCCACCATTATGAACTGCCAGCAATATTGCAGCAAGCACAGATTCAACAACTTGGTCGTGTCCACACTGTTAATATTGTTCTACGCAATGTTCCCAACAACAACAACAACAATAATAACAATAACCAGAATGCTGCTAACAACACAGCCAACAACACTGGTGTTGGTGACACTGGTGGTGAGAGAGAGAGTGCTAACAATGGTACTAGTGGTACTCGGAATGATGGGGTACCAAGGCCAAATATCCCACCCATGGTTAACTTGGTGTTCCGCAACATGACTGGTGGTTTAGCAAACAACAGAAATGGAAACACATCATTGAGCTTTGTGTTCAGAAATGTCAGAAATATAGTGCAGAATCTTCAGCAGAATAATACAGCATCGACCTCAACGTCAACTAGTACCACCACCACAACCACGTCTGCATTCAACACTGCTACTGTGACAGTGTCTACTACAAGTACTACCACAACTACCTTCATGGGAACTTTTGCAACTGGGTCTAATACAACAAATCCTACAACCTCAATAGCCAGCACTGCTACTGTCTCAACCCCTCAAGTTTCTGGAGTAGGACCTTTGGATTCAAATAGCTCCTCTAATTCTTTTTCCTTGTCATCATTTCCTACCTCTTCCATATCTTCATTGGCTTCTCCTGCTACTTTTTCCTCACATATGACCCCTGTCTCACCTCCAAGGCAACCAGATATTACTGCTACTTCATCTAATGCCTCAGAGACTGTTAGTAATAATGCCTTAGGCTCTGTTGTGTCTGATAGAACAGATAGTGAACCTTTTATGTTAACTTCTGATTCTCTAGGTTCCTCAAGGGACAGCCTCCCTTTAGGAGCTTTACCTTCTTCTCCTCATGAAACATCAATACCAGTTAAGGACCTGCCTAGCAGTTCAGATTCTGTGTCATTGGATGATGGGGAACACAATGATGGTATGAGATACAAGGCCATACCAGTCGGTGCACATATGCATAAGAGCTTTAATCACTGTATTTATGATGGGTCAGGAAAATGTTCCTCTGATTCCAAGGTGGCAGAAGATACTGCCTCAGTGTTTAGTGGTACTTCTGAGGTCATTAAAGGAGATACAAACAGCCTTTTAAGAAATGTTGGCGATATGCCGTATGGCACTGCTAGAGCCTTAGATCACCCTGTAACACAAAATGTAGAGTTAACGAACGCTGACTGCCAAGCAGTTAAAGTTTGCAAAAGTAGTGATGTAGCAGTGGAACCTCTACAACCAGAACAAGAATTAAGACATCGTATTACCTCAGAAAATCACCGTCACCACCGACCACATTTAGATAGTGAAAGCAGTGGATAGAGGAAGCAGAATTCATAGTCTTTTTATAGGGAATAAACTTGTGTATGAATAGATATATTATATTATGTCACAGCCTTTTAAATGTTAAGATTTATTTTTTTTTAATTGTTTACTCTACTGTATAATAATTACATAGAACACAAATATAATGGTGTTGGATAAGAAAACTGTATTTTTCCTTTTGCAATTGTAATATATATTATTAAACATCAATTTTCTGTATTGTTATTTATATTGAAAGATTAAAATTATTTATACACACTTTGAATGCAAATGTAGTTTAGCCCTATTGTTCCATGTTGTGCCATTATATTAAAGTAATGTGTTTATGTTGGTCCTCATGGTGGCTGGTAGAATGGAAGATGTTTACTCCACAGAATAACAAACAATATGTTCATCAGGTCACTGAGTTAGTAAGGTTTGTAAGGAAAAGATTGTGGTCCTTTAACTCAATAGTGCTTGTAACTTTCAGCCCAGGAGATGACACTTCAATCTCATGGCCAGGCAGTCTAATTTACTGTGGTGAGACAACCAGTTACTATTGACTAACCTGACCCTTTTTGCCTTGGGGTTGTTGTCCCTCAAATTGTGGAATATAATGCAAAGGATGTTTATTTAATTTTTTTTTTATAATAGAAGAAATGTGCTTAAGTTTCAGTGGACAGAAGTGTATGTTTTGAGTGTAAATTTTGTTATTACTACCATCAACTGGTTCTTGATGTATGGTATTTTATTCGGAAAATCAAAAAATTCCTTTTATAGCTGGAGAATAATTTGATGACATCCATTGTGTACTTTATTTCCAATGTGCTGGCTAATTTAGTGTAAACATTTGGATATAAAATAAAAGATAAATTGACATAGAACCTATGTACCTCCAAACTCATTATAAACAATAATGTATATATAAGTGTTAGGTTATTTACCTTTTATACCGTTCTCTCTCCTACTACTCCTATTTTATTTTTTTAATTATATGGTCTCCAGCCTTCCCAATAACCACACCTTCACCACATTCAAATTAAATATCCTAATACATAAGTAACTACCCTAGCTGTGTTGAGTTAGTTGAGCCACAGATCTATGGGCATTCAGTGACTGTTGCCTCATAGTCAATAACTGCAACCGTTGTCAGCTTTGGGGATGAAGATGTCATTCCCCTGAGGCAAAGCAATGCAGACCTAAGCAGAGAGGACAGTCAGCTTCCCAACCAGGCTGTAATGTAACTTCTGGGCTGCTGCTTCCCTTCGGATAACACCTCCACGAGTCTGGCATAGAAACATCTTGCACTTGGTCCCATTCCACCAGAGGTTGTGAAACACCAGAGGAGTGAAGTTGCCCTGATCAACATTCATAATTCTCTCCCCGTATGCTCTGTTTTTGTCATTCTTGTTCCTCCTGTGTGCAGCATCGAGAAAAAGTTTACATAAGAAAAAAAGGAGTCTGCAATAGGCAGGTTGGCCTGTGCATGGTAGCTCCTGTCGAGAGTTACTACCACTTTCTATCATCCATGAATCTATCTAGCCTCCTTTAAAAACCTTTCAGCATTCCAGCACTTACTACAAGGTTGCTAAGCTTGTTCCACTCGTCCACCACCCTATTTGTGAACCAGTTCCTTCCTATCTCCCTCCTAAACCTAAACTTATCCAACTTAAATCCGCTGCTATGAGTCCTATCCTGCTCGGATATTATAAGAACTTTATCTCTATCGCCTTTATCGATTCCTTTCGCCCACTTAAATACAGTACTTCTATCATATCACCCTGCAATCTTCGTCTTTCTAGGGAATGCAAGTTTAGTTTCTTTAACCTATCTTGATATGGAAGGTTACGGTGACATGCGGCCATGGGATCGAAAATCCTCACGTCAAAGAAGGCTCGCTGTCCCCACGTCCAGAATCCTCAACCACTGACTTCCACATGGGCTTCGTCAGATGTGTTTGAAGTCCTGCGATAGAAATTCTCACCATCCAATGGAAGGAGGGTTGGTTCTACCTTGACATCATGACAGATTTCCTTCAACATATTTGCTGTGAGATCCCTTACTTCGCCTTGGTTCATGCATAGGAAGCCGCCTTTGTTGCACACCATGGCGTGGCCAATGTCGTAAGATGAGCCACACACACATTGGGAGGGCAAACATTCTACTGGCCTACCGTACTGTACCTACTACTTTTTTTTTTATTGGCCTCCAGCTACCCTGGCTGTGATGAGTTAGTTAAGCCATAGATCTATGCGGCATTCAGTGACTGTTGCCTCACGGTCAATATCTGCGGCCACTGTCGGCTTTGGGTCCAATGATCTCGTTCTCCTAAGGCGAAACAATGCAGACCAAAGCAGAGGACAGTCGACATCTCAATTAGGCTACAACGTGATGTCTGGGCTGCTGCTTCTGCTCCGACAACACCTCCAGCAGTCTTGCGTAGATTTGTCTTGCACTTGGTCCCATCCCGCCAGAGGTTGAGAGTACCAGAGGAGTGAAGCTGCCTTGATCCACATTCTGAATTCTTTCGCCATACGCCCTAATCTTGTCATTCTCGTTCCTCTTGTGTCCGGCCTCAAGAGACAAGTTATGGTGACAAGCGGCCATGGGGTCGAATATCCTAACATCAAAGAAGGCTCACTGTCCCCGCGCCCAGAATCCTTGAGCGCTGAAGACCTGTGACAGAGGTTCTGACCATCCAGTGGAAGGAGGGGTGGTTCCACCATGATGTCGTGGCAGATTTCTTTCAGTAAATTTCCCATAAGATCCCTTACTTCATCATGCCTCATGAATACGAAGCCCCCTTCTTACACACCATGGCGTGGTCAATGTCATAAGATGTGCCATACACTCATTGGGAGAGAAAACTGCCTACTGGCATCTGTGAATTCTTGTTTATTAAGGATGAAGCCTTTTGCCCTTATCAGTAACGTTGTTAGCCAGTTTGTAGCACCAACTTCCTGCACTATAGCTACCTTTTTTTTTCAAGTTCTCTTGCAATTGCAGCATCGGTTGCAGTTTATCACTTTGGGTGTGCTGCCGTTCTGTCATGTATCTCCTCTTAGAGCCTTGAAGCTTGTTACATAGAGGTCTGATGGGTACCTATAGGTGTTTCAACATACATTGCAAAGCTTGGACACTCGATCTTGATGTGCAGTGTAGCCTTGCGGTTGATTATGTTGAATGCGTTGGAAGCGTCAACCAGGAGTACTGCCTCACAATCATGCTGCTCAAATATCTTTCTTATGGTGTGAATAGCAGCTTCATCCACAGCCTGGTGGCCAGCACGTACATGCAGGGTCCCTGCAGCTGCTCTGACATCATCATTTACCACCTCCATTATGCATTTTCCAATCGTCCGTCTCGGCATTTCCCCCACCCCTATAGGCCTACATCCTGGATTTTTATCCAGGGAAATGAGGCTGCAGGCCACCAGAGCATGAAGGTGATGACAGAACGAGGTTACAAGCTTTCTTGCGAGGGCGGCGGTGGCATTGCAGAGATCACTTGCTGAGGCGCCAAACTCGTTAGTGCTGAGGAGGACTCTCCAACCGTCTGCATCCAGGCCTGAAGGGCCTGCCCCTCCGTGTGTTTTCAGTGCTTTTTTCCACAGCATCCCTCCTGTTATTTTCTCGAACATGACAGCATTTGGAGGGATATAGGCACCCTGAAACCTGCTGGCTTTCTCTTCACTTGCAGGGGGATATATTTCCTTCAGTTGTTGTAATGCCTCTCTGTTTATTGGCAGATCACCACCGGAAGATTCCTCTGTGTGAGAGATCTTACCGTCAGGGACACTTTTCCTACCCGCATCTAGTTTCCAAACTTTCCGGCAACATCCTCGGTGTTTTGCTTTCTGTCTCTTATGAATTTTAGTCTCTCTTGCAGTGTTCTTGCTTTGTGTAGGAGATCATCAAGGGCCCCTTCTGCCACATTGTCAATCTTCTCTTCATTGCTGCCACATTTTCTTTGCGCTTAGTCCTTGCGTGTGTCCTCTGACAGAATAGATGGGGTATTATTGCCAGTATTTGAAGAGCTAATGGGGCAATGAAGCTGTTCTGAGTGTACTCAATTATGAGGCGAGTCATCTCCCGAATCATTTCTTTGGTGACCGCATACTTGGGTGGTTCAAAAAGGTTAGCTGGCGACCACCTGACAACTTCTGAGGAGGTGGCTGTCTGTCATTCACCTTGTGGACATCTGCTAATGTTGGAGCAGTAATTATTGGCACTACATTTTCAGATTGAGTGGACTCGCTGCTTTCATTCAGGATATCCATTGTGTCCTCCTGTGACGGCCCCTGAGCTGGGGATTCTGTCAATTGTTCCCCTTTCTACACCCCACACATCGGCGGTTGTTTCTCGCACATTCACAGCTTGTGCAATTTTGGTTCTGGCTAGCATAGATGCAGCAGAAGCAGTTGCCCAGCATAATGCTCCACACTTCGGGCAACAGGAATGTCTGCCACTGACATATGCTTTGGTCTCATACGGAGGAAACTAGTTCTTATGAGAAAAGGGCAGAGAGGTGACAAGTTGGCCAGCAGTGTCCGAGAAGTAGGGACATACGTGTGTAGGCCACCCCTGGGGGATGAAGGCAACAGTCTATACAAAATTGGAATTATACATTGGGAGCAGGAATTGTCACACCTGACTTACTTATATATCTATGGCAGGAATAATCACAATTTCTATGATCACACTGATAAAAGTCTTACTTGGTCGGGTGTGGAGGGTGGCTGGCACTTCCCAGGGGAAGCGGCAGCAGTCATAGAATAGTTGGCCTTCTGTCACTGACCTCCGGCAAGAGTCACGAGACCGTTCCTTCTTAAGTAGGCCTATCCCACACTGGCACCACCAACCAACACTCCCAAACACTTCAAACTCACCTGGTGATTAATGGGATGAATTTTGTTTTTGGCTTAAAGTTTTCTTATAAAATGTCAGACTCGACTGAAGAAAATATAACTTGCATTGCTGGAGTCCTTGCAAGATAGTAATTAAATTAAGTATAAACTCATAATTTGCACGATAAAAATGGGTACAGTAATGTGCTGCTCAAAATTATGGTTTTATGACGGAAAACTGGTCTGGATATTATGGTATCAAATGTTACTGAGTACTTCTACCAGTACCCTTCACATACAGTAAAATACTTATTTTTACCTTCTAATTCAGCTTGTCATTTAAGGATATGATATTGTAAATGTCTCACAGAGGATCATTATGGTATCAAATTCATCTCTTTAACATAAATGCAGTAAAGATTATAATACCTGTTGTGAACTAAGCAGGAGGGAGAAGGGTCCACTGGGGGGTAAAGGTGACAGCGCCACCCCCCCTCCCCGGGGTAAAAGTGACCGCGTCACCCCCCTTCCCCAAAGGGTCGCCTCAATGTTTGTCTACTGTACTGACTCATTCATGATACAATAGTGTTCATTTTTTTTTCATTAATTAGTAAAGATATGTTACTGTAATAATCTGTACTTATTAATACCTGTACCCTTCATATACAATACAGTATAGTACTATGTATATACTGTACCTTATAGGTAAAAAATGTCATTCAAGACATCTTCAGGTCTTAAAACCCACTCTTTCCCCACCAAACAATGAGTGACATGATATTGCATCAGGTCAGGTTAGTAAAGTGACCCAATAATCTCCCACCCAATTTTCATCACAAGTGTTAAGACATGATTAGTTATGTATTACAGTCAATTGAGTGAAGTGTCTGCCTATTCTAGACTAAGATGATAGGATCTGCTGGAGTACAATATATACAGTACACAAAAACACTTGCTAAGTGTGTAACAGAGACATGATTAATCACCCAAGCGACAAATGAGCCGATCAGTGGTGAAGAGGATGAAAGTAACACAGCTCTATTCACGCCCGTATCATATAGAGCTTTTGTTTTTTAAATATATTTATTTAACCAAACTTTTAGATAAACTATTCAGGATTATTTTGATATAAAATGGCAAGTCTAACAAAATTGGAACTGATTTTATTGACTCCGTTATCAACATTTCTTACATTTTCTTTTATAAAAGAATGAAATTCTCATCAGTATATCATATAGAAATATTTCGTTTAAGAATATCTTATTGAAAATGTTTCGTAGAGAATTTATTAAGGATCTTTATGGTATCAAATTCATCTCCCTATCACAATTAGCCACGCTGAGTGAAGAAGGGGGTGGGGACTGACCATGGGACCCTCCCCCCCACACATCACACATACAGTTTACACCCCTACATCACACATAAATACACCCTCCAACAACCACCCACACACATTCTAACACCACTCACACACCCCCAGCAAGGGAATTAAGACAGCAAGCATAAGGAGTGAAGGTCTTGTAGTGGATTCCTCCCCTACAAACGCTTGTCGCTGAGTAGCCGACCCCGCAAATTCCCCAGCGTATGCCTCGTGGTCTAGGTTAACCAGCGCCGCCTTACATGACGGAGGTCAACTATTAAGCCACGCCTACCTCGTGGTGACCTCTCTCTTTCTACCTACAGCCAGTCTTCAAGTAACACCACCTCCTCCACTCCTGCCTGGCGGCCCTCGCTCCCGCCGGCAACTATGCCGCCCTTCAAGCTGCCTGTCCTTCTCTGAGCACCCTCACCAACCAGCTCTCTCTACATCACGCTTGTAACCATGCTGCCTTCCCAGCACCAAGCTGCACTGTACATCCAATACAACATGCATACAGAGAGCACATTGTGAGTTTCCTTTCTCCATCCCATCCTGAGTGCGAACCCAAATATCTCATAACCCCACAAATGGTGACCCCGGATTCTTCAAGTAACACCACCTCCTCCACTCCTGCCTGGCGGCCCTCGCTCCCACCGGCGACTATGCCGCCCTTCAAGCTGCCTGTCCTCCTCTGAGCACCCTCACCAACCAGCTCTCTCTACATCACGCTTGTAACCATGCTGCCTTCCCAGCACCAAGCTGCACTGTACATCCAATACAACATGTATACAGAGCACATTGTGAGTTTCCTTTCTCCATCCCGAGTGCGAACCCAAATATCTCATAACCCCACAGTCTTATTGTATGACACATCTGCGTATGTGTGACTGCATGGTGTTAAATAACAGCTGTTGAGGAGCACTTGGCAACACTCATTTCCACTCCATCTCTCTAATTACCCACACCTGACATTCCATCAGGTCAGTAATATGAGACTGCTATTCCCCCACCCGACATTGCATCAGGTCAGGTCAGTTACATGAGACCCACTAATCTCCCACAGCTCCATGTGAGTGGAAAATAACAGTCGTTGCTGTAACACACAGCTTTATTCTTGCCCATATCTTATAGATTTTTAATTTATAAATAAATTTATTTAACCAAACTTTAAATAAACTATTCTCTATTATTATAGTAAAGAAATGAAGTTTCTAACTTAATTAGAACTGTATTTACGGATTCCAATAGTTTAGACTCAAGGAAATCATCTCCAGCATCCAGAAACGTTCTGGGGAAGTGGGCTAAAGAGCGTCTGTAAAAGGGGTCTAGTTTAGACACTCAGAAACTTTTCCCAGTACAGGAACCGGAAAAGGTTCCAGGGATAAGGAATTTTTCCGGGTTTGAGAAAGCCGTCTTGTTACCCGGAAATCTTTCATCCCTGGAAATGCTCTGCACCAATTGATCTGGCTAACGGGGATATAACTGTATTATAGAACACTCATTTACAAACTTAAAATGCTGTTAAACTTTTCTGAACTCCAAAAGGGTGGGTTGGAGTGAGCAGTCAGGAGCTGCCCACACTAAGTCTAGTGTACATTGGGTTAGTGGGGTGGCTCCACCATGCACCATGGGGGGTGGGGGGGTTACTACTAAGAGCAGAGATGTTACCGAGAACAAATTCGGTCTTGAATGTCATGTAAACAAATACTGACACGTTCATGATAAGAGAGAGGAGTTTGAAACACTACTGAAAGTACACCAACCAGATATTGTGGGAGTTGTCAAACTGTTGTACAAGAACAGGAGAATCGACCCAGAGGAATGTGAGTTCACTATTGCTGGATATGACTCATTTACGAACCTTTCTCAAGAAACTTACAAGAGGGGTGTGGTTATCTATGCAAGGCAAGACCTTAGAGCCAGCCAGGTGAGGGTACAGGGAGAGGATGTTCTTGAAGAGTCCAAGTGGTGTAAAATTAAACTAAGGGAAGGGACTTACTTAGTGTCGGGTGTATCAACAGATCCCCAAACTGTGGCCCACTAAATCATAAATCAAAGGAACTTACGAGCCTTAATAGACAAAGCGGCGATGCTCAACCCTAGTCACAACTATAGACCGGTGAGCCTGACCAGCATAATATATAAAATACTTGAGAGTATTATTACAGATGCCGCAATGGAACATCTACTACGAAACAACCTTGTAAAGGATTGCCAACACGGTTTTATGCCGGGGCGCTCCTGCTTAACACAATTGCTCAAGGTATTCGATATTTGGACCCATATTCTGGAACGGGGTGGTAATATCGACAATAGTTACCTAGATTTTGCCAAGGCTTTCGACAGTGTACCCCACAAAAGGCTGAAAATCAAACTGGAAGGGTACGGAATTCGGGGAAATGTCCTAGCGTGGATAGAAGACTTTCTACATGACTGCAAGCAGTGTGTGGTGATTAATGGCACGAAATCATCATCTGTACCAGTCACAAATGGGGTACCACAGGCAGTGTATTGGGCCCACTGTTGTTTGTTTGTTTCATAAATGACATGTTTGCCGATGACGGTAAGTTATTTTGGGAAATTGAGAACCAAGCGGACTATGAAGAGCTGCAGAAGGACCTTTGTGAGCTCCAAGAATGGTTAAAGAAGTGGCTGCTGAGATTCAATGTTTCGAAGTGTAAGAGGATGCACCTGCGGCGTATCAACGGTAAGGAGGTGTATCATTTTACCCAACGGGATGAAAAAAACTGTACTATTTGAGACTGAGTGTGAGAAGGACCTAGGTGTGTATGTTGACAATGAGCTGAAGTTCTCGGGGTCATTGCGAGAAGAAGGTAAATCAGGCAAATAAATTATTGGGTCTTATAAGAAGGTTGTTCCGATATCTCGACGGTCCGTCCCTCGTAGCGATCTTCAGGAGTGAAGTGCTTCCCATTTGGAGTACTGTCACCCCGTCTGGTCCCCGAGATATGCAAAGGACTGTCAGTTGGTTGAAAATGTTCAAAGGAGGGCCACCAGACAGGTACCAATGCACTTCGGCACCTCAACTACCCTGAGAGATTGGAGCGCCTGAACTTGCCTAGCTTATACTATAGACGAGCAAGGGGCGACCTAATTGAGGTGTATAAGCACCGAGTGTGAGTTCTTTCAAGACAAGACTTGACCAAAATTGGAGCAGGTTCAGGTACATTCAGGAGCCGGTGCATGCCCAGTTCTTACCAACAGTGCGTAACAGAGACGTGACCGATCGCCCAAGCGGCTAACGAGCTGATCAGTGGTGAAGAGGATAAAAGTAAAAAGTAAAAGTAATACCGTATTGTTAATATATACAGCATGCTCTTCAAATTCACGGGGGTTAGGTTTTCAAAATGGCCGCGAATTGCCAAATTCACGAATAACATTTGCTAACTGGGAGGAGGGGTACATTTTTATTTGTGCACAAAGAAATGTACATTTTTTTTATGTGTTTGCCCCAAGGACAATTATTTCTTTTACTACCTGTATTGTATACAGTATATGTGTGTGTATGTATGTGTGTATGTAGACACACACACACACACACACACACACAAAACACATATAAATAAATAATAATGAGAAAATCCTCACATACAATCGGAAACAAATGTAGTATTAAAAATGTTGAGTCTACCCTCAAGTCTACTCTATGCTTTGTTATTAATAAAGCACAGAGTAGACTTGAGGGTAGACTCAACATTTTTAATACTACATTTGTTTCTGATTATTTGTGAGAGGATTTTCCCATTATTATTTATAAGTATGTGTTTTGTGTGTGTGTGTCTACACACACACACACATACCTGTACTGTATATACAATACAGGTAAAGGAAATTACAGTACTGTCCCTAGAACGAATAGCTCCCTGTCCCGGTTGCAAAATGCCGGCAACTTTAAAACTACCCGCAGACATTCTTGGGTACATCCAGGGTGTCATCCGCGAATAACAGAGGTCCGAAAAAAAAATCTGTGAATTATCCGGGCGTACTGTATTCTGAATTCTTAAAATTTCCAATGAGAGAAGTTATAAGTGATAATGAAGAATTAAAAGTTAATGGTAAAGCAATATCAAATATATGCTCTGCAGATGATACTGTGAAAAACCCATTAACAGATTACAGTTAACCCTCACTTTACGCGGTCCCACATTCCGCGTTTCCACGTTTACGCGGTGCCCTGCCGGAACCCAGGATGCTCACATTCCGCGGTGCGTGTACCCCTTTACGCGGAGAGCGGCTGGCGAGCCGCGCCATTTTTGGGTCCAAACCTCCCGCCATCCGCCATGTTGTGTAAGCTGCGCGAACATGGTGCGCACAAGGTCGCCCAGTCATCAAAACATTACCAGTTCTTCACCCCCCACCCACCACAGCCGGCCCAAGTCAGTGATAGTGATAATTATGGTGAGGATATGGACTTATATGGACTTTGGGGAGTTTGACAAAGAGGCCCTGCAAGCCTCTGTGGTGGATAGTGATACAATTGATACAAGTGACACAGGTGAGGGCCAATAATCTGCCCTCTGCCTCGGAACCAACCGCCCATCCCCGTGTGCCCAGCCATTTTTTCTACTAATGTAAGTGTTAAAAAACCTAATATTATTGATATTTCTCTTAATTATTAATTGTGTGTGCATACCATCATAAAGTTAAGATAATATTTTTACTACAACATAGTTGTGTGTCGTCAAAAAGTGGAGTTTGGGGATCGGCCCGGACTCCATTTCAATTAATCCCATATGTTATGTTATTCACTTTACGCGTTTCTCACTTTCTGCGGTACCCTCCGGGTTACATTAACCGCGTAAAGTGAAGGTTAACTGTACTGTGAAAAGGTGAAAAATATGGTTTACGAGTTAATACTGCAAAGACGAAAGTAATGGTTGTTTCAAAATTGGAAATAAATCCTAAAAAAAAAAATGGGAGGCAGCAGGGAACTTAAACAAGGGGAAAATGTTTTGTATTTGGGAAGTAATATTAGCTGTGATGGTAGAAATCAAAACAAGAACAGGGTAAGCAAAAACAGCATTTAATAATCTGAAAGACCTAATGAGAAGGGATATTAATTTCAATTTGAAAAAAGGGCTTCTGAAAGGATTTATATAGCAAGGACTGATGTATGGGTCACAGGCATGGACACTTTCAGCAGACACCAGAAAGAGGCAGACACCAGAAAGAGGATGGAGGCCTTTGAAATGTGGTTTTATAGGCAAATGCTAAGAATAAGCTACAATGACAGGAAAACAAATGAAGCAGTACTAAGATTAGCAAAAAAAAATCAAAAGAAATAATTGAGAAATGTACAGAAAAAGAAATATAGAATTGAATTGAATTGAATTGAAACAGTTTATTAAGCCAGAAAAACACAGATACAGAGTGGATAATAATAACAATATTAACATGGCTGAGCTAGTTGAGAACCCCAGCTCTCTTTTAGGCACCTGATATATACCCTGTGCTATACAGTAAACCCCCGCTTTACGCGGTTTCACTTTACGCATTTCCACGTTTACGCGGTACCCTGCCGAAACCGGAATGCTCACTTTCCGTGGTGTGTACCCTTTTACGCGGAGAGAGGAGCGAGCAGGGTGCGCACAAGGTCGCCCAGTCATCAAAACATTACCGAGTTCTTCACCCGCCACCCACCACAGCCAGCCCAAGTCAGTCATAGTGATAATGATAGTGAGGATATGGACTTATATGGACTTTGAGGGGTTTGACAAAGAGGCCCTGCAAGCCTCTGTGGTGGATAGTGATACAATTGATACAAGTGATACAGGTGAGGGCCAATAATCTGCCCTCTGCCTCGAAACCAACCTCCCATCCCCGTGTGCCCAGCCATCTTTTCTACTAACGTAAGTGTTAAAAAACCTAATATTATTGATATTTCTCTTAATTATTAATTGTGTGAGCATACCATCATAAAATTAAGAAGTTATTTTTACTACAACGTAGGTATTGTGTCTGAAAAAGTGGAGTTGCCCGGTCTCTATTTCAATTAATCCCATATGTTATGTTGTTCACTTTACGTGTTTCTCACTTTACGCGGGCCACCGTGGGTTCAATTGACAGCGTAAAGTGAGGGTTCACTGTACATTTATCTCAAGGAAGTATTATGTAACATTTAGTATCATCTGGAATAGTACAATAGCATGTTGGTAATATGAGCATCTCATAATGCTACCACAATTATCACTTCAATATGTATTAATTTTATTTATTTATTATTATTTTTATTTTTTATTTTATTTTTTATATATACGTACATAAATTACAGTGAAATTGAAAAACATAAGTTTAATGGGGGAGCAGTACAACATGGGTTATACAGTAATAAAGTTGAACAAGAGGACAGAGCTGTCAGGATTATGTCTAGTTGGCAATTATGTTTATTGCAATTTTAATTACTTATCTAGTTACATGATAATTTCCGATAAAACAGTTTTGATGGTACAATAAAAGCAGGTACTGTAAATATAGTAGGTGTTACAAGAAATATTAATACTTAGACAATAGATATTTTTTAAGAGATGATTTAAATGAAGGGAGCATAGTCTTTGCTGGGATGGGTGGGGGTAAGTTGTTCCACACCTTCACACCGTGATATTTTATGGAGGTCTGGGACTGAGAGGAGCGCATGGGGGTGGTCTTAGTAGCTCTGGGTGCCTTAAGTTGTATCTCTGATTATTCCGGAACTGGAAATAATTATTGTCAAGTAAGTGATTGATAGATTTGTAAACAAATAGGGCACAGCAGTAGGTGATAATATCTTTGAATTTTAAAATTTTCAATATAGCAAATTTTTCGTTTGTGTGATCTGTTTTTTTCAAGTACCTAGGTCATTGTCCGTACAACTCTCTTTTGTGCAGTAACCAGAGATTGTGTTTTTGAAGAGCCAGAGGCCCCCCATAGTGTGTGACAGTGAATCATGTGTTGGAAAACAAGATCATGATAGATTTCTTTGGACATATAATTAGGGATGAGGAGATAATAACAAATATTAATGGGCAAAGTTGAGGGTAGGAGGACTAGGGGAAGGCAAAGACTGGGATGGACGAATGAAATTAAAAACTGGGTCCCCAGAGAGATACAAAACCTAAAAGGAGTGTTAGTTACAAGACTAGCGAGGTTATCCTAAAACTATATCTTGCGCTTGTGAGACCTCACATAGATTACCGTATTTTTCGGCTTAAAAGACGCTGCATCGTGGAAGACGCACCCTGATTTTGGAAATGAAATTCGAAATTTTTTTTTTCAGGTATTAGCCCACCTGGGCACAGGTCACTAACCCACATTGGGGTCAAGGGGGCAAAAATGTAATAATAATAATAATAATAATAGTAATAGTAATAATAATAATAATAATAATAATAATAATAATAATAAATACAAAAATGAAAAAAAATCAAGTGTGAGAAACAATATATGTATGTTGTGTTGTC
This sequence comes from Homarus americanus, assembly GCF_018991925.1. Lineage (NCBI taxonomy): Eukaryota > Metazoa > Arthropoda > Malacostraca > Decapoda > Nephropidae > Homarus > Homarus americanus. The sequence goes on along the minus strand of NW_024735554.1, from coordinate 13,047,288 downwards.
AAAGTAAGAGAAACAATTGAGACCCTGCAATTGTGTGTAAATGTGGCAGAAAGTCAGATCAGCAACTTGGTACTTGGTCAAAATTTTCGTGATGCCATATGGCAGCAGGGTCTACCAATATCTTCCCAGGCAGTAGTACCCGGTATCTCCCTACTACTGACACCAGTGAAACCACCAGTAAAACCGTTGCTTGATAATTATACAGCCCTTTTGGCACAAGTACACACAACTCTTTGAATATCATCACTTAGAACTGCTTATCAGTCGTCATTTTCATCAATTTAAAAAAAATCTGTATAAGAAGGTGAAATCTTTAATGCAGCACTCATTTTATACACCTCGTCACCTCCACGGCTAGCGGGCTGTAGTGTTTACATTCTTTCTCTTGTTTTTGTCGGTATGACAACGACGGGAAATATTTTCCAACAGTAGAAGGTAAGCAAATGTAAACATGTATATCAACATCTATATAAAACAAAAAATCTTTATTTAAAAACAAAATAAAAGTAAAAAAAACTCATTTTTTGCAAAACCAGTGACTGATTCGTTCTACATAATTATAAAACTGAAGAAAATAAGTCCTCCATTGTAGCTGTATTAAAATTAATGTAGAAAAATTAATATGGTTGTTTTAAGTAATGTTATTTAATGTTAATAAATGGAACAATGGAAGTAGCTAACAATTAAGGGAAAAAAAAGTGAGATCACGTATGTAAGCGAGCACATGTGTAAACATATCGTCATTACTCTACATAAGAATATGAAAGCAACACTTATTTACTGTTCATATATATTTTAATTAATGTTTCTGAATTAAAAAAAAAATCTACCCACCAGTGGTTGTAAAGTTGAAAACATAAGGACAGCCAATGTTGTTGTGTGTGTGTTTTGACTTGGATGACGAAGTTGTATTTAAATTTGGAAGATTTTAATTTTGTGGGGTTTTTACAGTCTAAATGGGTATCCAAATATGAGAGCCTACTGTAAATAGGTGTCCAAATATGAGAGCCTACATATAAAGAAACAAACATTCCTGCACTTGAGACCAGCAGACAACCTTTAGCAATTCCTCAATAGATGGCGCTGCCGCACCACTGCCATTAGTAAACAAACCACACAGCAGCAAGGGTTTCTTTTTTTTTTTTCGCAATATATCAACAATATTAGTTAAATCAATAGTTTTATAGTACTGTATAGAGAATACTTGTAATTGTTAAGTACTGTAATGAGGTAACAGTCTTTGTAAGGGGCTGATTTCAAAAACCTCTGCTACAACTCATCGACTAGTGTCCTGGAAGACGCATGGTAATTTTCGAGGTATATTTTTGTCATAAAAAGTGCGTCTTTTAAGCCGAAAAATACGGTATGCAGTTCAGTTCTGGTCACCGTACTATAGAACGGCTATAGAATCCCTAGAAAGCATCCAGAGGAGGATAACAAGACTAACCCCGGGCATTAGGAACCTTGAGTACAGAGACAGATTAAAGCATCTTAATTTGCACTCCCTCGAGAGATGTAGAGTTAGGGGCGATATGATTGAAGTGTATAAATGGAAGTCAGGCTTAAACAAAGGTGATATAACAAAGGTACTAAAACTATCCAACCGTTAGCAAATTCGTAGGAATGGTTTAAATTAGACAAATTTAGATTTAGGCGCGAGATAAGTAAACATTAATGTGGAAATAAAATAGTGGATCAGCATAAAAAGTTACTGAATTTCATTGTTAACTCGAACAAGCTGGGTAGCTTCAAATATAGGTTGGACGGATATATGAGTGACAGGTGGTGGGTGTAAACAGGGCAGCCTAGTATGGGCCAATAAGCCCACTGCAGTTTCCTCTGTGCTTATGATCTTATCTGCTCATGTCCACTCATCTAGTAGCTTAACTTTTCCTGTGGTGAGTAATGCTAAAAAAAAAAAAATAATAAAAAAAAATGCATATACGGGTACAAAGTACTGTAAGTACATTAAAAATTTTCTTGTAAAATGTCAAATGTAATTAAGCCTTTGGTAGTGGCATCCGATTAAGTCATAGTTTACGTTAACACAGAGAGCAGCAAACACCTACCCTCATACAAGGTAAAAAGTTACCTTTTTAAATAGATAATGAACACCCTATATAGATTATAACTTACAGTATTTACACTTAAGTTCAATTTTAGTTGGGTAAAATTAATATCATCTTTGGAAACCTGGGATATATCTTGATCCTGTATTAATGTAAAGAAAAGAACTGGCTCCATGGGGAGTGAATGTTCACAAGGCACTAGCACCTAGCATTCCCATACATCACTTAAGAACTTGTTAATGTTTAATTATTATAGGCACAAGGATGGTGGGGATGGTTAGGGCAGTAATGAAAGGCTTAAGCTTAAAATTATAATCAAAGAGTTGCTCTCACTCCATTAAAAAATATTGATGATTAATGTTTCATACACTACATTAAAGAATAATACTATTATCTAGCTCATTATAAATCAACTCAAGTTAAATGTAAGAGAATGATCTCACACTAACATTAACTGTAACACACTCAAGTTTCTTTAAATATGGCATACAGTATCTAGTACCTATACATGTGAAGCTCTCTCTAAAAAATCACACAGCCTCATACATGAACTGTCTGATTCCTCTTCCATACACATATTGTGAATTAAAACAAAACCTGAAAATATTTTATTAGAAATGTGTCAAAGTAAAGTGTTGAATGTCCTTTTACTAAAAATGCACAAATTTACTGAGAAAAGAGAAAATATTAAGTTAATTCAAATTTGCAAACAGGAAATTGCATAGAGCATTTGATGCTATCAATTACATAATATATTTGTTTAGTACTATACTATATGTATGTAGACTTAACATACCTTAGTTTTAAATGTCATTACAATAAATACTTTCATCTCTCCACCAAATTACATGTACAGTCAGTCCCCGACTTACGACGGGGTTAGGGACCGATCACCAGGTCGTAAGTCGAATTGGTCGTAAGTCAAAAATGCGAAAATAATACAGTGGTCCCTCGATTAACAAACACAATTGGTTCCAACTCACAGAAAAAGTACATACAAAGTAAAGCCCAAAAATGCATAAAGTCAGAAACACTCCTAAAAATCCCCTAAATCGCCCTTAAATCACTATACATTATATACAGTATATACGTACATATACAGTTGAACCTCGATTTACGCAATTCTCGTTTACACGTTTGGTCATTTACGCGGTACCTTGCCAGAACCAGGATGCCCGATTTACGCGGTGAATTACTCATTTACGCGGGTGAAGTATAATTTGTTTATTTACTGAAGATATTTGTTTTAGCTCATAAAATTCATACAAATTACCCTGCCAGAATATAATTTACATTGCTGGAATTCTTATAAGATTGTGCTTATTTTAAATATAAACATCATAGAATTTGCATTAGACATACAAATTTTAGATCTAATGCAAGAAATTTGATTACAGAGCCAAAATTTTATCTTTTGTGCAAAATATATGACGTTTATATTCAAAATATTCCTGGTCTTGCAAGGAATCCAGCAATGTCAATTACATTATCCTAACTTTAGTCTGAGGTATTATTTATTACTAAAAATGTAAACCTAATGATTTTACCCAAACATTTTTCTGGGAGGAAGGGAAGGTGGGGGGTAGGGAGGGACCCAGTGAGCGTGGGAAGAGGGGGGGGGCGGAGGTGGGGTATTTTGATTGACAGATAGTGTCTGGGTCAAGTATAATTTGTTTATTTACTGAAGATATTTGTTTTAGCTCATAAAATTCATACAAATTACCCGGCCAGAATATAATTTACATTGCTGGAATTCTTTTAAGATGATGATTATTTTAAATATAAACATCATGGAATTTGCATTAGACATACAGTCAGTTCTGCTATAACGCGATAGTTGTGTTCTTGTAAAACATCGTGTTATAGAAATTCGCGTAATAGAAATAACAGGGCTTATGGAGAAAATAGGATTAGGTGCAGATTACCACTCGAAATCGAAAAAATTTTAGTAGTTAGCCTAACACAAAGGTTAGCACAGTCTAAATAAATGTTACATTCATAACTAATAAAAAAATCATACAGTAAATGTAACACTTTACCGTGAAGAAATATGAATATAACTTGATGGGGGAGAAGGGTGATTTTGAGGTTGATAACATCGAGCTTCTCTTCAAGTGTTATAGCCATTTTTTTACGATCATCACCGGGAATGCGATCAACAGAACGCTTCTTGGAGATATTCTTCTTCACCATATTCACAGTTAATACCACAAAATTGGAGAAATAGTAAGCAAAAATCGCGTTACAGCAAACAAACGTTCGCGTTATACAAATATCGTTCCTCTATTCATAAATCGCGTTAGAGCCAATTCGCGTTGTCAAAACACGCGTTATAGCAGAACTCACTGTACAAATTTTAGATCTAATGTAAGAATTTTGATTACAAAGAGCCAAAATTTTATCTTTTGTGCAAAATATATGACGTTTATATACAAAATATTCCTGGTCTTGCAAGGAATCCAGCAATGTTAATTATATTAACCTAACTTTATTCTGAGGTATTATTTATTACTATACCATAAAATCTAGTGTTTTCACCCAAACATTTCTCAGAGAGGGAGGAGCCAGCGAGCATGGGAAGAGGGGGGAGTTGAGTCCATTATTTGAATGGACATTAACCTGGCGACTGTATTTCTCTTAAATATTAATTGTGTGTGCATACCATCATAAAATTAAGATGTTATTTTTACTACAATGTAGGTATTGTGTCGGAAAAAGTGGAGTTTGGGAGTCGGCCCAGTCTCTATTTCAATTAATCCCACGTTTCTCGTTTTACGCGCTACTCCGCGGGTTCAATTGACCGCGTAAATCGGGGGACCACTGTACACTAGAACTCTTAAATCACTACTGTAATGTGATATAGGTGATTAATTTTTATCTCTTGTGCAAAATATACAGTATGACATGTATATTCAAATTATTAACTGTTTTGCAAGGATTCCAGCAATGCAAATTATATTCTCTTAACTTTAGTCTGTGATATTATATAAGATAAAAACTGTAAGCCTAAAACCCTGGCTGGGCAGAGAGAGAGAGAATGTTTGACAGTTGGTGCCGAAGGTCTAATGTGTGTTTATTTATCAGTCCTTAAGAGTGACTAAGCTTTTCTCTTATAATTTGCTACTGAAACGACCTGGGTGAATATAATTTACATTGCTGGGATTCTTGTAAGATAGTGATTAATTTGAATATAAACAAGTTATAATTTGCACTAGACAAAAATTTTAGTACCCTAATCATTTAGTACATGTACAGTACAGGTTTGCACTTAGGTCATTTATTTCTTTTACGTTTCTTTTAGTATGGTGTGTGCATGTAAATGAATAAAAATAAATGAAGAAATTTATGTAAATCTACCCAAAAATACGGTTGAAAATTTTTACATTATTAAATGTACTAATGTACTAAAGTTTTTGTCTCTTGTGCAAAATACAGTATATGACATTTATATTCAAATTATTCACTGTCTTGCAAATTATATTCTCCTAACTTTAGTCTGTGACATTATATAAGATAAAAACTGTAAGCCTAAAACCACCAAACCATGGAGGGGGGAGGGGGGAGGGGTAGAGGGAGGGAGGAAGGGGAGGTGACAGTGACATGTTTGACAGATGGCACCAAAGGTCTAGTGAAGTATTTATTTCTTTGTTTATTTATGTCCATTAGATTGAGTTTTGGTTTTTGCTTATAAAATGTCATCGAAGTGACCGAGGAGAATATAATTTACATTGCTTGAATTCTTATAAAATAGCGATTAATTTGAATATAAACGTCATATATTTTGCACAAGAGATAAAATTTTTAGTACACAGTACATTTTAATAATGTAAAATTTTTTTAACTGTATTTTTGGGTAGATTTACATAAATTTCTGGGTGTCACTTTTTCGTCTCAGCACCACGAGAACTCTCACTTTTACACTTGCCAGCTATTTTAAAGGGAATTACAAAAAAAAATTTGTCAGAACACAGCGCGATCATTAACTTGGAGACTCGAAAATATGTAATTTGAATTTTTTTTTTTTGTACGACTGTGGCAGTCGTATGTCCGGGTGGTTGTAAGTCGAATAGGTCGTAAGTCGAGGAGTACCTGTACTGTTAATATATCACACTTGAAGACTTACTTTAAACACTAGTTTCTGTAGATGAATACAATTATACAAAACATTGTATTCAACTTTGTCAATTAAATACTTTCTTATTGGCAACTTTATATCATTTCACTTGTGCCAATCGATTTTGCCAAGACGATCAAGTCATTTGGGGTTTATTTCCTTCATTGCAGTTTACCCCCAATTTTATCTTCTTTCTACATTGTCTCTCCTTCTTGGACAGTGAGTGGGGTAAATATATTTTTTTCTTCTCACATTTAAACTCATGACATTTCTTGTCATGACAGGCTGTATGGACAAGCTTTAGGTTCCCATTACAGTGTTGAACATTAGCATTTTTATGAGTGAAGAGCAAGTCATAGAAGTAAGGGAGGTTCACTTTGAGGTTCCCTTTTGATTTTTCTTGTGCATAAAGAGCTGATTTTAATGCTGGTATAACTGCTCTTGATTTTTCAATTCTGGAAAGAGGTAAATGAGTTGCACACTAGCTAAGAAAAAAATAATATGTTTAGGACAATACAGAATATTGTACTAAAATACAGGTAGTAATCTCTCCATACAGCTCTGTGTCTGTCCGACTGTAGTTCAGTCGCTCAATGCAAGATGTTTAGTTTATACTCTCAAAAAAACTTTCCCCAGTACAGTACCAGGAAAAATTCTGGGAATGAGAAAATTTGTCTTCATACCCGGAAATTTCCCAAACCCACAAACACTGCAGCAATTATTCCAGCTAATGGGGAGATTACTGTACTGTGAAACAAATAAAATAAATTCACACAGGGAACATATTGACTGATATTGTACTGTATTTAATAATGATGATAAATAAATAACCTTAAAAGGTACAGGTCATGAGAAGTTTCCAAATGTTCGTATATTTGTTTAAATAATGAAGAAAATTTGATATGAGAATATTGTGGCAGCTGTGGTTCTAGTTGAGTGCCAAGTGATTAATATAATTTTCTTCATATTTAAACAAATATACAAAAACTTGGAAACTTCTCATGACCTTAAATAACAATGAATAGTTTATTATTATAAAAATGTTACCTTTGGTTTGTTTAATATTTATCCTGACAGTGATACAGCCAAAAACAGATCCACCAATCACAATCACCATTACATACAGCCTTCCTTTACCAAGTATTGCCAGGTAAAATTGCGAGCACGAGACCCAGGGTGGGGTCGGTGCATCTTTGGCTGACTGTACATGAAGGTAAGAAGAGGTCACTGTCACTTTTAGTTCCTCTTAATGTTTTATGACCTCCTGCTGTTCAACAACACGAATTAGCTGTTAACCCTCTTGTGCACGAGATAAGTTTTAAGTTTTACAAAATATATAAAAAAAAATTATATTTTTGAGCCTATGTTTTATATCAATATAAATTATATTGCATCTTGCAGCCAACACTATAACGAAGATAAGGTTTTTTGGGGCGATTTATTTTATCCACGTGGGCGGGTGTTCAATCGCATCACATGACTTATGGTATGGGTATACAGTACAGTAATCAGTATAGTAAAATATATGAGAATAACAAAAATTATAACAAAATATACCATAGTAACATAAATTGTATTATGTATAGTATTATATAAAATAAGATCATAAGATCATATACAATATATAGTTGAATGGGCATTTAACCGCATCACATGATTGTCATACAGTAAAAGAAAGTAACACAATATCTAAAAATAAAATGCAATATAAAATAACAGAAAATATATTACAGTATAGTCTCAATTTATACAGATTTGGTTTACGCGTTTGGTTATTTACGCGGCACCTTGCCAGACAGACAATTTTTATTTACGCGGTTCATTCCATCATTTACGCGGGAAGCGGCGCAGGCAGGGTGTGCACAAGGTCGCCCAGTCAACAAAACATTACCGAGTTCTTCACCCACCACAGCAGCCCAAGTCAGTGATAGTGAGGATATGGACTTTGAGGGGTTTGACAAAGAGGCCCTGCAAGCCTCTGTGGTGGATAGTGATACAGGTGATACAAGTGAGGGCCAATAATCTGCCCTCTGCCTCAGAACCAACCCCAATCCCCGTGTGCCCAGCCATCTCTTCTACTAAGTAAGTGTTAAAAAACCTAATACAGTAGTACCCGCTTAACACGGTCAATAAAACCCACAGGGTACCGTGTTAAGTGAAAACCGAGCTAAGTGAACAACAGAACATATGGGATTAATTCCAATAGAAACTGGCCCGACCCCCAAACTCCACTTTTTCCGACACAATACCTATGTTCTAGTAAAAATAACATCTTAATTTTATGATGGTACATGCACACAATTAATACTTAAGAGAAATAGAGAAACAGTCGCCAAGTTAATGTCCATTCAAATAATGGACTCAACTCCCTCCCCCTCTTCTCACACTACACTGCTGGCTCTTCCCTCTCTGAGAAATTTTGGGGGAAAACCACTAAATTTTAATAAATAATACCTCAAACTAAAGTTAGGATAATACAATTGACATTGCTGGATTCCTTGTAAGACCAGGAATATTTTGAATATAAATGTCATATATTTTGCACAAAAGATAACATATTTACTCAGAGTAAACATTACATCTAAAATTTGTATGTCTAATGCAAAATCTATGATGTTTATATTCAAAATGATCATCAAATTACAGTTGTGCCGCTTAAATTCAATTGAACCCACAGGGTACCGCGTTATGTGAAAACCGCGTTAAGTGAACAACAGAACATATGGGATTAATTCCAATAGAGACTGGCCCGACCCCCAAACTCCACTTTTTGATGACACACAACTATGTTGTAGTAAAAATATTATCTTAACTTTATGATGGTATGCACACACAATTAATAATTAAGAGAAATATCAATAATATTAGGTTTTTTAACACTTACATTAGTAGAAAAGATGGCTGGGCACAAGGGGATGGGGGGTTGGTTCTGAGGCAGAGGTCAGATTATTGGCCCTCACCTGTATCACTTGTATCAATTGTATCACTATCCACCACAGAGGCTTGCAGGGCCTCTTTGTCAAACCCCTCAAAGTCCATATAAGTCCATATCCTCACTATAATTATCACTATCACTGACTTGGGCCGGCTGTGGTGGGTGGCGGGTGAAGAACTCGGTAATGTTTTGATGACTGGGTGACCTTGTGCGCATCGTGCCCGCGCCGCTTCCCGCGTATATGAGTAGATGAACCGCGTTAAGTGAAAGTTCGGTTCTGGCGAGGCACCGCGTATATGAGAAATCGCGAAACAAGCTAATACTGTATAAGAATTCCAGCAATGTAAATTATATTCTGACCGGGTAATTTGTATGAATTTTATGAGCTAAAACAAATATCTTCAGTTAATAAAAAAAAAAATATTCTTCACACGGTAACACATGGTCAGTCGGTCCCTCCCTCCCCCCCCACCCTCCACCAACCGTCCCTACTAGATGTGTGGGAAAACCAGAATATTTACCTTTTTAGTAATAAATAATACCTCAAACTAAAGTTAGGATAATAAAATTGACATTGCTGGATTCTTTGTAAGACCAGGAATATTTTGAATACAAATGTCATATATTTTGCACAAAAAATAACATATTTACTCAGAGTAAACATTATATCTAAAATTTGTATGTCTAATGCAAAATCTATGATGTTTATATTCAAAATGATCATCATATTGTAAGAATTCCAGCAATGTTAATTATATTCTGGCCGGGTAATTTGTATGAATTTTATGAGCTAAAACAGGCAGGCAGGCAGTCAGGCAGGGTGGCATGTGGGGCGAATCTAAAAATAGCTCTGGAGCCGGACACTCTGCACGTATACGTGGAAAAAACCCACGTAAAGTGAAAGTTCAGCTCTGGAGAGGCACTGCGTATACGTGAAATCGCGCTAAGCGAAACCGTGTTAAGCGGGGTATTACTGTATTATTGATATTTCTCTTAAATATTAATTGTGTGTGCATATCATCATAAAATTAAGATGTTATTTTTACTACAACGTACGTAACGTATTGTGTCTGGGTGAAGTATAATTTGTTTATTTACTGAAGATATTTGTTTTTAGCTCATAAAATTCATAGAAATTACCAGGCTAGAATATAATTTACATTGCTGGAATTCTTATAAGATAGTGATTAATTTGAATATAAACAAGCTAAAATTTGCATTAGACATACAAATTTTTTATCTAATTTAAGAATTTTATTAGAGAGAGCAAAAATTTTATTTTTTGTGCAAAATATATGACATTTATATTCAAATTATTCACAGTCTTGCAAGGAATCCAGCAATGTCAATTATATTATCCTAAACATAGTCTGAGGTATTATTTATTACTAAACCTAAAAACCTCGTGTTTTCACCCAAACATTTCTAAAGAGCATGGGATGAGGGGAGGGAGTTGAGTCCATTATTTGAATGGACATTAACCGGCGACTGTATTTCTCTTAAATATTAATTGTGTGTGCATACCATCATAAAATTAAGATGTTATTTTTACTACAACGTACTATTGTGTCGGAAAAAGTGTAGTCGTTTTACACGGACCTCCACTGGTTCAATTGACCCCGTAAATGAAGACTATACTGTATAAAATAAATTCATGCTGTACTGATATAAAATACAATCATCCTGTACTGTACTCACATCCTTCAGCGAGGTGGAAGATTTCCGGAACTTGTAGATGGACTTTGGGGGAGAAAGTGAGTGAATGAGCCCGAGTATAATGTAAAAGTGAGAGTGATTGATTGTGAGTGAATGTCGGCGAGTGTAGGAGTGTGTGGATGAGTGTATGAAGATGTGGATGAGTGTGTGGGAGTGTGGATGAGTGTGTGGGAGTGTGGATGAGTGTGTGGGAGTGTAGGTGAGGGTGTATGAGTGTGGAGTTTAGAAGGAGAGGGATTCCAATGGAGCATAGCTGATAAGTGGAGTGTGAGAGGTGGAAGGTGCTTGGTGACCATGGGAGGCACCACATGCCAGATGGCCGTTTCCAAGGCCAAATTTCTCTAATTTGGCCGCAAAAAACTTCGCCTGGCCTGGTTTGGCCGAAAAGTAAAAACGGGTTGGCTGATTTGGCCGCGAGATGGTGCGAGTATTGGCCGTGAAACATGTCCCAAATCTAGCAGCCCTGGTGGGGTGGTGGTGAGGAAGGGAGGTAGCGGGTGGTATGAGGCTTGCATAATGCAGAAGATATGAAAGAGATGCTTGGTATATGGAAGGTTGTGGTGAAGAAGAGTGAGGATGGTACGTTGTTGGTGTGGGCTGGTGATAGAGGGAGTCTGGTGGCGAGGCACGTGACAACGTGGATGCAACCGACACAATTTCACCCTCAGATTCATGACTTTCTTTGTTGTTACCATGATCATTTTCACTATCAGGCTCTTTCTTATCACTATCCACTTGATCCCCACTGTCCCTAAACAGGAGTTCTAGAAAATCATCCTCTTTCAGAGACTTTTTTCAAGACATTGCCACTACAGGAAACGAGGTTGTATAGCCTGATACAGTAACGGCTTTGGAAACTTAAACACTTTCCTGTAAATATGAAAAAAATATTACATTACACAACCATCACTTCACTACTCTAACACAAAAAAAGAAATTAATTCAGGGAGTAGGGTAAGAACTTTAATCCAGGAATTGAGGCAGCCCGCACGGAGTTATGGGAATTTAAACGGACACAGCTCACACTCACGGTCTGACTGAGCATTTATTGTTCTGGTCTTCCCTTCCCATGGGCCTTGAGAGTTGATAATTAGTTTATTTGAGAGAACTTACTTGCTACTATGACACATCAAAATTTGACATAATGCTGTTGAAAACTTAATTTTTGTTGAATTTTTTAAAGTTTGGTGAGTCAATTTGTGCCACCGTGAAGTTGGTCTTATCATGAATATGACGTGAATCGCTCATAATGCACGAGAGGGTTAATTTCTGAATAGGTTCAATGACTTACCTTGGACTGTTTTGTTAGGCTGAAGGGAAAGTCAAACTAAAATATTTCAATGATGTGAAGAACAGGAGTTACTTGGGTATACCAAGATCAGGATGAGGAACTTGGCAGTGGGCATACACAAGACCAAACATCTACTGAAGGTGAGCTGTTGCAGGTGTTAAGCACAGCAAAAGCTGACCAAAATTTAAGGACAAACATAAACTAAGCCATTCTGGTATGGTCTTCAGCCAGCTGTTTATTATAAATTAGATCAAATATTTCTTAAGTCCTACAAGAACACAAATAATTAAACAAATTTAACTTACATATGATCCAGATTCCATGTAGAAAACATTATCCTCATCTCCCTAGAGGCATATGGATTGATGAAATGGATACCTGGACATCTGTCCGTATTGTATGGCCCCTCACACTCAAAGAGACCATTGGCATCACACAAGCGCTCACCAGGTGCAGCTTTGCGGTCAAAATACTTGGCATTGTACCTGTTCAAAAAATAATTGAAGAGGCTTAACCTTTGTTCAGAGGGACCGATATGATCACCAAACACCATATCTCTGTCTCTCTCTCTGCGTGCGTGCGTGCGTGCGTGTGTGTGTGTGTGTGTTTTAGTTTAACAAATTTATTGACAAAGCTTGTAGTACAGTTTGTCTATTCTGAGTAATTCAGTCAGGTCTTGTCACTGAGGGTGGTATCACTTCTCACTGCCACGCAGGACAGAGGTTCATAAACAAAGAAATACAACTTATTCAGAAGCAGTATATATAGGTCAGTGGTTCACATACATTGGATGTCATATCCTAATTGAAGACTAATCAGTGTGGGCTAGCAAATTTGGGATAAACAGCAAGAATGTCCTCAAGCACCCCTGATTCAATGTAGTAATTACAAAGTTCAAGATACAATAAGTCAGGTGGCCTGAAGTCCTTGACAGTGTTACATTCAATAATATAGTGTTCAAGTGTATGCTTTAAAGGTTTATCACAAAGTTTACATGCCGAGTGTTCCGGTATGGGTAGAGCGTTACTAACCTGCCAGATGTGTCTGTATCCTAGCCTAATTCTGGCCACGACTACATCACATTGTCTCGTTCTGTCCTTATGCTGGCCATACCGGTATCTCTTGTCACAAAATTTGTCATATTTACTAATGCTACAACTGTCAGGTCTCTCTGCATTTCTCACTTCTAGATCAGAGTTCATGATTCTGACTTGAATGTTTTTAAGTACAGCATTGGACAGGCCAAGGTCACGGTCAACATTTTCTTTCTTACATGCCTCATTGGCCAGTCTATCAGCAAGGTCATGATACCTGATTCCAACATGGGACGGAATCCACACAAATTCGATATGAAAGTTGTTCTCATTGGCAGTTATCACATCCCTTTTGATATCACATACAACTTTAGACATAGAGCCTGACGGGCTGTTCATTGATTTCAAATCACTTTGAGTCACAGAATATCACCCAACCTCCATTTTCTTTAAGGTAGTCTGTAGCTAAGTAGATTCCAGTTAGTTCAGTTTGTGTTGTGCTGGCCTAGTTGTTCAGCCTTTGCTTGTTTGACACTATCATCTCTTTTTCTTTATATATTACAATTGCACAGCCTGTTCTACCTGTGTTTGTCTGCACAGAACCATCAGTAAAAGCATAACATTCACTTGATTTAATACTCTCTATGTGTCTGTTAATAGTTTCTAGTGTGACATATCTCATCACATCGGTGTTAAAACATTTGCTTACTACCAACAGGAGTGTAATTAATAGGAACTGATATATCCAGCCAAGGAGGAATGGCATTAATAGGTTCGTCTGGGGTGATTGGGACATTCAGTTTCAAGAGATCTGCAACACTTTTATGAAGCCACGCCCCAAAGAGAGTCTTTTGTGGAAGGTTAGCGAGATAGTCGGGATTACTTAGATAGAACAGCATGCATGCATACATGTGCGTGGGGAGGGGGTGTATGTGAATGAATACTCCCATCACTCAAGTAGCAGCCCACCGCCTACCATATGATGGTCAGTCTCTTATGAAACAATTAACAATACCAAGCTGGCCACTCAAGGAATGAGTTAAGAAAACAGATAAATACAATAAGCTCAGTACTCACCCCAACACGAGAAAAAAAAAAGGAAAAACTCTGACTAGGCCTAGTGGGATATCTGAGCACCTTTTAGAATAAGACTAAGTGTCATATCAGCAATTTCACCTTCCCAGCTTTTCCTACTGTTATGGAGATTAAAGGACGTACCAGGTACAGTCAACCAAAGATGCACTGACCCCACCCTGGGTCTCGTGCTGGCAATTTTACCTGGCAATATTTGGTAAAGTAAGGCTGTATGTAATGGTGATTGTGATTGGTGAATCTATTTTCAGCTGTATCACCGTCATGATAAATATTAAACAAACCAAAGGTAACATTTTTATAATAATAATCTATTCATCATTACAGTATTTTCGATCATGACAAGTTTCCAAATGTTCGTATATTTGCTTAAATAATGAAGAAAGTTATATTAGTGAATTGGCAACTCAACTACAACCATAATTGCACTATAATGGATCTATATGATAAATCATAGTAAGTGTTCACACAAAGGGGAGGTTAATCCAAACAGCACAAATACAATGGGAAATTATTAGGCCTTGATGTTATAATGAGTAACTGCACTTCAACAACAAAGGTCTTTAAGCTTGTACACTAGTTTAATAAATACATTAACTCTGCTACTCAGAAATGTTACAGTATAGAACATCAAGACATGGGTTGAGGCAGGGGCAAGACAACATGCATGGGTAATGTTATTTTTAATAAATACAGTATAGGACAGCATGTAATCTGTCCACACCCTGGTACATTTTTTTTATTTACCTTTTGTGTACTTTAATGCATTTAATAATTAACTTTGCTTGAATTTCTCACATTATCTTTCAACTCATAAAGAACTGATGAAACTGGACTACAGGTACAGTATTACCGAAAAATATATCATTTGTTGACTGTGTAACATTTTTCCGTGCAGTGAAAAAACAGCATACCAAAATGCATCCTTCTATCAACTCATGACTTCATACAGTACAGGTATCCCTCATTTAATGTTGATTCACTTAGTGATATTATTAAAATTTTGGTAATTATTGACGACACATCCATCGCCGAATTTTCACAGAAAACAATTTAGAAATGCTGTAATTTCACTGTGTTTTGCAATGGATACTTTCATAGTTTGGGCAAATGTATTAAAGTGGAGTTACTTCTAAATTAAACCTAACCTAACCTAACCTTAGTCGATGAGAAACACAAGCGGCCGAAGCATTGTTAGCAGACTGCACCAGCCTAATGAAAGAAAACTACCTAACCTTACTAAACTACCTAGCCGAGGGGCAGACCCCCGGAATTAAACAGAAAGAAATTACAGTTCTTTATGGTGTAATTTTAAATTTTTTTTTTGTGGATGTGAGAGTACGCTCGGACAGAGAGGCTCGGTTCTTGGTTGTTGCGCTGAAACAAAGAGCGGACAACAACATCGAGCATGGATCGGGCTGCCATATTGTTTCATCGCCAAAAAAACTGGGGATTTTGTGCTCGAAGTGTGCATCATTACAATATTCTAATGTGGCTTAGAAATATAGAAAATATAATATAAATCTATTTAATCAGTCAAATGAAGGGCATGGGTGTGTGCAGGTATCCCCCTGGTCTATGATCTCCCTATCTACGATATTCTGCTCCAACAATGGTGATGTATTGAAAATTTACAATGTAAACAATCTGCATGAACGATAGTCATCGTCCGGCCAAATCGGACACATCTCTTGGTTCACTAGTCGGCTGCAGTCTACCCGAGCACTGACACGCAATCACTCGGTGCACTGCAGTACCAAGCTTTGTTCCATCGTGATCAACGACTATTGGTCAGTATCAGTGTTGTTACTTATCATCGGTGTATTTTATTACCTACGAGTGAGGGGACATCACTATCATTCACACTGTACTGCTTTGGCAACTGTGAATTGATTTTTTGCTGTTTTTTTTTTTGTGTGACTATAAAGCGCTTTACCTCTGTTTGTGAGCAGTGTTGGCTGCAATAATATCATAATCGTTCACTCTGTTTTGTGACGTGCTTTCACTGTTTTGTGACTGTTAAGTGAGCAGTGTAACTTAGAAAAGGTCTTGGAAGGCCAAGGCACCAGTGGCGAAGAGTGCTGCCCTCCTGAGTTTGCCGGGCCCCCACAAAAAATACATATTGCAGTGACTCATTTATATATATATATATATATATATATATATATATATATATATATATATATATATATATATATATATATATATATATATATATATATATATATATATATATATATATATATAATATATATATATATATATATATATATATATATATATATATATATATATATATATATATATATATATATATATTAAATAGTTTGTGTACCATTATAATATTACTGTACTTTCACATACTCAAATATAGTATGCTTTAAATACACCCAAACATACTTAAACTTTATAAGTAACAGTTAAACAAAAAGCAAAAACGACATATAGGATAGGGAAAAAAGTAAAAAAGTGTAAAAAATTAGGACCATCTTTATTTCTGAAATGAAAACTACAACTTTCTACTAAGTAACTTTTTTTGTTTTTTTGTTGGCAAATTCTTCAATGACATTGTCAAAAACTATTTCATCTGTCAATTGTCGCTCTATAGACAGTATGGCAAGATTTCTCAACCGCAAGGTGCTCATAGTAGATCTTAAGTAATTCTTGATCAGTTTTAGTTTCGAAAAACTCCTCTCACAGGTAGCAACACTAACAGCAATTGTGAGGAAAATCCTCAGCATTATTACTATATTTGGAACCGAGTTCCCAAGGTTATACTTTTGAATAAACTGCAAAAGTTCAAGGGGGCCTTCTTTCCACGTCTGTATTCTGTCTTTAATAGTTATAGCAGCAACAGCAACAAAATGCTGAAGTCTTTTTCTCTCAACGAGGAACTCCTCTTTATCAATGTCGTCGTGATCGTGATCTATTTGACACTCATATTTATCATCCAAAAGATTCAATGGGGTAAGGAAGGCATATTTCTCAGCAAGTTCATGAAGCTGTTGAAATCTCAAAGTTATTTCTTGGATCACTCTGTCCAGCGAAGAAAACATTTCTCTCCTCAATTCAATGTCGTATGGCAATTCAGCATCTCGTGATCCTTCACCAAACATTTGTTTCTTCTTTTTGGGTCGACGCTGACGCTCCATGACTATCCCCAGATCATTGCAAATTTCTTTGGCATAGTTAACTCCATTACTCACTAGCTTGTCCCTGTTTTCAACTAGAAATGTTTCTAATGCCCTGAGTTTTATATCACATTGTTGTATGTTCAAGCCCTTGGTTTGGAGGTAAGTCTGTGTGTCGTTAATTTCTAGAAGGACGGGTCCCCACAGGCCAAGAAAGCACAAAAAGGAAAATGATTGCAACGCACCAAGTAGAACACCAGCATCTGCCCTGGTAGCTGTATTTTCTTCTTCACCAGTTAACTTATCTAGGGCACTTAAGATTTTTGAGAAATGTTTCTTTACAACACTTACAGCTTCTCCCCTCGCACTCCACCGAGTTTCTATTATGCGCTTGACACTTTCATCAGTGACTGAAGTTAGAACATCCCAGCGATGGGTTGATGAAGGAAAAAATACAAACAAACGTTCCACACATCCAAAAAAGGTAACAGAATTCACAGCAACAGAAGCTGCATGAACACCCGCCAAATTCAGCGAGTGATTTGTACAAGCGACAAATTCTGCTTTTTTATTAATTTCCTTGATACGTTTCTGAACACCAGTATGAACACCAGCCATCACCGCAGCATTATCATATGCTTGCCCTCTACAATTTTGAATATCAATTCCGTCTTTCTCTAATTTTTCCAAAATCATCATTGAAATATTCTCGGCGGTTTTACCTTTTGTTTCAATGAAATCGACAAATGATTCCACAACCTTCACCTTATCTCCATCGATCATAACATAGCGTAAAACTTGGCTCGTTTGATCCTTATGTGAAATATCAGGAGTGCTGTCGAATATCATGGAAAAGTACTTTGCTTCTTTTACTTGCTTGATGACTTTGCTTCTTACGTTTTCTCCCAAAATTTCTATAAACTCGTTCTGAATAGTAGGAGACAGATAGGAAGTAACAAACAGCTTGATCTAAAATCACGGTACAATGACACTAGTATCAATGTAATACAATGGAAATGTAAAAAGTAGCAACTTAATCTAAAATTACAGACTCAGAGTACAGTGAAAATGGATGTCTGACATAAGCCCCCCCGACGAAAGCCACCCAGACAAAAGCCCCCCAGACGAAAGCCACCCAGACAAAAGCCCCCTACTTTGATCGGGGTGGCTTTTGTCTGACAACCCTAACCCTAACCTAACCTAACTTAACCTAACCCTAACCTAACCAATAATTAACCACAGAGAAGAACAGTATATTTTACCCTCAACTATTTAATTATGTCCGTAACTTTTGAAAGCCCTTACTGTTGTCAGACAAAAGCCACCCCGATCAAAGTAGGGGGCTTTTGTCTGGGTGGCTTTTGTCGGGGGGGCTTTTGTCTGTACCCCAGTGAGGATAGTGTCTTAGTATAAAATCGCAATGCTGTGAAACAAAATCTTAATATTTAATCTCAGTACCGCAGCAAAAGTCACATCAATATTTTTAACCAATACTTTAATATTTCTTACCTTATAGTATTATGTCTTCCAACGAAGTAAATAACTGGATCGAAAACACAAGAGAACTTAAAAGTCGTCTAGCCTCCCCTCGTCTTGTCACGATGGAGACTTGTGCAGAACTGAAGTGAATTGCTTGTAACTGGTGGATTGGTCGGCTGTACATGAACTGATATGACCCGAGACTGCATGGTTTTGCAGCTACTGGAGACGTTAATCCTTCCCTTTGTATCGGCGGCAAGTTAATCCTCGTCGTGTCTGACCTAACACCTGACCCACACCACATGAGCTCACTGGCGTACTTGTTTGAAGTTGTTTCCTTAATCCTCAACAGGTTACAGGTTGTGTGTGTGGCGGGGGGGGCGCATAGCAAGGGTGTAGCTCATGACGTGGCCGTGATGATGTGGGTCAGGTGTTAGGTCAGACACGACAAGGATTAACTTGCCGCCGATACAAAGGGATGGATTAACGTCTCCAGTAGCTGCAGATATGGGTGATGAGCAGACCCAAAAGTGCCGCCCCCCAAAAGTGCCGCCCGGGGCGGACCGCCCCCCCTAGCTACTGCACGCTAGTGCAAGGCACCCAGGAAAACCATGTCTTTGGTGAAGCTTGACATTGTGAAGCCTCACCAAACTCCCCAGAGGCTGTGTGGGATTCAGAGTGATGTCTTCACTCCACCTTCAAGAATACCCTTAGACTTGAAGAGGGCATGTAATGACAACCAGGCTTGTTCTTAATGATGTGTTGGGTGTTGTTTAATTGTGTTGTAGGTAGTAATATCTCCGTTAGCCGGAATCCCTCAAACCCAGAAATCTCTGATAGCCGGAATTGAATTTGCTTGGAAAATCATTCCCAAAGTCGGAACTTTCCAAAAATTTAAGACTTTAGGAACAAAATTTCTGAGATTGAAAATCGAGAGAATTTTCTGAAAATGTCTTGAATAAAGATGAAAGTTAAAGTATGTATTTTTTTTTCGGGGGGGGGGCCCTGACGTGACTCAATGCTAGGTGGAGGTAGGGTGGGGGATTAGTGGTCTCTCACACTTCCTGAACACTGGCCATACTGGACGGACGTGCAGGTCGCTCTCCTACACCTCCCTGGCTGGACACGTACGGTCATGGCTGGCGGAAGAGCTTCAACGAGCAGGTCGCTTACTAAAATGACGGAATTGGGTGATGGACACAGAAGACACAGCAATGTAGCCCAGGGTACTGCTGGAGGACTGTTGTCGGATTTGGAGCTGTCTAGCAACAGTGAATGTGAAGAAGAAGAGACGTTTAAAGTTGTTAACAGCAAAAAGAAGAATAAAAGGAGGATTAGAGATGTTACAAGCAGTGATGATATTTCCCACTTGGTGGATAAGCGAAAGAAAATTGATGGTGCGAGTCATTCTTCAACCGTGATCAGTACAACGAGTGTAAACCCCATTGATGGTTTAGACGGCAGCAACTCATCAAGGAGGCCACGCCTTTACTTCCCCAAAAATAATGGCATGGATTTTCATGATAAGGTAAAGTGGTCAGTTAGACTCACTAAGCGCCATCAAGGGTATCAAGTGCTCTTTAAAGAAGGTAAACATATTCCTTATATTACTGTGAAGAATGAGGAAGCAGTTAGAGATCTAACTACAGAAGGTTTTGAGAATGTAGTGATGGAAAAGCCTGTGGAGTCCATTGGGAGGTGTACTAAGATCATTCTTTTTTATTATCCTGTTTACCTTGACCCCGAGGATGTGTTGGCTGACGATAGATTTTTTTGGGCCAAGAGACGTGTAATTAAAATTGATGGAGAACTAGTACCAAAGCCGCACAATGCCAGGTCGTGGGTGTGTCCTAAAAAACGAAAGTTCAGCAATTGCAATCATGAGCTCAGTCCACTAATTAAGAGGATAAAGGTGACGCTGTAGGGAGCGATGTTGCAGGGACACCAAGTGCTGTAAATGTATGGGAAAAGCGTATGGAAATACGAAATGCAGCAGCACAGAAGGACATAGGTAACGGGAACAATAACCTTACAGCCCCTAACATTCTAGTAGAACGCCGTAAGGAGATTGATGAGCTCAAACAAGCAGTATTGGATATCAAGAAATGCTTGGTGAATCTTGTGCCATATAGTGATGTTGATCTTGTTAATAAAGATAGTTCAAAAGAAAATGAAACATTAGTAGAGATGGAATCAAATATTGTGGATAGCAATCTAGAGCAAAATAGTAACCATAGTCTGTTAGGAAATAGAGTTGGTTCAGTTTCTAAAGAGAATGTAGTAAACAAGGAAATGCTTGGTGACCTGACGAACATTCTTGACTCTGTTTTGGAATATATGGCAAATCCAAGGGACGAAGTCAAAAAGAATGTTCTTATTTCGGTGAAGAATATGAGGGGGAAAATTTATTCTAATGGATCATAATGTCAGCTTAATTTCCTGGAATGTTAATAGTTTGAAAAAAAGGTTAACGGATCTTCATGCATATGTTCATTCTAGTAGTATTGATGTCATAGCTTTGCAAGAGGTTGGGACAAACGGAACATCTTTGCAACTGAGAGGTTATCAAAGTTTTGAATTGCCAACTGATTTGACTGTAAAGTGTAGAGGTTTGACGACTTATATCAAAGATTATATTCCAGCATCTTTTCATTCTGCTCTAAAAATAAACGGTACCGAGTATTTGTGTGTTAGTATTACGCTTCAAGATGCGACACTGTTCATTATTAATGCTTATGTGCATGCTGATTCATTGACAGTTGATGATCTGCCGGACATTATTTTTGCTGATGATTGTTTACTAATTGGTGATTTGAATGCTAGGCACATCAATCTTGGCAGTAGAGGTTCTCAAAATCACAATGGAATGGTTCTGAAAAATACCTTAGACTCTATAGAAGATGCTAGGGTCCTTGGAGCTGGTGATCCGACACATGTTAAAGGGGGTAGACTTTATTATGCTACTTTTTAATATGTTAGATGTGCATGCAAATTTGGATATTGTGGATACGCTTTTGAGTGATCACTTTGCAATTAAAGTGAATCTGCATTTGAACAAAATCATTTATGTTAACAATAGGAAAAGGTATACAATAACAGTAGGCCAACATAGTGAATTTGTAGCAAAAGTCGGCGAGTGGTATAAAGAATACAAAAAGCTTGGAATTAAAGATGAAAACATACTTTATGATGATTTGTTAGGAGTGATTGTTTCCATTTTGAATAAGCCAAGGAAACAGTATGGAAATACCATAAAACCTAAGCCTATTATAATGATAAGATTGTAAAGGGGTGGAATAAGTTACTGAGGAAATGTCATAGTAAGTGGAGTAAAGATCCTAGCAATGAAAAAACCCAGGAAACTCTGATTGAAGTGGCAGAGTGTACAACAAAGGTAAATCAGAAAGCCAGAAGTATGTATTGGAGTGTTTTTTTGAGAGAGATCGCTCAATCAAAATCTTTGAATCAGGTTTGGGATGGTGTGAATAGGGTAAGAGGAGTCAAGAAGAAATTTAATGTTCATCCCAATCCAAATGCCAAAGCTAATGAACTAATGAATAAGTGGGTGTATGCATCTAGTTATGAGTGTCTCCCAAGTAATGTTCAGATTTGCTTGAGGAATTCAAGATCTATGAGGCAAAGGTTGGTGAATATCCAAAGTACTGTAAGTGAGGAAACCTGTGTTCCTTTTATTAAGGATGAAATTCTGAATGCTGTAAAGAAAGGGAAGTCTAGTGCTCCTGGCAGGGATGGTCTAACTTATGATGTTATCAATTATCTTATAAGTATGGAGGACAACCCAATTCTAGATCTCTTTAATTTGTCATATGAAAATGGAAGACTGCCAGTGAAATGGAAAATGGCACTCATTGTTCCTGTGCCTAAGGGTGATAGTGATTATTATAGACCCATATCCTTAACGTCTTGTCTATTTAAAATGATGGAGCGAATGGTATTAAATAGATTATTGTATAAAATTGATGGTCTCTTGTCTAGTAATTTGTTTGGATTTTTAAAGGGTAAAAACACTACAGATTGTGTCATTAAATGTCTTAGTAATGCTAATGTCAACTATAGACTGTTTGTAGACCTTAAAAGTGCTTTTGATAAGGCAAATAAGGAAGTGATCTTAGAAAGTCTTGTAAGTAAAGGTATAAATGGGAAATTATTGATGTGGATTACAGATTACTTAACTAACAGAAAAGAGAGTGTCTGGTTTCAAGGTCATGAATCGGAAGAAAAAAGTCTAGGGTTGGGTACCCCACAAGGTGGCATTCTTAGCCCTATGCTAGTTACAAATTCCAGGGCGAGTCCCAAGTAATCATTTATGCTGATGACATTCTGATCCAATGTAAGAATGAGGAAGATATGTCTAGGGTCATTGATCAGCTGCAGTATCTTTGTCTCTCCTGGGGACTGGTCATTGATGAAAATAAAACCAAATTTCAGTCAAGGGCAGTAAATGGAAAAGTATTTTGGCTAAATGGAATAAAATTGCAAACAGTATCCAGTTACAAATATCTGGGAATGTTTGTGGGTATAAATAATAATGTTAAGGATCAAATTACTTATGTCAAAAATATACGTACAGCAAGGCTAAAACCTCTGAAAGTTTTGTCAAATAGAGCAAATGGTGTTGGTATACCAGTTTTAAGATCTATGTACTTAAGTACAGTTAGGAGTATCATTGATTATTCAGCTCCAGTTCTAGCTTCTTAGGAAAAGATCTTTGGCCATTAGAGTTTATTCAGAATGAAGCAATGAGGATTGTGCTTGGTTGTCCAAGGACAACAAGAATAGAGATTATGAGGATGGAGCTAAATGTCCCGAACATAATACACAGAATTAGGGAGTTGACTGTCATTTCTACTCTAAGGCTTATTAGGCGTGGTGATGGGTATCTGAAGTCTGCTGTTGATAAATTTACTAATGCAATTACTAGTAATTTTAAGATGAATACTTATACTAAAAAACTTTTGTCAGATGTTGTGTGAATACAATACAGTATAGTCTGCATTTACGCGGCTTTTGTTTACGCGTTTGGTCATTTACGCGGTGCCTTGCCAGAATGAAATGCTTTAATTACGCGGTAAATTTGGTCATTTACGCAGGAATCGGCGCGGGCAGGGTGAGCACAAGGTCGCCCAGTCATCAAATCATTACCGAGTTCTTCACCCGCCACCCACCACAGCCGGCCCAAGTCAGTGATAGTGATAGTGAGGATATGGACTTTGAGGGGTTTGACAAAGAGGCCCTGCAAGCCTCTGTGGTGGATAGTGATACAATTGATACAAGTGATACAGGTGAGGGCCAATAATCTGCCCTCTGCCTCGGAACCAACCCCCAATCCCCGTGTGCCCAGCCATCTTTTCTACTAATGTACGTGTTAAAAAACCTAATATTATTGATATTTCTCTTAATTATTAATTGTGTGTGCATACCATCATAAAGTTAAAATAATATTTTTACTACAACATAGTTGTGTGTCGTCAAAAAGTGGAGTTTGGGGGTCGGGCCAGTCTCTATTGGAATTAATCCCATATGTTCTGTTGTTCCATTTACGCGGATTTCACTTAACGCGGTACCCTGTGGGTTCAATCGACCACGTAAATCGGGGTACTACTGTAATACCATCACCCCTAAATTCTGATAAACAGTTACATTCCATAATGTAATGATATAATGTATGGGACTTTACATAGCCACACAGTTTACAAGGAATGTCATCAGTTCCTTCAATATATTGCCAATAATATTTGTACCCAAAGGATAGTCTCATCACAAATGTATCATACTTAACCAAAGCCTTACCATAAGTAGAACTTGTAGAATTCAAAACTCGAACATAATGTTTCAAACTACTACTGCCGTTGTTCAAAATTTTCTGAATATTGTCCATTTCCCATTGCTGTCGGATTTTTACCATTCCAGATTTTATTCTTTTAATACCCAAAATACAATCGTATTCTACAATTTCTTTGCCACACCCTTACTTAGCCAAATCATCAGCAACCTCATTCATATAAATACCACAATGGGATGGAATCCACATAAAACTAACATCATATCCAAGTGATTTTATGTCATGAATACACTTCTTACATTTTAAAACTAAATCATCATCAAGAGGCACTTTAGAATTTAGACCAAATAGAGCACTTTGACTGTCAAAAAACCCAAAAACTGTCTTTTTCCTTACAAAGGCATTCTTAAGTCCCACATATATAGCATAAAGTGCAGCAGTGGTGCTGGAAATTCTATCCCCAATTCTCTTGGATATTCTTTCTTCAACACTAATACCATATTCAAAAAATTCCCTAACAATAATGCCACATCTGGCCCGATTCCCATTAACTGAACCATCACAGTACATATGAATAACATTTTCCTTATGGTACTCAGATATTTTCTCAAGGAATATTTGCCATAACTCAAAAGGATTACATTTTTTTGTTTTAAACTCTAGCTTATCAATTCTCACAGATACACACTCCATGAACCAAAGTTTCAAATAAACTTTGTTTGGCAAAGGTACACACAAATCTACAATACAGTATAGTCTGCATTTACGCGGTCAATTGAACCCGTGGAGGCCCGCGTAAAACGAGAAACGCGTAAAAGAAATAACAGAACATATGGGATTAATTGAAATAAAGACTGGGCCCAGCCCCAAACTCCACTTTTTCCGACACAATACGTACGTTGTAGTAAAAATAACACCTTAATTTTATGATAGTATGCACACACAATTAATAATTAAGAGAAATATCAATAATATTGGGTTTTTTAACACTTACGTTAGTAGAAAAGATGGCTGGGCACACGGGGATGGGAGGTTGGTTCCGAGGCAGAGGGCAGATTATTGGCCCTCACCTGTATCACTTGTATCAATTGTATCACTATCCACCACAGAGGCTTGCAGGGCCTCTTTCTCAAACCCCTCAAAGTCCATATCCTCACTATCACTATCACTGACTTGGGCCGGCTGTGGTGGGTGGCAGGTGAAGAACTCGGTAATGATTTGATGACTGGGCGACCTTGTGCTCACCCTGCCCGCGCCGCTTCCTGCGTAAATGACCAAATTTACCGCGTAATTAAAGCATTTCATTCTGGCAAGGCACCGCGTAACTGACCAAACGCGTAAACAAAAGCCGCGTAAATGCAGACTATACTGTATTGTATTCACACAACATCTGACAAAAGTTTTTTAGTATAAGTATTCATCTTAAAATTACTAGTAATTGCATTAGTAAATTTATCAACAGCAGACTTCAGATACCCATCACCACGCCTAATAAGCCTTAGAGTAGAAATGACAGTCAACTCCCTAATTCTGTGTACAGTGGGGTATGCTATAACGAATCTAATTGGTTTTAGAACCTTGTTCGTTATAGCATTCGTTTGTTATAGGATTAATCCGTTCCAGGCCCCCAAATACAACCACTGAACACTGAAAAATATAATATGAAATTGTAAAAATTGTAAAAAAGTGCATAAATATGCATCTAAACCCCTGAAATAAAGAATATCATTAATATTTGTAATAATAAAACAATAAATTAGAAAAAAAAACCAATTAAATTATGTTCGTTGTAGGAGTTTCGTTCGTTATAGCATTCTCAATTTTATAGGTAAAACCGTTCGTTATAGGAATATTCGTAGTAGGATCCGTTCGTTATAGCATACCCCACTGTATTATGTTCGGGACATTTAGCTCCATCCTCATAATCTCTATTCTTGTTGTCTTTGGACAACCAAGCACAATCCTCATTGCTTCATTCTGAATAAACTATAATAGCCAAAAATCTTTTCCTGAGTAAGAAGCTAGAACTGGAGCTGAATAATCAATGATACTCCTAACTGTACTTAAGTACATAGATCTTAAAACTGGTATACCAACACCATTTGCTCTATTTGACAAAACTTTCAGAGGTTTTAGCCTTGCTGTACGTATATTTTTGACATAAGTAATTTTATCCTTAACATTATTATTTATACCCACAAACATTCCCAGATATTTGTAACTGGATACTGTTTGCAATTTTATTCCATTTAGCCAAAATTCTTTTCCATTTACTGCCCTTGACTGAAATTTGGTTTTATTTTCATCAATGACCAGTCCCAAGGAGAGACAAAGATACTGCAGCTGATCAATGACCCTAGACATATCTTCCTCATTCTTTCATTGGATCAGAATGTCACCAGCATAAATGATTACTTGGGACTCACCCTGGAATTTGTAACTTTTCATTTGGCTTTTATTTACTAGTTTAGCAATACAGTATTTTTTGTTGTACAATATTGAATTATGAATAACATTCATAGTAGAATGACAGAGAGGCAGAGTGAACTTGCAAGAGGGGTGTGGTTATCTATGCTAGGCAAGACCTTAGAGCAAGCCAGGCGAGAGTACAGGGAGAGGATGTTTATGAAGAGTCCAAGTGGTGTAAAATTAAATTAAAGGGAGGGGACTTACTTATTGTCGGGTGTATCTACAGATCCCCAAACTGTGGCTCACTAAATCAAAAGAACTTAAGAGCCTTAATAGACAACGCGGCGATGCTCAACCCTAGCCACCTCCTTATCATGGGGGACTTTATCTATTGCGACATCGACTGGAGAAACGAGTTCACTCCAAATGACTTGAATAACCCTGCTACACTTTTTGTAGAAACTCTCAGATAATTTTCTGTTCCAATATGTTAAAAACCCGACACATTACAGAGGGGAGCAATCACCCAAGCCACTAGACCTCATCATAACAAATGAGGAGGGTATGGTGGCCAAACTGGAACACCTTGCCCAAGTTGGCATCAGTCACCATATAGTATTGTCATTCAGATTTAACTGTTACCTAGTTCAGGATAAGGCCAGGCCAAGGTACAAATATTACAAGGGAAATTACAGCGGGATGAGGGAAGAGATGAGAAGTATCAACTGGCCTGACTCATAAAGGCACAAGAACACAGACACTACACTGAATATCATAACTAGTAAAGTGACCCATTTGATCGATAAATACATACCCAAGACCAATCCCAGTGCCTCTAGGAATATGAGGGGATCCCTACACATGAATCATGTGGCGGTCGACAAAGTTAAGAAGAAAACCCAGAAATTCAAGACGTGGGTTGGGTCAAACGATGAGCAGGACAGGAGGATGTATGCAAGAGCCAGAAACCAAGCAAAGAAAGAGTGTAGAAGGGCTGAAATGGAGTTCCAGAGGCTGGTTGCAAGCGAGGTCAAGTCAAACCCAAAGGCGTTTTACCGCTATGCAAAGTTGAAATTAAAAACGCGAGTAGGGGTATCAGACCTGAGGCTTGAAGAGGGTACTTATGCAGATTCTGACCAGGATAAAGCTGAGGCATTGAACAGCTTCTTTT
This sequence comes from Homarus americanus, assembly GCF_018991925.1. Lineage (NCBI taxonomy): Eukaryota > Metazoa > Arthropoda > Malacostraca > Decapoda > Nephropidae > Homarus > Homarus americanus. The sequence continues at coordinate 13,019,044 of NW_024735554.1, read as the reverse complement.
CCTCGGTGTTCACAAGAGAGGATGTAATTAACCTTCCTGCGTTTGAGGACAGGCAGTTCGACACAGCACTGTCCAAGCTAAAGGTCCATAAGAGTCCCGGCCCTGACATGGTACATCCTAGAGTGCTAAGAGAATTGTGCAACGAGCTTGCCGAGCCCCTGAAAATCTTGTTTTGTAAATGCCTGGATGAACAAAAGGTCCCCAGTGAATGGAAAGTGGCTTATGTGAGTCCTATCTTCAAGAAGGACAATCGTCACTCCACGAACAACTATAGACCTGTGAGCCTGACCAGCATAATATGTAAAGTACTTGAGAGTATTATTAGAGATGCTGCAATGGAACATATACTACGAAACAACCTTGTAAAGCATTGCCAACATGGTTTTATGCCGGGGCGCTCCTGCTTACCACAATTGCTCAAGGTATTGGATATTTGGACTCATATTCTGGAACGGGTTGGTAATATCGACAATATTTACCTAGATTTTGCCAAGGCTTTCGACAGTGTACCCCACGAAAGGCTGAAAATTAAATTGGAAGGGTACGGAATTCGGGGTAATGTCCTCGTGTGGATAGAAGACTTCCTACATGACCACAAGCCGTGTAGGGCGATTAATGGCATGATATCATCATCCGTACCTGTCACAAGCAGGGTACCACAGGGCAGTGTATTGGGCCCGCTGTTGTTTGTTTGTTTCATAAATGACATGCCTGACGTTGTACACTCCTCCATACAAATGTTTGCCGATGACGCCAAGTTATTTCGGGAAATCAAGAACCAAGCGGACTGTGAAGAGCTGCAGAAGAACCTCTGTGGGCTCCAAGAATGGTCGAAGAAATGGCTCCTGAGATTCAATGTCACGAAGTGTAAGAGGATGCACCTGGGGCATACCAACGGTAAGGAGGCGTATCATATGTCCCAAAAGGATGAAGAAACTGCACTATTTGAGACTGAATGTGAGAAGGACCTAGGTGTGTATGTTGACAATGAGCTGAAGTTCTCGGGCCATTGCGAGAAGAAGGTAAATCAGGCAAATAAATTATTAAAGAAGGTTGTTCAGATATCTAGAGTTCTAGACAGTCCGTCCCTCGTAACGATCTTCAAGAGAGAAGTGCTTCCCCATCTGGAGTACTGTCACCCCGTCTGGTCCTCGAGATATGCTAGGGACTGTCAGTTGGTCAAAAATGTTCAACGGAGGGCCACCAGACTGGTGCCTGCACTTCGGTACTTCAGCTACCCTGAGATATTGGAGGGCCTGAACTTGCCTAGCTTATACTACAGACGGGCAAGGGGTGACCTAATTGAGGTGTATAAGCATCTCAAGGGGCACTACCTAGTCGAGTGTCCTTACTTGGAGTTGGCGGACGCTCGCTCCTCAAGGGGTCACAGCTTAAGATTGAAGAAGCCGCAAGTCCAGAAAAATGTGAGGGCAAACTTTTTCAGAGAGAGAGTTGTGAACTCTTGGAACAATCTACCAGAAAGTGTTGTGATGCCACCGAGTGTGTGCTCTTTCAAGACAAGACTTGACCAACACTGGAGCAGGTTCAGGTACATTCAGGAGACGGTGCACGCCCAGTACTTGCCAACAGTGCAAAAGGATAAAAGAAAAGGAAAAGTAACAGAGACGTTACCAATCGCCCAAGCAACTAACGAGGCGATCAGTAGAGAAGAGGATAAAAGTAAGTGAGCTGGAGTGGATGGGAAGGAGAAAGGAAGGTGGTGGTGAGGAGGTGATGCATCAGTTGGTTTGTTTGGTAACACTGCCTGCAGCACTGCCAGACACAACTGAACAGCTGATGTCTACCCACAAAATTGAGAGTAAGTATATATGAACATGTCATATTCCTTCTACGTTACATAATATAAATTTTTAATTGTGGATTGAGAAAAACAAATAAACAATGTACAGTATTGTACAATATTGTATTATCATGAATGACAGTCACAGAATAAGTGAGAGAGGCAGTTTCAGTGAAAGCAGTGGATGAGAGGTTTGGAGGAAGGTGAAATTCTGATTTAGGCAGTGATAATAGAGGTAGTGGTGGTGATTATGGAGCTGGTGGTGATAAAGCAGAAAGGTGGTGGTGACTTACCTTTCATAATAGTAGAACATTCTTTAGTTAATAGGCAAATGGGTAGTAAAAACTTCCTTTCATTACAGTGTGGATTCACTCAAAGGATTAATGTTCAATGACAACTAAATGTATATGTAAAAGGGATTATCAAGATAAGGAACATGAATTATTAACCCATAAATATAAACACCATTAAATCTCAAAGATGAAAATAAACTCAATCACTGATAAATGTAAAGAACCTCACTTATTTATAGATAACTGGTTCTTCAAGAATTCTACAGCCTGATTATAGGAAGAGACAGCTGGTAACTGTCTGTCCTTGTTCAGTTCTGTCTTAGTGTGCATCAGGTACCCTCTCATCCTCCTGTCAGCACTGTTCCGCATGACATCTTCCTTTGTCTTATAACTGGTGTCAAGTCCTGTGGATTATAAAGCTTATGAAAATGTAGAATTAATTAGCTTCCAGTGGACAATGGAACTCAAGAGAATGTAGAATTAATTAGCTTCCAGTGGACAATGGAACTCAAGAGAATGTAGAATTAATTAGCTTCCAGTGGACAATGGAACTCAAGAGAATGTAGGATTAATTAACTTCCAGTGGACAGTGAAGCTTATTAGTTCTCCATGTAGAATCAATTTACAGTAGAACCTCGATAAATCAGACTAATTAGGCAGACTCCAGTCTGTAAAACACGAAAGTCCAAAAAAAACGAATATATGGGGGGGTGAAGATAACATTGCTGATGTGAACTGTTTAAAGAAAATCAGTTGTTGTTGTTATGTTATTACTGCACTTCAACAACTAAGGTCTTTAAGTGTAAAACAAGATGATTAAAAGAATATTACATCAACAATACACAAAAATATATGAAACAGAACTCTCCGGGTTATGTTACGGTCATCTCCCCTTTCCCTCAATATTTGTTTCAGTTACCCTGTAATGACCATGGTCATACATGTCAGTTAACGTAAAATCAGACAATTCATATTACACTCAATAGCCCACAAAACATGTAGCTCTGCTTTCCTTTGAGTCCCCCATCTGAGGAGTCCGTTTCCTCATCGCTTCAAGACGCCTCAGTCCTCCGTTATCCCATTTTCTCTGACTTCCTGAAAACAACCTCTCTATGGAGTGAATTTGAATATGAGAGAGAACACCATTGTTTTGAGTCAACTTAGATATGTTTGATTACAGTTAAAGGATACAAGATCCTTTGTGAGTGATGTTGAAAGCTTTAACTGTCTTTATTGATAGTAACATTGGTTAAGTAAGTGAGTGTTGCGTCTGCCAGTACAAATGACACTCCGCGGTATTGTCCCTAGGAATAACCATGAGTTTTTAATTGCTACTGAAGTTAGATTATTTTGTTGCCCAAACATCAGAGAATCTGATGTTTGTAGTTTAGTTAGAGTCAGTAGTCTATTTAAGGAAGTCATAAATCTCCTGAACTATTCTGTCAACCTGTGTAACCTCCAAGATCTACACCTCCCCGTGAATAGTCCCTTGTTTGCAACCGCGCTGAGCTTGCAACCAATTGTGTTGTTGAGGGAGTTCTTGATTAACATTTGTTTAACAGTGCATGAGTTTTTAAATGCCACATTGACGTTCCAGGTTTTTAGTTGTAAAGGAATTTGAGAGAAATTTTTGTGAAATGGTAATACTAAGAGATTCTTATGGTCATGGGTGGGCTTGGGATCAGTTCTATAAAAAGTTTTCTTAGTAATGTTTAGGCATTTGTCTATGAAAGATCTAGGGTATTTAAGGTTTGAGCCAATATTATAGATATATTTATATTCCTCATCAATGAATTCCGGACTGTAAATTCTCAAAGCACGTAAAAACATTGTTGAAAATACTGACTGTTTGACTCTATTATGGTGGGCAGAATAATAATGAATGTATGAACACACATTAGTTGGTTTTCTATAAATACTGAACAAAAAAGTGTTACCTATTCTGTGTATCAGACAGTCTAGGAATGGCAATTTACGTCATGCTCTAATTCCACAGTGAATTTGATCGAGGGAGCTAAGTTGTTAAGTTGTGGCAGGAAAGCTTTTAGGTCCTCATTACATGGCCAGAGACATAATACATCATCAACATATCTAAACCAGACTGCTGAAGGTGGTAAAATATTACTGAATAGTTTCTTTTCAAAGAATTCCATATATAGGTTGCTTAATATAGGTGAGAGTGGATTACCCATTGCCATACCAAATTTTTGAGCATAATATTCTCCATTGAATTCAAATTTACAATCCTTAATACATAGTTTGATGAGTTCGATGAAGTCGTCTTTCGAGACAAGCAATGAAATATTATCCAGGGAATCTATGAAGAACTCCAGTAAATCATCAACTGGGACCTTTGTAAAGAGTGATGTTACATCAAAACTGACCAGTTAAAATCATAATTAATATGTAAGTTATTGAGTTTATCAACCAAATCCATATTGTTCTTGATATTAGAGTAAGAAATGTTGCCAACTAGGGGATTTACTAAAGAAACTAACCATTTAGATAGTTTATAAGAGATTGACCCAACTGAGCTAATGATGGGTCTTGCTGGGTTAAACAAATGTTAATCAAGAACTCCCCCAACAACATAATTGGTTGCATTTATAAAGTTCCTTGCAAGGAATGTAATATGTTTTACTTAGACAAGACAGGTAAAGATCTTGTAACTAGACTTAAACAACATAAATATAGTGTTAGGACAGGCCAGGAATCCAATGCTCTGTTTGTTCATTTGAGGGATAACAAGCATTGCATTGACTGGGATAATGCCTCCTCAATATTACCTTGTAATTCAATTGACAGTAGGAACATCATAGAATCTAGTCTCATTAAACATTCCGAAGCATTCAACATGAATTTGAGTAATGGCATGTACAAACTGGACAATTTTGTAATTAAGAAGATTTGTAACCAGGTGAGAAGGTTGGGTCACCTTACCCTCTGAAATGACTACCGACCGTTGCGGTGCTATTTAAAGATTAGTAGGGTCATTACCTAATACCTGACCATTGTGGACCTGATCTCACCCTCCTCTGTATATATACACCTTGATTTGTATTTCTCTCTCTAGTCTGTACTCACCCCTGAAGATGTGAATTACATGAAAGCGCTTGGGAACTTCGTGTTTTCTTATTTCCTTGTGGTTATCAGCATATATATATATATATATATATATATATATATATATATATATATATATATATATATACAGCTAGACCCCGACTTACGACGGAGTTAGGGACCCAAATCCAGGTCGTAAGTCCGACATAGATAAAAAAAAAAATTTTTTTTTAATAAATAATCTACAATGAAATAAAGTACAGTAAAAGTAATGAATAATGAGGAATGGATACAGTACAGTGAAAGTAATAAATAATAAGGAATGGTTACAGTGTGATTGAGCACTTACCTTTAATGTAGTCAGCTGAATGCACATGGGGCCCCCATAATTTTCTAATTATACATGGAGACTACATTAACTGGAAACGTTTCGGTATAGAAAATGCGTGTCATTTGAAGAAAAAAAAAAAAAAATTTAATAAAAAATCTGAGGCGGTCGTAAGTCCCGACGGTCATAAGTCGAAGCAATCGTAAGTCGGGGTCTGTGTGTGTGTGTGTGTATATATATATATATATATATATATATATATATATACACACACACACACACACACATTGGTATAGTTCGAAGCTTTAAGACCAAATTTTTAGGCAAAAATTGGGGGTCAGTCCTATATAATGCCATAGTTTTGTTAGGTTGAACCCGGCATGATGGGATGGGCGAGGAGAAACTTTTAGCTTCAGACATGAAAAATATTTACCATTTACTGCCGGTAAACAATGGAAACGTAAAATATGTACCAATTAGTAATGAAAAGTTGTGCAGTTCCTTCAGCAAATGAAGCTTACCAACTTACAATAGGCTAAATTACCTTACAATGTGCTTTCAGTAGTCTATGTTGAAGTTCATAGCACAGTCTAACTTATCCTATCATATACGGTATCACAGTTCTCATTGATCTTCAAAAAATACTGGTAATAAAAACCTTTTTGATATTTCACACTTAATAGAATACCAGGTAATCTACTTCAACCTCCTATTGTTTACATATGACGATCACGCACCACTAGCTGTATCAGCTAGGACGGTACACGGTTTTTCTAATCGCTTTCAGTTAAAAAACTGTTACATCACATGTAAATTTTACCTAATGTGCCTGAATGAATATATTCTCGAAATAAATAGTAGTTTTGCTCAAACGTGATGTATTTTAAATGTAAAATAGGATAAACTACATGACGAAAACAAAAGATTTACCTAACCTTCCGATGTTCAAGAGAAGTTACTGCTTTTTTAATAGTTTTTGGTTAAAAATATTGTTATATTACAATGATATTCTATTCATACTGTGCTTGATATAATGCATTCACAGAAATGTAATATTTTTTACTGAAATGACGACGATACAGTGAAAGTGGATAAAATCGATTTAAAAACAATGACTTTCGCTTTTCGCTCAAAAGATGTAACCGTAATCGCTTAATGGTTTTCAGTAAAAAATTTTGTATTTCGATATTCTATCCTAATTGACTTGAATAAATACTACGATACCATATTTCTGAATATTTTCATTAAAATCCATCAAAATTATTTTCCTTTGTCAGCATCTGCAGTACCAAACAGCTTCTCCCAGTCCTCTCCTTGAACAGGGCTAAAGGGTAATGCGGTTTTTCTAATCATTTTCAGTTAAAAACTATTACATCACACGATATTTTTACCTAAACTGCGTGAATGAATATATTCTCCGAAATAAATAGTAGTTTTGCTTGAAACGTGATGTATTTCAATGTAAAATAGGATAAAATACATGACTAAAAACAAAAGAAAAGACTTTACCAAGCTTCTGTTCTTGAGATGATGCTATTTTTAATAGTTTTTAAATTCTGTTATATTACAGTGATATTCTATTCATACTGTGCTTTATATAATACATTCCACGAAAATGTAATATTTTTGCTGAAATTACGACGATTACAGTGGAAAGTGATAAATTCAAGTGATCAAACAATGACTTTTGCTTTTCGTTCAAAAGATGTTACCGTAATCGCTGAATGGTTTGAAGAAAACTGTATCACAATAATATTCCCCTAATTGACTTGAATAAATACTTCAATGGAAATATATTATTTTGTTGAAACTACCCGCTTCAGTGTAAAGTGTCGATTTATTAATAATGGAGAACAATTTGCCTTCAAATTTGTGGTTAACGTATAGCCTCAGTTTAATAGGATCGAGAGCTTAGTGAAGGTTTTGTTGTTCCATTACCTCAAAAACTGGGTCAAACTATAAACGAGGAATATCAGAATTAACGATTTCTGGTCAAAAATCAGGCTCACCTTATAAACGAGTAAATAGATTTAAAGTATATATATATATATATATATATATATATATATATATATATATATATATATATATATATATATATATATATATATATATATATATATATATATATATATATATATATATATATATATTATATAGCGATATCCCCACTAACGGTCATAGAACCCAGAGGGTCCCGTGTTATGGAATCCTCGTTAAGGAACAACAGAACATGTGATTTTAATTCAATAGAAACCGCCCGACCCCAAACCCACTTTTGAAGACATAAACTATGTTAGTAAAAATAACATCTTAATTTTAAGATGGTACATGACACAATTAATACTAAGAGAAATAGAGAACACAGTCACAAGTTAATGTCCATTCAAATAATGGACTCGACTCCCCCCCTCTCACACTCCACTGCCGGCTCTTCCTCTGAGAAATTTTGGGGAAAACCACTAAATTTTAATAAATAATACCTCAAACTAAAGTTAGATAATACAATTGACATTGCTGGATTCCTTTAGACCAGAATATTTTGAATAAATTTTACATTTTTGCACAAAAAGATAATATAGTTACTCAGAAAATTTTTTTATCTAAAATTTGTATGTCTAATGCAAATATATATGTTATATTCAAAATGATCACCAAATTATACAAATTCCAGCAATGTAAATTATATTCTGGCCGGTAATTTGTATGAATTTTATGAGCTAAAACAAATATCTCAGTTAATAAAAAAAAAAATAATCTTCAGGACACTATCTGTCAATCAAAGTACCTCACCTTGCCTCTTCCAACCGCTACAAGCCATCCTAACCCTCACCCCCACCAATCATCCTTCAAGGAAGAGTGGTGAAAATTTAGATTTTAACATTTTGTATTAAATAATACCTCAGATTAAAGTTAGGATAATACAATTGACATTGCTGGATTCCTTGTAAGACCAGGAATATTTTTGAATATAGCCATATATTTTGCACAAAAGATAACATAGTTACTCAGAAAATTTTTTTTATCTAAAATTTTATGTTTAATGCAAAATATATGATGTTTATATTCAAAATAATCATCAATATAAAATTTCCAGCAATGTAAATTATATTCTGACGGTAATTTGTATGAATTTTATGAGCTAAAACAAATATCTTCAGTTAATAAAAAAAAAAAATATTCTTCACAGGGTAACAGATGGTCGGGCGGTCCTCCTCCCCCACCCCCACCAACCGTCCCAGGAGATGTGTGGGAAAACCAGAATACTTAACTTTTTGTAATAAATAATACCTCAAACTAAAGTTAGGATAATATAATTGACATTGCTGGATTCGTATGACCAGAATTTTTGAGATCAAATGTCATATATTTGCACAAAAGATAACATAGTTGCAGAAAAAATGTTATCTAAATTTTATGTCTAATGCAAAATATATGATGTTTATATTCAAAATGATCACAAATATAAATTCCAGCAATGTAAATTATATTCTGGCAGTAATTTGTATGAATTTTATGAGTTAAAACAGGCAGTCAGGCAGGGTGGCGCAATCTAAAAATAAGCGTCTCGACGGACACTCACCGTGTATATGTGGAAAAATCGTGTTAAGTGAAAGTTCAGCTCTGGAGAGCACCGTGTATATGATAAAAGCACGTTAATTATGAAACTTAGCGTTAGGAGAAGGTAATATTGTATAAATATAAATATAAATATAAATATAAATATAAACATAAACATAAATATAAATATAAATATAAATATAAATATAAATATAAATATAAATATAAACATAAATATAAATATATATATATATATATATATATATATATATATATATATATATATATATATATATATATATATATATATATATATATATATATATATATATATATATATATATATATAAATATAAATATATATATATATCTTGATAAAATCACACGGGAAAATGGAAACAAAAGAGCACCTTAGCTTTCGTCTTTATTCAAGACATCTTCAGAGGCAACTGGATTACATGGACAGAGAGAGGCTTAAATATACAGGGTGACCTTAAAAACATGAGGTCAGGTCATAATGATGCCATCCACTAATCCCCACACCAACACACACGTAGAGGAGCTTAAGAGAAGGGGGGTGACGTGACTAGTCAGGTCAGGTCAAAAATAAGGGACCCACTAAATAACTATCATACATCTAAATCAAAGGTTTTCAAAGCATTTTTAACCTTGGGCCACTGACAAATAAATTTATGTAACATATTGTCAGTTTTGAACTGGCCATCACTTACGACTGGGTTAGGGACCGACATCCAGGTCAAAAGTCGAAAAGGTCTTAAGTCGGAAATGTTTAAATAACACACAGAAAATCGAAAATGGATGTCTCTTTTTCTTCTCAGCTCCACAAAACTCTCACTTTTAAGCTTGCCAGCCATTTTAAAGTGAATTACAGATGAAATTTTGTCTGTATACTGACTTTGGGACTCAAAAATACATAATTTGACCAAATTTTGGTACGACTGAGGCAGGTCATAAGTGCAGGTGGACGTAAGTCGAGTAGGTCGTAAGTCGGGGAGTACCTGTGTATATATATAGTGATTTATGGCCGATTTTTTGGCTTTATTTTGTATGTACTTTTTCTTTGAGCTGGAACCAATTGTGTTTGATAATCGAGGGACCACTGTATTATTTTCGCATTTTCAACTTACGACCAATTCGACTTACGACCTGGATTTGGGTCTCTAACCCCGTCGTAAGTCGGGGAGGAGCTGTATTACTAAATACGTTGAGGTGCAGTAATAACATTATAACAACAATAAGAAGTAGCATGAAAATGTGTATGGCTTGTTACAATGTGACAAAGAGGTGTTGGATAGTTTGTTACGATGTGACAAGAGATGTTGGATAGTTTGTTACGATGTGACAAGAGATGTTGGATAGTTTGTTACGATGTGACAAAGAGGTGTTGGATAGTTTGTTACGATGTGACAAGAGATGTTGGATAGTTTGTTACGATGTGACAAGAGATGTTGGATAGTTTGTTAGGATTTGACAAGAGATGTTGGATAGTTTGTTACGATGTGACAAGAGATGTTGGATAGTTTGTTACGATGTGACAAGAGATGTTGGATAGTTTGTTAGGATTTGACAAGAGATGTTGGATAGTTTGTTACGATGTGACAAGAGATGTTGGATAATTTGTCAGGATGTGACAATAGTACATAAAACCATTACCTTTGAACCACTCATAATCCCTATCCTTGGAGCTTTCAGGGGCCACATCTCTGGCAACTTTGGTGAGAAGATCTAAGAGTTCTGTTGCTTGGGTGGAGAATTTGGGTTCCTGCAAATACATTGAGACTTTCTCATGAATTTTTGGCTGACGCTGAAGGCACGCATGAAGGAAGGTTGCTAAAGGACCGATGATGTCTGGGGTTCTGTATTCTGCTGATGGCATCACGTGCAACTCTGTACCAGCGGTAAGAACTTCAAAATGGTCTCTGTCGACTTCCGTACCATCGTCTAAACAAACGGTGATGCTTTCCTTTTCCTGTAAAATGTAAAATATATAAATTATACTTTAACGTGTATGATATGATACTCATTACTATTTTTGCTATTACACACACTTTCCGCAACATACTGCATTATTATCTTTTCTGAGCACTCATTCTTTAATTGCGTTTTAGAAAAAAACAAAGGCAAAGCTTCCAGTTTCAGAGTTATGGCAGTGGTGGATCCAGGAATTTCAAAGGGGGAGGGGTCAAGAAGTTTTGGGTGGAGGAACATGGCGAGCAAAGCGACCCCACCCGGCTGGGGGTTTTGAAATCTGACAAATATCATGGGCATTTTGAAGCCATGTGCACGTGATATTGGAAGACATTCTGAGGTCAAAAGTAATTAATTTTTACTATACAAAATGCCCCTGAGAACAATACTGCATTAAAAAAAAATTATTGGAATTTTCTAATGAAAAGGGGAGGGGGGGGGGGAGGGTCTGAACCCCTAGGACCCCCCCCAAATCCACCCTTGTATGGATGGAACTAATCACATGAATTATCTCATTTACTGGGTCTCATGAAGATTAGGATCCTCACTTTATTTCACCTGATGATTAAACACCATAATGTTAAGTGGGAAGATTATGTTAGATTAAGCTATCTTAGGTTAAGTTAACTTAGATTAGCATTAGGGTATTTAATCATCAGGTGTTATATGCAGGGATTCCTAATCTTCAAGAGATCCCAATCACTTATAAAGACAAATGAACAACTTTTCCTTAAATAGAGAAATACATAACTAAAAAATTGCTCATTTTGGGGCACAAAAAAAAGTTACTGTACAGCTCCTCCCCAACTTACGACCACCCGGACATACGACCGCCTCAGCCATACCAAAATTTTGTCAAATTACGTACTTTCGAGTCCCAACGTCAGTGATTGCGCTGTGTTCTGAAAATTTTTTCGTTTGTAATTCACTTTAAAATGGCTGGCAAGCTTAAAAGTGAGAGTTTTGTGGTGCTGAGAAGAAAAACAGACACCCATTTTAGATTTTCTAAGTATTATTTAAGCATTTTCGACTTACGACCTGGATTTACGCCCCTAACCCCGTCGTTAAGTCGGGGAGGAGCTATATTTTTGTTGTAAAACTATATATTGTTTAGCATAAAATGAAAGTTTAAATCAAAATGGTTCCATAGCAATAATAAATAACCCAACAGGACATAAGTATTCACAGGTTATACTGTATTTAAGATAGAAAAAAAATGACAAATGGAACAAGTCAAGACAGGTTTGCATAACTTGGTAACATAGCTGACTTTTACTATGAGTATAAAGTACCACACCCAACAACTTAGGGGTTGCTTTCTATTATAATTAAAATTTTCAAGCCATAATAAAATATTCTGTACAAACTAATTAATGTTACAGAATAAATCTTCAGTAAATGATGATAATGACAATGCCTGTCCCTCAAGAAAAGTGAGTAAGTCCTGTTTGCAACCTGTTTCCATGTTGTAGGGTGTTTGTCTATTTTCTTTAGTTTTACGTCTACAGTATTACCCCGCCTAACGCGGTTTCACTTAACGCGTTTTATCATATACGCGGTGCCTCGCCAGAGCTGAACTTTCACTTAACACGGATTTTTTCCACATATACGCGGTGAGTGTCCGGCTCCAGACACTATTTTTAGATTTGCCCCACCCTGCCTGACTGCCTGTTTTAGCTCATAAAATTCATACAAATTACCCAGCCAGAATATAATTTACATTGCTGGAATTCTTATAATTTGGTGATCATTTTGAATATAAACATCATATTTTTGCATTAGACATACAAATTTTAGATAAAAATTTTTCTCAAATTAACTATGTTATCTTTTGTGCAAAATATATGACATTTATATTCAAAATATTCCTGGTCTTACAAGGAATCCAGCAATGTCAATTATATTATCCTAACTTTAGTTTGAGGTATTATTTATTAAAATTTAGTGGTTATCCCACACATCTCCTTGGGACAGTTGGTGGGGGGTGGGGTGGGGGAGGGAGGGACCGACTGACCATCTGTTACCCTGTGAAGAATTATTTTTTTTTTATTAACTGAAGATATTTGTTTTAGCTCATAAAATTCATACAAATTATCAGGTCTGAATATAATTTACATTGCTGGAATTCTTATAATTTGATGATCATTTTGAATATAAACATCATATTTTTGCATTAGACATACAAATTTTAGATAAAAATTTTTCTCAAATTAACTGTTATCTTTTGTGCAAAATATATGACTTTTATATTCAAAATATTCCTGGTCTTACAGTGAATCCAGCAATGTCAATTGTCTTCTCTAACACAATCTGGTGTATTTCGTCTTCAAGCTTCTGGAAGAGAGACAGTGAGGAGTGGGGGGAGAGGTTGGGGACTGAATTTGGAAGAGGGGGGGAGGCAAGGTGGGGTACTTTGATTGACAGATAGTGTTGTGAAGATTATTTTTTTTTTTATTAACTGAAGATATTTGTTTTAGCTCATAAAATTCATACAAATTACCCGGTCAGAATATAATTTACATTGCTGGAATTCTTATAATTTGGTGCTCATTTTGAATATAAGCATCATATATTTTTCATTAAACATACAAATTTTAGATAAAAATTTTTCTCTTTTGTGCAAAATATATGACATTTATATTCAAAATATTCCTGGTCTTACAAGGAATCCAGCAATGTCAATTGTATTATCCTAACTTTAGTTTGAGGTATTATTTATTAAAATTTAGTGGTTTTCCCCCAAAAATTTCTCTGAGAGGGAAGAGCCAGGGAGTGTAGTGTGAGAGAGTCAGGTCCGTATTTGAATGGACATTAACTTGTGACTATTTCTCTCAAGTATTAATTGTGTACATGTGCCATCATAAAAGTTAAGATATTATTTTCTTTCTAACATGGTATGTATTAAAAGTGGGTTTGAGGTCAAGCGGTTTCTTAAATTAACAATCCCACTGTCTTCTGTTGCTCACTTAACGCGGATTTCACTTAACGCGGGACCCTCTGGGTTCAATTGACCACGTTAAGTGGGGTACAACTGTATACTCTTTATAAACGATGTAATGGCCCCTGTCTCATCAACAGAAGTATTATATAAATGGGTTATTTACATCTGATTTATATTCAGATTCATCCCCTGTAACTTTCCACTGGCTATGAGGTGGCATGTTCAGTGCACATGATAAGGTGTGCCCACAGGAAGCTGCGTCATACTATGCTGAGTAAAGGCATAAAGTAGCCGGCTCCTGGCCACCTGAAGCGGGCAGTAGTTTGATATCCTTGACTAGAGGAAGACGTTATTTGAGAGCCGCAGTGGATGGCTCCGTCTTCCCTCCAGGGAGAGCAACGTGTCTATTCCATTCTCCCTCGATGGGTCACTACTCAGAGTCTCACTCATTACTTAATATCGAACGGACGTTGATTCACGTCTACTGTATGTATTTACATAGACGCCGTCCCTTTCTCACCACACTCATACATAGTGGAACTTACGGTTGATCTACACTCAGGAATTATATACATAATACTTTTTAATAAAACAAGAAACTTCAATTGGGTTTTGTTACTAAAGCCCGATATAATGTATGTGAACCAACCTGGTTAACTTGGAATTAACCAGCCGTTTCAACACACAATATGGTTTTATATTGATATTGAAACAGTTTATTTACTCAGAAGAACACAGACACAGAGTCAATTAAAAATCATAATATTAACATGGATGAGCAAGTCAAAAGCCTGAGCACTCTTGTAGGCACCTGATATATACTGTACATTTATCGCAAGGCAGTATTATGTTACATTTAGTATCATCTGGAATAGTACACATAGCATGATGGTAATAAGAACATAACAGAATGTTACCACGGTTATCACTTTGATATTTATTTTTTTCTTATTTAATTTTTTTTTACAAGTATACTGTTTACATAATTTACAGTGGAGTTGATATACATAAATATGATAAGGGAGGGAAGCAGTACAACATGGGTTGTATTAAGGTGGAACATGAGGACAGAGCTGTCAGTATTATGTCTAGTTAGCAAATACTGTATAATTATTGCAATGGTAATTTCTATCTTTCTACATGATAATTTCTGATAAAACAGTTTTGGTGGTACAATAAAAGCAGGAATATAAAGTAGGTATTACAAAAAAAATATTAATACTTAGACAATAGATATTTTTTAAAGATGATTTTAAGGAAGGGAGCATCGTCTTTGCTTTTTGGGTGGGTGGGGGTAAGTTGTTCCACACCTTCACACCATGATATTTAATGGAGGTTTGAGACTGAAAGGAGTGCATAAGGATTGTAGGTAGTAGGTCGCTACAAAACAGGGAGGTACTATTGCCTGGGAAGATATTGGAAGGATAATGTATTGTTGCCATATGGCATCACAAAAATTGTGACCAAGTCCCAGGTTGCTAATCTGACTTTCTGCCTCATTTACACACGATTGCAGGGTCTCAATTGTTTCTCTTACTATTGACAACACAACATACATATACAGTATTGTTTCTCACTTTTGATCTTATTCAAATTTTTTTTATTCATTTATGGTTCTTTATTATTATTATTATTAGTGTTGTAATTATTATCATTATTACATTTTTGCCCCCCAGGACGCGATGTGGGTCAGTGACCTGTGCCAGGGTGGGTTAATGCCCAAAAAAAAAAAAAAAGCTCTGGGTGCCTTAAGTTGTATCTCTGATTATTCCGGAACTGGAAATAATTGTTGTCAAACAAGTGATTGACAGATTTGTAAACAAATAGGGCACAGCAGTAGATGTTAATATCCTCGAATTTTAAAATTTTTAATTTAGCAAATTGTTCGTTTGTGTGATCAGTTTTTTCAAGTCAGTCATTGTCCGCACAACTCTCTTTGTGCAGTAACCAGGGGTTGTGCTTTTGAAGACCCAGGGGCCCCCATAGTGTGTAACAGTGTATCAGGTGTTGCTCAAGTACTAGGAGATGGGGAAAGATAAACAATCATACAAAATTAAAGTTTATTCTATAGAATAATCAGTGGAGTGCTGGAAGCTGCAGTTAAGTCCAGAATAGCATGATGGAGACTGCTACTGATGCTCGGGGAAAGGTCTTATTTTTTGTATCGGTGGAGAGGAAGAGCATAAATTGACTGCTGGCACGTGGCTTTTATACCCGATTGATGTGGTGAAGGAAACCAGTGGTGGTCTGTGATTGGTTTAGTGACGTTCTGTGCTTTGCTGGTCCGATAGCCAATCAGCATGCTGGAACCAAGAACAGTGGCCCGTGGTTAGCTAAATGCTGATGCCCAATCAGAGTGTAGATCAGGAGAGAGTGCTTGCTCGAGAGATTTTGTAGTGTCCCATGCACAGAGCTGCCCCAAGAGGGGAGCAATTGTGGTAATTACACCTCTGGCCAAGCAACAGCTTAGGTCACATGTCACTAAATTAAAATTAAGGCTTAAAAGACTAAAATAAAATAATGCACGGTACAAACACAATAAATAACATAGAAATTTCATAAAAACCTTTAAACATTAATAAATAAAACTCAGAGCATGTGTAGAAAGCCAGCTTCTTTCACAAAGGAGAGAACGTCCCATCCCACAATACCCACTCCTCCCCCCAGCACCAAAGAGACAGTAAGACCCGTCTCCTCTCAGCACCAGGAAAGGTGCTTAC
The DNA here is from genome assembly GCF_018991925.1 of Homarus americanus. Taxonomy (NCBI): domain Eukaryota; kingdom Metazoa; phylum Arthropoda; class Malacostraca; order Decapoda; family Nephropidae; genus Homarus; species Homarus americanus. The sequence continues at coordinate 13,002,348 of NW_024735554.1, read as the reverse complement.
AACGAAGATCTCCGAGACTGGGGCACCACCAAGAGGTGTCGAGCAGTCAATGGGACCAGGCAGTCATCACAATGGGGAGGGGACATTCTCTCCATTAAAATGACATGAGTCAGTGGAGGCAAGTGCCGCAAGTCAAAGAAGTCTCTCGGTGGTAAGGAAGTCCCTGATATACCCAGGCACCCAATACAGGGTGGATGTCGTGGAGCTTGTTTGCTCCGCAAGCATCCCACCAGCATTTTCAACTTGAGCAGATGGCAGCTCTTATTACTGGTTCCATATCAGAGGCAGGTAGAGGGGAATGACTTGCCAATGGGCGAGAAGCAGCTGCTTTCGCCACAGTATCAGCACGCTCATTTCCATTCTCCCCCACATGGGCCAGAACCCAGCAAAAACCAATTTTCCGGCCCTAATGTTGGATGAGAAAAAGCCACTGTAAAATATCTATAACTAAGGAATGTGGTGATGAGACACTAGCTAAGGCCTGGAGATTACTACGAGAATCACTAAAAATTGTAAAATCAAATTGAGGTTGGGTAAAAATAATCTTGAGGGCAAGTAAAATACCCAAAAGCTCTGCAATAAAAATAGATGCCACAGTGGGGAGAATACCGACCCGACAGAAATCGAGAAAGACCACCCCAAAACTCACCCCTGCATCCTACTTAAACTCATCAGTGCATACAAGAATAGTCCCCCGTGAGAGGAGGTATGCTCTAGAAAAAAAAGAGAATGGACCACACAGGGAGGGAGTAAGTCCTTCCTTTCATTAAAATGCTGACAAACTTGAACTTCAGGGAGAATCCACAGAGCACCACTAAGGAACTGCACAGGGCATGTCTGAACAGGAGAAAGACAAAGAATTCTCACAACCTCCCTTACCATAAATCCAAAAGGTCATGGGAGGCCCGGATACTGAGTGTAATGTGAGGACATAGGGTCAAATGCAAGAACTGCCGTCATGTACATGATGCTGTGGTATCCCAGTGGTCGTAATATGATGGAAGAAAAGTTTACCAATTATTCAAGATTGGCCATGGTAGTTCCCAACCGTCGGGTGTTGTTACTACATCATCGTGGTGTAGTCAGGTGTACCAACTGGCAGAAGACTAGGAGGTTGCTATGCTGCGACCCTCAAAACATTGTCAGTGGCACAAAACGTTTGCTCGTGCCACACGATTTACGAGCATTAAAAACTTGAATCCCAAGCTAACGTGCACCTCATTTTCCTATTTTCTTGGATTATAAGCCAATTCTGGGTTATGAAATACGATCACTTACAGTGAATATAGGTAAATAAAGCCTGTGACAACCATAAGAACACAGGAATAGAGTGTAGTATCTGTTCCTTTCTTCGTTGTCCATATTAAATCTAACAATAAAGTATTAAGTTTGTCACAAACTTGGGGTTGGATGAGTGTAAATAAAGAGAATTATGGCCTGTTCTGTGGATGAAGTCAGTAGAACATACCGAAGTACAGTACAGGGGCCCCCCAGATTCGCGGATTCTTATTTCGCAGTCTTCTATTATTCACGGATGAAACTCTGGGTGTACCCAAGAAGGTCTGTGAGTAGTTTTAAAGTTGCTGGCATTTTCGTGGCTGGGACAGGGAGCCATTCATTCTAGACAGTAATTTCCTTTATCTGCACAGTATTGTATATATATATATATATATATATATATATATATATATATATATATATATATATATATATATATATATATATATATGTGTGTGTGTGTGTGTAGACACACACATATATACAGTAAAGAAGTAAGTGTCCTAAGACAAACACATAAGGGAATATACATTTCTTTGTATACAAGTAAAAATGTGCCCCCTCCTCCGGTCAGCAAATGTTATTTGTGGATTTGGCGATTCATGAACATTTTGAGGACCTAACCCCTGCAAATTTGGGGGGGCCTCCTTGTATTAAGTATTATAATTTTGCTATGACAGTTATGAACTCACTACACAGATGAATTGGGATAAAATTTTGAAAAATATCACCATAACTGTTAGTTTTCTATCTAACAGAAAATTATCTTTGTACCAAATATATTTACTTCCATATTATACAAGTTATCAACAAAATATGAAACCTTGAGATAATGTTTCCTACTTGTCTCCACCTAATTATAGTAATGCAATAAATACCCTAAGAAAGATAGCAAGACATGAACACTTTCCCAATGTCAGGAGTAAAAATATATACAATACAGTATGTTAATGACATGGACTAAACCAGCAGTTGAAGATAAGTATCAGATGTTTAAATGGTCTTTTATTTGGAAAAATATTACATGTAAATTATGGATCCTCACCAGAGAGGCTTCATATAGGTGGTGTACAGACATTTGCTCACAAGACAAATACTGTATAACATTAATGGAAAGTAAGACCCATATACTGTACAGTAGGTATATTCATGAAATTCTACCAACTAACCAGACACTAAAAATGTTAAACATAAAACAAGATGATAATTAAATAGTTTAAAAATACCCAGAATACAATCTGCAATGTTAATTGCAAATTACTGTATTTCTGTATTTTTTTAATATTTAATATTAACTGTAGTAATAATGAGGATAAGAATACCTGTACAGTGGTCCCTCGGTTAACGAATACAATTCGTTCCACAGAGTCGTTAGTTAACCGAATCCATTATTTCAATGGGATATTGGGTAATTGGTTCCAGCTCACAGAAGGGTACACACAAAGTAAAAAAAAAAATGCAGTAAAGTACACTTACTTTGAGGTGTGTATGTAGAAGGCTCCTGGTTGATGATGCTGATGGGAATTTGAAGTGTGAGGTGGAGGAGGAGAAGAGAAGGAAGTGGGAGTGGAGGAGGAGAAGGGAGAAGAGAAGGAAGTGGGGATGGAGGAGAAGCATTTTACTGCTTCTTGGAAGGCGCATCACCTTCAATAATAATGTCAGGAACCTCTGGACTGACAGATTCTCCAGCAGGAAAATCCTCTCTCGTTTTTGAAGAGGAAGGCTGAGGGGAAGCATCTTTCTCCCGCTGCCTTTTAGAGAAGAAACTGTAAATTTTTCGTTGTGGGGCATTTCTCCTTCTGTTGTTTCCACATCAGGGTGACGAAGTCAGTTTCCTGAACATCTCCCAGTGGTGAACAACATCTTTTAAGTCTGAAGAAGACATATGGTCATCACATTTCTTTTCCTCCTCACCACTGTCTGTTTCTAGCATCTCATCCATTTGTTTCAAGTCTTCAGGAGTAAGTTCCTGCTCATGAGACATCACAAGCTCTTCAACATCATCATCCTCCTCCACTTCCAGTTCCATTGACTGACCAAAGGACACAATCTCCTGGTCCAACTCCGTTTCTTCCTCAAATCCCTCAAAATCATGGACTGCTGTTGGTCACAGTACTTCCCATGCAGAATTCAGGGATCGAATGGAGACTTCTTGCCATGCTGACACGATCAATTTTACAGCCTCCAGGATCTTGTATTGCGTCTTCCAGAACTGTGCCAGTGATAGATCAGGATCAGTGGTAGTTGCCTGATGACACCTTCTGAACATTTTCTTCATGTACAGCTTCTTGAAGTTGCTCATTACATTTTGGTCCATTGGCTGCATAATTGACAAAGTCAAATCGAGCCTCCAAAGTGCTGGCAAGTTCAGGGTCATGACCAGGGGCATTATCTAGAAGAAGAAGAGCCTTTAAAGGAAGTTTATTTGTGGTTAGGTAACTCTTCACAGAAGGGCAAAACACTTCAACTACCCATTCATTAAAGAGCTGTCTCGTTACCCATGCCTTACGGCTGGACTTCCAATAAACTCCAAGTTGTCCTCCTACCACCTTTTGTTGCTTGAACACCCTGGGGTTCTCAGAGTGGTAAGACAAGAATAGGCTTCAGTCGGAAATCCCCTGAAACATTGGCACCAAGCAATAGAGTGAGATGGTCTTTCATGGGTTTATGCCCTGGTAAAGAGGCTTCATCTCTGGTGATGAATGTCCTTTTGGGCATTTTCTTCCAGAACAGCCCAGTTTCATCCACATTGAACACTTGCTGTGGAAGATAATTCTCTTCATCCATCAGTTCCTTGAACTCCACTACAAATTTTGCTGCTCCTTTTTTATCTGCACTGGCAGCTTCACCATGCCTAACAACACTACAGGTTGACAACCCTTTATCCGCAATTCCAAAAACTTTTAGTTTTTTTGTGGAGCTTTTTTTTTTTTTTTTTTTTTTTTTTTTTTTTATACAGGCACAGGTCACTGACCCACATCAGGGCCTGGGGGTGAAAATGTAATAATAATTATAATAATAATGATAATACAGTACAGTAATAATAATAATTATTCATAGTAAATAAATTTTTTAATAAAAAATACACAAAAATAAAATAAGAATGATAACAATAATAATAATAATAATAATAATAAAGAAATACAAGAATGAAAAAAAGATCAAAAGTGAGAAACACGACCTAGACCTATGAATTATTATTATTAAGTGTGTGTGGGTCAGTGACCTGTGCCCGGTGGGTTGATCTCGTATGTGTGTGTATATATATATATATATATATATATATATATATATATATATATATATATATATATATATATATATATATATATATATATATATATATATATATATATATACATATATACATATATATATATATATATATATATATATATATATATATATATATATATATATATATATATATATATATATACATATATATATATATATATATATATATATATATATATATATATATATATATATATATATATATATATATATATATATATATATATATATATATCATTCTGAAAACCGAAAAATTCCAAAAACCAAAATGCATCTGGTCCCAAGGTTTTCGGATAAGGGATTGTCAACCTGTAATGCCATCAGACACACGATGGAACACAGTGACAGATTCTATTGAATCTTATTTAAAGAACTGGGAGACCCTTGTCAAAGTGTGCAAAGAAAATAGTGAAGACATTGATAAGAAAATTGAAAGGAAAGTTAATGATAAGGCATTAAAAAGAACTGCAGAAAACTATTTAGAGAGACTTAAGCCTATTGCTGTGGCATTGGACTGTGTCCAGAGAGAACATACCCTATTAAGTGATGCTGTAGAAATATGGGTAAAACTGAGAACTGATATGAAGGAGTATTTAACAGATCAGAAGGATATGGATAATTTTGAAAAAAGAATCAAAGTAGCATTGACACCTGCCCATTTTCTAGCTAATGTGATAGATCCAAGGTATCAGGGCAGACATCTGACTCCTGAGCAGCGAGACATTTCAGAACAGTATGTGTGTGAGTCTCTTCCACATTTCCTTTCAACATTAATGTCCTTCCATGGAAGAAGTGCACCATTTAAAGAGGTTTATTTTGGTAAAGATGTTGTAAAATCTCTCTCACCCCTTGCTTGGTGGCAGTATTTTGCCAATGATATGACAGAAAATGTAATGGATGTTCCTAGGCAATTATTTACAGCTGTTGCATCATCAGCAGGGGTTGAGAGAATTTTTTCCACATATTGATTTGTACACTCAAAGGTAAGAAATCGCCTAGAACAGGAAAAGGCATCTAAGCTTGTCACAGTACATAAGCATTTCAATGTTCAACTAAGCTAATTAAAATGTTTTGAACTATTTTTGTTGTTTACAGAATGAGAATATTGTGTTTACTTGAAGTTATTACCGGTAATTCTTAATACACTATAATCCTACAAATGTAAGAAAATAAACTTGTTACCAGTATTATTTTTTTTACAAAATGAGAATATTATTCTGTTGACTTGAAGAAGTTAAGTTATTAATTTTTGAAACACTGTAATCCTATAAGAGCATTTATGTTAAATTTCATTATTACGTTTGGATTTGTGCACTCAAATGTAAGATATGTTACCAGTTTTCTTTTATTTTACAAAAAGAATATTATTGTGTTAAATTCCATTGGTACATCAACTGCATAAATATCTTAATGCCAATTCTCTGTTTATTATCCTGAATAAGCTTTGGTTGAAAAATACTGTTTTTATGGTTTAAAAATACTATTTTATGCAATTAGTAAAAAAAAAAAAAAAAATTATTTAAATAAAAAAAACCCGATTTAAATCAAATAAATCGATTTTTTTTTTTTAAATCATAATTTTCCAACCTCATATATATATACATATATATATATATATATATATATATATATATATATATATATATATATATATATATATATATATATATATATATATATATATATATATATATATATATATATATATATATAAATACAATATTACCCGCCTAGCAGTTTTTTTCATAGCGTTTTTCATATCTGCTTGATTGCCTGTAAGTATGAACTTTTCACTAAAGCACGAATTTTTTTCCACATATCGTGGTGAGTGATAAACTCGAGACGCTATTTTTAGATTTGCCCCACCGCCACCTGCCACCCTGCCTGACTGCCTGTTTTAGCTCATAAAATTCATACAAATTACCTGGCCAGAATATAATTTACATTGCTGGAATTCTTATAATTTGATGATCATTTTGAATATAAACATCATAGATTTTGCATTAGACATACAAATTTTTAGATAAAATGTTTAATCTGAGTAAGTATGTTATCTTTTGTGAAAATATATGACATTTATATTCAAAATATTCCTGGTCTTACAAGGAATCCAGCAATGTCAATTATATTATCCTAACTTTAGTTTGAGGTATTATTTATTACTAAAAAGTTAAATATTCTGGTTTCCCCACACATCTCCTTGGGACGGTTGGTGGGGGGTGGGGGGAGGGAGGGACCGACCGACCATCTGTTACCCCGTGAAGAATATTTTTTTTTTTATTAACTGAAGATATTTGTTTTAGCTCATAAAATTCATACAAATTACCCGGTCAGAATATAATTTACATTGCTGGAATTCTTATAATTTGATGATCATTTTGAATATAAACATCATATATTTTGCATTAGACATACAAATTTTAGATAAAATGTTTTCTCTAGTAAATATGTTATCTTTTGTGCAAAATATATGACATTTATATTCAAAATATTCCTGGTCTTACAAGGAATCCAGCAATGTCAATTATATTATCCTAACTTTAATCTGAGGTATTATTTAATACAAAATGTTAAAATTTATTTTTTTCACCCACTCTTTCTCTTGAAGGGAGGAGTGGTGGGAGGTGGGGGGGAGGGTTGGGACTGACCGCCCGGTTGGAAGAGGGGGGGAGGCAAGGTGGGGTACTTTGATTGACAGATAGTGTTGTGAAGAATATTTTTTTTTTATTAACTGAAGATATTTGTTTTAGCTCATAAAATTCATACAAATTACCCGCCCAGAATATAATTTACATTGCTGGAATTCTTACAATTTGGTGATCATTTTGAATATAAACATCATATATTTTGCATTAGACATACAAATTTTAGATAAAATGTTTAATCTGAGTAAATATGTTATCTTTTGTGAAAAATATATGACATTTATATTCAAAATATTCCTGGTCTTACAAGGAATCCAGCAATGTCAATTATATTATCCTAACTTTAGTTTGAGGTATTATTTATTACTATACCTGGTTTTCCCCCCAAAATTTCTCAGAGGGAAGAGCCAGCAGTGTAGTGTGAGAAGAGGGGGAGGGAGTCGTGTCCATTATTTGAATGGACATTAACTTGGCAACTGTATTTCTCTATTTCTCTTAAGTATTAATTGTGTGCATGTACCATCATAAAAATAAGATGTTATTTTTACTACAACATAGTTATGTGTCGTCAAAAAGTGGAGTTTGGGGATCGGCCTGGACTCCATTTCAATTAATCCCATATGTTATGTTATTCACTTTACGCGTTTCTCGCTTTCCGCGGTACCCTCCGGGTTACATTAACCGCGTATAGTGAGGGTTAACTGTATATATATATATATATATATATATATATATATATATATATATATATATATATATATATATATATATATATATATATATATATATATATATATATATATATATATATATATACACACACAGCTAGACCCCGACTTACGACGGGGTTAGGGACCCAAATCCAGGTCGTAAGTCCGACATAGATAAAAAAATAAAAATAAAAAAATAAAAAAATAAAAATCATTTTTTTTTTACTTTTTTTCAAAATAAATAAATAAAAAATCTACAATGAAATACAGTACACTAAACGTAATAAATAATGAGGAATGGATACAGTACAGTAAAAGTAATAAGAAATGAGGAATGGATACAGTGTGACTGAGCACTTACCTTAAATGTAGTCAGCTGAATGCACACAGGGCCCCCATAATTTTCTACAGTATTTACAGGATACATGGAGACTATATTAATTGGAAGAAGCAGAAGAGGAGACAGGGCTGGGTGGGGCATCAATGTCGCTTTCTTCAGACAGGTTTAGGTGCTGTGAAAACTTGCTGGTTGAAGGTATTGGATCATCTTGAGGGAGTGAAGAGGCAGCACTGGTGGGGGCATGAGGAGACAGCACTGGGGGACTTCTTGAAATAGATGTCCAATTTAGACTGCACAGTTTGCTTTTTCTTTTCATTATAAATTTCTCTGTAGCAAGCAAGTGCATCTTGGATCGTTCTGTCAGCTTTGGCATACCGCTCATAATTTTGATCCATGTCATCAAACATTTGCATTGCTTTATTAATTGTAGCAAATGCCTCTGCCATTTGTTTCACTGAAAACTTTTTGGGGGGTGCAGGTTCTTCTTCTACATTTTGTCTCTCTTTTTCCTCTGCAATTTTCTGTGCATCTAGTTCAATAAGATCCTCGTTACTGAGCTCTTCTGCTACACTTTCAACCAACTGTCCAACATCTTCAGTATCAATTTCTAACTCCAGCTGTTTACCTAACTCCACTATCTTGTTACTAATATCCAAAATAACTTCATTTTCATTAAATCCTTTGAAACTGTATGTCCGCTCAGGCATGCGCTTCCACAATGATCCAGTCTCATCCACATTGAATATTTGCTCAGGCAAATAATTCCCTTCCACAATCACTTCATCTAACTCCTCCTTAAAAGCTTCGGCAGCACCAACATCAGCACTAGCTGCCTCTCCACTCACCTTAACATTGTGTAGACTGTAGCATTTTTTAAATCTATCAAACCATCCATGACTTCCTGTAAAGGTTTGATCACATTCATCTCCTGCCTGCTCCTTCAGGCTTTGGAACAGGCTTCTTGCTTTAGCCTGTATGGTTAGAACGCTTAAGGGTACACGCTTCTGTATCTGGTCTTCTATTCATATCACCAATAATTTTTCCATATCGTGAATAGGACCTTGTCTTCTCTTTGATATTATAGTTCCCTTTATAGGTGTTGTTCCTTTCACTACTACACGAATACGTTCCTAGTCCTTCAGAATAGTGGATATAGTCGAGTGTGAGTAACCTAGGTCGCGGGAGATTGTTGCTACTGTTTTTCCATTCTCATGCTGTGTTATTATCTTCATTTTCATCTCAAAAGTAATTGCCTGTCTCCTTTTCTTTGGAACACCACAAGCACTCTCACTTTTACGCTTTCCAGTCATTATAAAGTCAATTAAATACGATAATAACGAAAGTTCACAGCGCGATCAGTCTAGGATACGATAGCCAAACACCAACTAAGCGCTCCACTGAGTGAGTGTACCCACGAGGCGACCCGAGACGCGCCACCCACTCGCCACGGACGGAAACGTTTCGGTATAGAAAATGCGCGCGTCATTTGAAAATATTTTTGGTCACGATGGTCGCGGTCGTATGTCCCGATGGACGTACGGTCAGAGCAGGACGTAAGTCCATGTGGTCGTAAGTCGGGGACTACCTGTACTGTACATAGAAAATCTAATATGGGGGGTCTCTTTTTCTTCTCAGCACCACAAAACACTCACTTTTAAGCTTGCCAGCCATTTTAAATTGAATTACAGATGAAAATTTTGTCTGTGTACTGACTTTGGGACTCAAAAATACGTAATTTGACCAAATTTTGGTACGACTGAGGCAGGTCGTAAGTGCGGGTGGACGTAAGTCGAGTAGGTCGTAAGTCGGGGAGGACCTGTATACTGTAGTGATTTAAGGGCGATTTAGGGGAATTTTAGGAATGTTTCTGACTTTATGCATTTTTTGCTTCACTGTGTATGTACTTTTCTGTGAGCTGGAACCAATTACCCAATATCCCATTGAAATAATGGATTCAGTTAACAAAATTTTCAGTTAACGAACAACCTTCTGGAACGAATTGTGTTCGTTAACTGAGGGACCACTGAATATATTTTTTCGCCCCCCAGGCCCCGTTGTGGGTCGTTTGATCTGTGCCCACGTGGGCTAATTCTCATAAAATAAAAAAAAAGCCGCGTACACACTGAGATACATTGTTGCACAACAATGTTTCTAGACTGTTGCACAACTGTTTCACAACAGTCCAGAAACACTATTTTGATTGTTTCTTGTTTCCCATCCCATATGGGAAACACGATACAAAGTTGCTCAATCTGGATGCATTTGGCCATTATTGCCATATGATGATGAATTTAAAAACTAATAGGCATATCAATACACATCTCCAAGTATTCTAAGTATGTACACAGAAATTGAGAATTCGGACGATGTTTTGTAGTTAATTTTCTACATACTTTTTATTTGCATGAAATAATTATTCATACTTTTGCCAGTAACCTTCTTATTTACACAAAAAAAGAAAGACAAAAGATGAAAGAAAATTAATGAAATGAAGACAAAAATTAAAGCAAAACAACGATTAGTATTATAGGTCGGTGTATATAATTGATATGTGCATGCTACAATAAAGGATTTTCCAGTTTATTTATTTTGATGAAATTTCATTTAGTATTATTTTTCCTCTTTACAATACAGGTAGTTCTGCTATAACGCGATAATTGTGTTCTTGTAAAATATCGTGTTATAGAAAATCGCGTAATAGAAATAACAGGGCTTATGGAGAAAATAGGGTTAGGTGCAGATTACTCGAAATCGAAAAAATTTAGTAGTTAGCGTAACACAAAGGATAGCACAGTCTAAATAAATGTTACATTCATATCTAATAATGAAATCATACAGTAAATGTAACACTTTACCTTGAAAAAATATGAATGTAACTTGATGGGGGAGAAGGGTGATTTTGAGGTTGATAACATCGAGCTTCTCTTCAAGTGTTATATCCTTTCTTTTAGGATCATCACCGGGAATTCTATCACCAGAACGCTTCTTGGAGATATTCTTCTTTACCATATTCACAATTAATACCACAAAATTGGAGAAATAGTTAGCAAAAATCGCGTTATAGCAAACAAGCGTTCGCGTTATACAAATATCGTTCCTAATTCATAAATCGCGCTAGAGCAAATTCGCGTTATCAAAACACGCGTTATAGCAGAACTCGCTGTATGTCAAATATTTTAATAAACTTACTTTCACAAATTCCTTCAGGGCATCAATGAGAGCATCACACACTTGTGGAACGATGGCAGATATTGACTGTTTTGACTCTGGCAAGATACCTTAATGTTACTGCCAGGAGTATTTTGGCAGGGATTGAGGCTCGATAGTTTGTATTTTGCTTTGTGATTTTTGGACCAACCATTTTCAGTAATATTTGAAAATCTGAAGCTGTTGTTCTTAAAAAGTTTCTAAATTCAGCTGCATCTTCTAGTTTAAGGTTTGTTGTTCCTTCATCAAAAATTGTCTCCATCCATCATCATCTAATTCTTTTCCTTGTTCTCTGCCTTCTTTCTTCTCAGGAAATAACAACACAGGCACCCGCCGCAGCGGCCACTTCTGCATCCACCATTATGATGATGTCGACTGCTCTTCCCGCCAAGTCATCGCTATAGCTTGGTCTGGACGTGCAACAGTGTTTCTGGACTGTCAGACGACTGTTTCTGGATTGTTCTCGCAACAGTCCAGAAACATTAGTGCGCGACTGTTTCTAGACAATGTATTTTGGTGTGTATGAGGCTTTACATACAAAAACAATAGCATGCAGTCCAGAAATTAAAAGAAAATATATATCCTGGTAGTAATTTTACAATACAGTAAACCCTTGTTATTCGCGGGGGTTGGGTTCCAAGGAATGGCGCGGTTTGGCAAAACCACTAATAGCAACTTATACTGTACTGTACTACCTAGTGCACTACTGTATATCTATACCAATCAACCGATCAGCTGCGGCAGCACTCATCCCCTCTTTTAACTTATCTAATAATAAAACTTTCTTTGTCAGGGGCCTGTGTTGTATATGCACAGGTAATTGCTTAACTCTCTCCCACCCCTCTAATCCCCCTACACTTTGACCATCCTTAACCCCTGTATTACCCCGCCAGCCATTCATACACCGGCCCAAGTCCTCCCCCGGCCGGATTCAAGAGTCGATACTCCTGGGGTTCACACGAGAGGGTGGATTATCAACGCTGATTGTAACAGTTGTACTGTAAGTGGATGAGGCTGTTATTACTATTTACACTATTAACAATCATTATTACTGCTCCAGTAATTGATCAAGATACTAGACATGTGCTTCAGGGTTGGGGGTAGAAACACATGGTGAAGTGAGTCAAGTTCAAGGGTGAGATTCCTCCATCACAAAAGCTGAGAAGAGACTAGGAGGCTCCCATGTGTGATTGAGTGAAAGATAAATACCTACTTAGCAACATAATTTACCTGAAGCTCTACAGACGCACGTCAGGCGATGTGACCTGAAGCCCTGGAGTTAAAAAACATTGAAAACTGGTAAAGAAAATGTTAACTTTCCTGTTAACAGTAATGCAATTTTTTATAATGTGAAAGAGGTGGTAGAACTTAAAAGAGTATTCACCAAAATCTCTGCCTTATTAAGTCCTAATATAAAAAGTGGCAACCCACCGCCCACTTAAGGATTTATATACAGGTGCTCCTCTACTTACGAACGAGTTACGTTCCTGAGGCTTGTTTGTAAGTCCAACTTTACTCTTGTAGATACCAAACATATTGTCAAAAATGAAAATATGATGAATATTTAGTACAGCTATACCCTTTAATACAGCCTTAAAACATGGCTCATTCTTATCCTCTTAGGTAATGTTTGTTCTATCTGGTATTTTCTTCAAAATAATCCAGTCTCATCCACATTAAACACCTATTCTGGCAGGTTAACCCCCTCAGTGATGATGTTTGTATCTCTGAAAGTTTGTAAGTTGAATGTTCTGCAGCACCTGTAGAATATTTCTATGAAACTGCATAGGTACAGTTGTAAAAATGTGGATACATTTTGGAAACTGAATTGGCTCGTAGCCGTAATATTGCAGCTCCCTATCACACAGGTGGCAAGGCCATAATATTAGACCACTAGGTTAGGTTAGAGAAAGTTTACATCCCAAAAAACAAGCCATTTTAATGCAAAATGCTGAATGATATATATTATATTTTCTAAAAATGCAATATCAGGGCCATGTTGCCTGAGGGCTCGGTAGTTGCAATATTACAGCTATGAAGGCACTTCGTTTGGGAAAAGCATTTGGGGTAATTTATGAAGAAACTGCTACCACCAGAAGTTGTTGTTCAATTTTTTCTGCAGATGTTCTTATCATTTTAGTAAATACTCAAAAAAAGGTGACATTTTAATTATAAGTATATTTATTTTGTATTTATATATTTTCTCTATCTATAATCATAAATCACCTGTAGTGGGCAGAGCATGAAGGCTGAGGAAAATTGTGTGTTATAATACAGTGAAAAACTAATCATATGACACTAAAATGATGTCTGTATGTGCTTTGTACATAAAAATTTTATTATTTACAGTAAATACTCCTCTAAAAAATCGGACTTTGTCGGCCCATGTTATCATCTGGGCTGTTTGTTTAAAAGTAACCTGCTGTCAGAGCGTACTCTCATGTCCACTAAAAACATAAAATTAAACCATGATGCTTCAACAAAGTTGTTTTCATTGGTACCAGATATCAAAATAAGTACTTTCTGTTTAATATAGTAGGGGGTCTGCCCCTGGCTAGGAAGTTAGGTAGGTTTCTTTGGTTGGTTAGGTTAGGTTCTACTGGTTTCTAGTTTATGTCGCCTCTTTTAAAATACTTACTATAATAAGAACATCTATGGAAAAAAGTAATGAAATTGCACAACTTCTTTTAGTGGTAGTGCTGTTCTCAAATATTACCAGTTCTAGTATATGTAGCCTCTTTCAAAATACTTGCTATAATTATAAGAACATACAGTATTGTGAACAAATATATAAAATCTGTAAACTTTTTCTGGTGGTGTTCTCATAAATTACCACATTAATTTGGATCTACAGTATCATTCATCCCATTTGGACAATTTCCATCACTAACTTGTTTAATGCAATTTTACATCACATAAAACAGACACCTGTCTGGATGGGAATTGTCCAACTAGGATGTAAATTCAACCTATGGGTATGACTCAGAAATAACTCTGTTAATAGAGTTACTCTGTAGTAAATATTTGGACCCAGACTGTTCTAATTTTGGTGGTCATGTTTTGCTTAACTTGATGCGCAATGCAATTTTTTTTTTACACTAAAAATTTCTATTTTTCAACCTCCGAACTGAAAATCATAAAGTAAAAAAAAAGTACAGTATTTATTTTTTACTTAACTATGACCGCTTTCCATTGAAAACCAACAAATATTGAAGAAACTGAAACCGAAATTGGCACAAATTCTTACCTGGAAGCATAACTGGGAGGCTCCACTCCCTCCAGACACCCCAATTTCTAACTTAATCATAACCTAACCTAACCTTGACTTGACTTTACAAACATAACCTAACCTAGGTAGCTTAGGTAAGAATTGCCACCAATTTCCGTTTCGGTTTCCTCAATATTTGTTGCTTTTCAATGGAAAATGGGGTAAATATTTAGAAATTGCCAAACACCAATTTAAATATTGGGTCTTAAATAGGAATAGAGAGAAAAATAAAAATAATCTAATATACTATAGGAATAGCTGTCTGTCTGTTCTGGACAGCCAAAACGGCACAAACCTGGTCCCATGTCAAATACTGGGCATGCACTGACTCCTGAATATATCTGGACCTGCTCCAGTGTTGGTCAAGTCTGGCCTTGAATAACCTCATGTTCGGTGTCGTTACAACACTAACAGATTGTTCCAAGATTTCACAACTCTCACTCCGAAAAAGTTTGCCCTCACAGTTTTCTGGATTTGTGGCTTCTTCAACCTTGAGCTGTGACCCCTTGTGGGGTGGACGCCCGCCAGCTCCAGGTATGTACATTCACCGAGTAGTGCCCCCAACAACGGGCCCAATACACTGCCCTGTGATACCCCACAAGGGTACCATTTATCACCACACTCTGTTTGCGGTCATGCAGGAAGTCTCCGATCCACAGTAGGACACCTCCCCAAATCCCGTACCCTGCCAGTTTGATTCGCAACCTTTCATGGGGTACAGGACACTGTCGAAAGCCTTGTGCAAAATCTAGGTATATATTATCAATATTTCTGCCTTGTAGAATTTGAGTAAATGTGTTAAGCAGGATCGTCCCGGTATAAAACCGTGTTGGAAGTCTTTTACAAGGTTGTTTCATAGCAGATGTTCCATCATGGCATCTCTCACGATGCTCTCTAGTACTTTGCTCACTGATCTATAATTATTATTCAAAGATTTATGATCGCCCTTCTTGAATAAAACGACTCGCATAAGCCATCTTCCAGTCGTCGGGGACCTTTTGCTCCTCCAGGCATTTGCAGAACAGGATCTTAAGAGGTTCCACAAGCTTGTTAAACAGTTCTCTCAACACTCTGAGGGTGTACCATATCTGGGCCAGGACTCTTGTGAACCTTTAGCTTTGACAGTTTATTTCTTATAACCTCATCCTAGTTCACAATGTTGGTCAGCACTGAAGTAGCATTAGAAAATGTTATTATATTATCATTTTGGTCATGCTGTAGTGGATACACTCCCCTACAACTGCCGATTTGTCACTTGCCGTCTGCTTACCAGCCAACCAGCGGCGAGTTCCACAGACCGGGCCTCGCTTTCGGACTGCGCGGTGATTGGCCAGTTACCGCCTTCACCTCAGCCAATCAGCAGCGCCGCTCACTTCACATCTCCGGACCTGATCCGGCAGAATCGTATAAATACCCCCAGCCTCGCCGTGAAGGTCATTCTACTCAATGCTCTCAAACGGACAAGACCTCCTCTCAACAAGCTCCTCACCAAACAGCAACCCCAAGCACTGCATTGTACATATAATATATATACTGTATATATAGAAAATGCCATTGTGAGTTTCCCTTCTCACTCCCATCCTTAGCGCAAGATCTCCTATGTGTACGTATGTATGTGAGCCGAACAAAGTGTAAATAGACAAACACAAAGAGAAATTTGACAACTGGCCACATACAATATGCTACAATGCTGCGAAATTT
Organism: Homarus americanus; assembly: GCF_018991925.1. Classification (NCBI taxonomy): domain Eukaryota; kingdom Metazoa; phylum Arthropoda; class Malacostraca; order Decapoda; family Nephropidae; genus Homarus; species Homarus americanus. Next base: position 12,985,902 of record NW_024735554.1, on the reverse strand, counting down.
AAGATTTTAAGTTTAGGTTAGGTTATGATATGTTGAAATTATGTTTTTCCAATGGTTTTTGATGTTTTGATGTTTTGAGTGGTTCTGACCAACTGAGTACAGCTACTCCCCGACCTACGACCTACTCGACTTACGACCGCCTCAGTCGTACCAAAATTTTGTCAAATTACTTACTTTCGAGTCCCAACATCAGTGATTGCGCTGTATACGGACAAAATTTTCGTTTGTAATTCACTTTAAAATGTCTGGAAAGCTTAAAAGTGAGAGTTTTGTGGTACTGAGAAGAAAAAGAGACACCCATTTTAGATTTTCTATGTATTTCGACTTACGACCTGGATTTGGGTCCCTAACCCTGTCGTAAGTTGGGGAGCAGCTGTACTTCCAAAAAGGTGTATGACCAAAACGATAATTTTACCCCCAAAATCGCTCTAACCCATTTGGGAGTGAAACTGCTATACCATAAATGGTAATTTTTCATTTAACACCCATCACCTTTTTTCACATGATAAATATATTTTTTCGCTCGTTTTCTTGCCGTTTTAAATGATTCTGACATTTATCTTTGGGCCAAATCACTATTTTTTTTTTAGTTAGGTTGGTTCATTGGTTTGTTCCATTGGTATGAGAATAGGTTAGGTTTGTTAGGTTGGTTGGTTGGTTCCTTTGATATGAGAATAGGTAAGGTTAGGTTGGTTGGTTGGTTCCTTTGATATGAGAATATGTTATATTTGGTGTTTTACTCAAATCTGACCTTCAATTTTGTGCAAATTTGCGGTTTGTTAAAATGAAATGCATTTTTTTGGCAAAAAAAATGCTAATTTGCACAAAATATGAAGGTCAAATTTGAGTAAAACACCAAAAATAACCTATTCTCATGCCAAAGGAACCAACCAACCGAACTTAAACTAAAAAAAAAAAAAAAAAAAGTGATTTGCCCCAAAGATAAATGTCAGAATCATCTAAAACAGCAAGAAAACTAGCGAAAAAAAAATTGAAAAAAAGGGGATGGTGGTTAACGAAAAATTACCCCATAAAGACTATCTCCGTTGTATTAAGCATCAAATATTGAGCAAAATGAGACCAAAATTGTTCTCCAAGCTAGCAAAAGTCAAGGTCCAAATATTAGCCTTACTCAGTTAATGGCAAAATTTCTCACCTTAAATTTGAATTTAGTTCTACACTTCGTCAAAAATTCCTCAAAAGTGGATGATACAATTTCCACTTTCCGATGACAAGGGCTCACTACTTTAAAGTGTTGCGCCATAGTACAGTACAGTCACAGTCAGGCGGCCACTTGTCTGGAGTGTGTTCTTCACCCTTCGGTCTTCGGCTACTTCCTGTGTTTGTATACAGGTCCAGACGGTGAGAAGGGTGACCAGATTTTCCAGACGGGAAAATGTTAAATCGAAGAAAAAACATTAAAAAAAAAAGGAGGCTAAATTGCTGAACATAAGTAATTATGTATTGAATATATGGGTAATCATCTTAAAATTGTCTCTTATTAGTTATTACTTGTTCCCAAGTTAAACTTATTTTTATGACATGGCAACTACATGTAAGTGCAACATGAGTTGCCTAATCAGTTGCGTGTCCAAGATATTTTTAAGTGATATTAGTCACGTTTGGGTGATTTGGTGTTTAAATTCTCATGCATAAGTCGTTGATGTCTGTTTGCCTAAGCATGATTATTGATCACTAACGTTTTGCTATGAAATTTTGCATATAGGGCAGTTTGCTGGGCCCGTTACTGTCTGTCACAAATGGTAATCTGTAAAATATACTTTATCCTCTTCACCACTGATCGGCTCGTTAGCCGCTTGGGCGATCGGTCACGTTGTAGCGTACTGTACTGTATGAGGCCAGTTGTCAATTATCTTAGTGTGGGCACTGGGCGCACACAAACGTACGTACATGTAGATATCTCACACTCAGGAATGAGGTAGAATACAAACTCACAATGCGCTTTTTGTATATATATTGTTGTATAGCGCAGTGCTTAGGAGTGACTAGGTGGAGAAGCTTGCTCAGATGTCCTGTAGGGCGAGGAGGTTTCTGAGGAAGCTGGGTGGTGAGGAGCTGTGAGAGATGTTGCTGGTCCGGTAGCCGAGTGTAGAATGGTCCCCCTACGGTACGGTACGGAGTCTTTAGTTATGAGGTGAAAGAAGATTATTAGGGGTTGAAGGAAAAGTGGTGAAACTGAAATACAGTAGGAGTAGAAAGAATCTGGGCTCAACCAAATCGCTTCATCTTTCCTATTGGTGTTTTATCTTTGTTCTGCTCCTTTGGGTCGTCAGACCTTTGTATTAATATTGGTTTATTTATATAATGCTGCTTATTATTATTATTTTTATTTATTGTTGGAGTTAGTGAGCCCGCCCAGGTCCTTGTGTAACGGGGAGGGTATTCAAATTTTTTTTTTGCTAAGGTGTTAGTTAAGTGTTAGTTGTGTACCTTTAGACTAACACAACTTGTGTTAGTCTAAAGGTACACTGTATGGAGAGGCCTGTGTAGTGGACGTCTCCCCTACAAACTAACTGCGTAGCAGCCCACCACCTGCTATCACATTCCAATGTGCCACCTTCCCTAGCAACCAACCAGATGTTACCGTATCTTAGCAACGAAACTATTCACCGGCTACTTCTTGGGTTTTCCCACCATGACTCATAGCGGCTGCTGCGGGGTATATAAGCTCTGTCTCTCCCTTGAGATTGATTCTGACCATTCTTCCTGAACTAGCAACACCTCCTCCTCTGCCGCTGCCTGGCGACCCTCGCCTCTCCTCCGCCTGCCTGGCGGTCCTCGCTCCCGCCGGTGAGCATGGCGACCCACCAGCTGTCCTTCCCTGAGCTTCCTCACCAACCAACTCTCATTCTGCCCATTTTCCTGAACAAGCAACATCCCCTCCAGCAAGCTCCACGCTGTTAACATTTCATTCAACCAGGAGGCCAGCAACAAGCAACATCTTCTCTAACGAAGCTCCTGCACATCTACCTCCTTCAACACGATACTCCCGAACGTCTTCTACTGAGCTGCTCCCCACCACACGGCATCTCCAGCACCAGACTGTCTATCATATAACTTATATATTATACAAGAAAACCAAATAGAGTTTCCTTCCATCCTGAGTGCTAGACAACTTTAATATCTCGATACCCCTACACCTGCCAGGTTCTTAGTGGAGCTGGTAGGTCACTCTCATCTTTTATTTTCTCTATTAATGTTTTATGTGTATATGTGTATATTGGGGCAAGAGGTGGTTCAATTACTTCTTCCTGGCTGATGTAGCTGGGAGGGTAATCACATTATTATTATTTTTTTTTTCCGATGGAGTTAGTGAGCCCGCCCAGGTCCTTGTGTAGCTGGGAGGGTAGTCACATTTTTATTTTTTTTATTTTTTTCTAAGTTGTTAGTTAAGTGTTAGTTGTGTTAGTCTAAAGGTACACTGTATGGAGAGGCCTGCCAGGTTCTTAGTGGAGCTGGTAGGTCACTCTCATCTTTTATTCTCTCTATTAATGTTTTATGTGTATATTGGGGCAGGAGATGGTGTGGGGTTCAAGATGTTTGGTTCACACTCAGGATGGGATGGAGAAAGGAAACTCACAATGTGCTCTCTGTATACATGTTGTATTGGATGTACACTGCAGCTTGGTGCTGGGAAGGCAGCATAGTTACAAGCGTGATGTAGAGAGAGCTGGTTGGTGAGGGTGCTCAGAGGAGGACCAGCTTGTGGGTCGCCATGCTCGCCGGCGGGAGCGAGGACCGCCAGGCAGGCGGAGGAGGAGGAGGTGTAGCTGGCTGGTTGGTGTAGGTAGAAAGAGGCAGGTCACCACGAGGTCAGGTCTTAAATAGCGGGGGGTAGGCGTGGCTTAGTAGTTGACCCTCGCTCCGTGATGTATGGCGGCGCTGGTTGACCTAGAGCACGAGGCGCAGCGACAAACAGCGTTTGCAGGGGAGAAATCCACTACAATGGTTCAATTACTTTCTTCCTGGCTGATTTAAACCAACTGTGTTCTTGGAATTCTTCGTTGTCTATATTATTTATCCAGTTTTGATATGTTTCTGTGTTAAGTTCAGTCACTTTTTTCCAAATATTTGCAGCTTTGTTGTGTATTTCTACATTGATTGCTAAGAGGTTTGCTCTCTTGTGTAGCTGTTCATTATTGATGTGGTCTGTATATTTTATGTTATATATAAATCTGAGGGCTATATTTTGTACTGTTTGTAACCTTTTAATGCTCGTTTTACTAAGAGTGTTCAATGGGATGGGTGGGTAGTCCATAATTGATTTGACAAGGGCAATATAAATCTTTCTTTTGTTATTAATGCTAAGGTTCTTAAAGCGTTTTATTTTTGATAATCTTATTCTTGCCTGTCGTTCTTTATCTTTTAAGTATGTTATATGTCCTCTTTTTGTTAGTTTTAGTCCAAGCATCCTGCCTTCAGTGTCGTATGGGTATAGTTCCTGGTCGACTATTACTGGACTTGTTTTGATCTTGGCTATTGGTATTATCTTGAATTTGTTCTTATTTGTCCTGATTTTCCATTTTTTCTCAAAATCATTTATATTTTTTATCGCTCTTACCGTGTAGAGTGCCATAAATTGGGTTGATTTTCCTGGGTATGATACTATTTGAGTAATATCATCAGCAAACATTACATATTCGCTTAAGGGGGTAGGTTGAGGTGTGTCTGAGGTATAAATTGTATATAGTGTTGGAGAAAGGCATCCTCCTTGAGGTACTCCACTCTCAAGATTAAACATAGTTCCCATAAAGTTTCCAATTTGAATTTGTGCTCTCCTATGATCTAAATAGTTACACAATATTCTTAGCAAGTATTCGTTAAGTCCCAGTTTTAATATTTTATATTTTAAGCCTAAATGCCAAACTTTATCAAAAGCCTTAGAAACGTCCCTTAAAATTATATTGATCTGGTTACCCTTGCTTTTTTCTATTGCAATTATTTCCGTTATTGTAGCTATTGCAGTTAGGGTATTTCTATTGGGCATAAATACATGTTGTCTATTGTTAGATTTCCCATGTTGTGTTAAAAAGGTTATAAGTCTTGAACTTAAAATTTTTTCCAATAGTTCCCGGTAATTTCTAATAAAGATATTGGCCTGTAGTTTAATATTTCCTTATTGTCCTTACCCTCCTTGGGAATAAATATCATTTTAGCATATTTTAGTTTGTCTGAAAAAATTTTCAAAGGAGGGCCACCAGACTGGTGCCTGCACTTCGGCACCTCAGCTACCCTGAGAGATTGGAGCGCCTGAACTTGCCTAGCTTATACTACAGACGGGCAAGGGGGGACCTAGTTGAGGTGTATAAGCATCTCAGGGGGCACTACTCAGTTGAGTGTCTTTACTTGGAGCTGGCAGACGCTCGCCCCACAAGGGGTCACAGCTCAAGATTGAAGAAGCCGCAAGTCCAGAAAATCGTGAGGGCAAACTTTTTCGGAGTGAGGGTTGTAAACTCTTGGAACAATCTACCAGAGAGTGTTGTGACGGCACCGAGTGTGAGCTCTTTCAAGAGAAGACTTGACCAACACTGGAGCGGGTTCAGGTACATTCAGGAGCCGGTTCATGCCCAGTATTTGCCAACAGTGCGTGACAGAGACGTAACCGATCGCCCGGGTGGCTAGCGAGCCGATCTTTTGGTGAAGAATATAAATGAAAAGAGAAGTGACCGATCGCCCAAGCGGCTAGCAAGCCGATCAGTGGCGAAGAGGATAAAAGTAAAAAGTAAAAAGAAAGTAACCGGTTATTAAGCATGCGTTATAAATGTTTAATAGTGTTTTTAAGATGTTTTCAGGTATATTCATGATCATATTTCGTGTAATACCTGTGAGCCCGGGGGCTTTTTCCTTAAACTTCCTCAGACAGTGCATCATTTCTCCCATGGTTATTATTTGATTATTAGGTAATAAGTTATAGTCTATATATTGCTTTGGGGTGATTCTATGTATGTGTCTTCCCATTTCGTCTTCTATCCTTTCTTCGTGTTCACTATCAAAATCTTCATTTTCCTCATCTGATATATTAAAAACCTTTACCCATTCCCTTTTGAATGCTGACTCGTGTTCATTTTCCTCTTGCAGTTTTGTTCCATTTTGGTCTTTAATGTATGGTGTTTTTTGCTGAATCTGCTGCTTGTCCAATTAACC
>NW_024735554.1:12956920-12979637 GCF_018991925.1 Homarus americanus | reverse complement strand
TGTCTCTATTTATGTCCATCAGTATTTGCTTAGTTACATTTAAGTAATTCAGTGTTGTTTCACGTTAGTTAATTTCAATGTTAGTTTTTATATGTTTATGCAGTGTTAACGTAATCCAATGCTTTATTTTTATTCTTTTGATGTTTCTATGTTTAGTATCATTTGTGTCTTAAAATTTTCGATGGTGAATCCATTTGGTGTGACAGCCTATGAGGCTCTTTATTGTGTTAATATTTATTTAATTAAATTCTTAAAGGTTACTTTATTTATTTTTATTCCCTTTTAATTTACTTCACTTTTTTTGTTTGGTTACGCCTAGAACCTGGATATTTAAGTAAATTAAGAGACGGCGTAACAAAATATATATATATATACAGTGGGGTATGCTATAACGAATCTAATTGGTTCTAGAACCTTGTTCGTTATAGCATTCGTTCGTTATAGGATTAATACGTTCCAGGCCCCCAAATACAACCACTTAACACTGAAAAATATATAAAATTATAAAAATTGTAAAAAAGTGCATAAATATGCATCTAAACCCCTGAAATAAAGAATATCATTTATACTTGTAATAAAAAAAACAATATATTAGTAAAAAAAAATAAAAAAAATTTGTTGTAGGAGTTTCGTTCATTATAGCATTCTCAATTTTATAGGTAAAACCGTTCGTTATAGGAATATTCGTAGTAGAATCCATGCGTTATAGCATACCCCACTGTATATATATATATATATATATATATATATATATATATATATATATATATATATATATATATATATATATATATATATATATATATATATATATATATATATATATATATATATATATATATATATATATATATATATATACAGTATATATATACAGTATTACCCGGCTTAACGCAGTTTCGCTTAGCGCGCTTTACCGTATACGCGGTGCCTCGCCAGAGCCAAACTTTCAATTAACGCGGGTTTTTTCTACGTATACGCGGTGAGTGTCCGGCTCGGAGCTATTTTTAGATTCGCCCCACCCCCCACCCGCCACCCTGCCTGACTGCCTGTTTTAGCTCATAAAATTCATACAAATTACCCGGTCAGAATATAATTTACATTGCTGGAATTCTTACAATATGATGATCATTTTGAATATAAACATCATAGATTTTGCATTAGACATACAAATTTTAGATATAATGTTTACTCTGTGTAAATATGTTATCTTTTGTGCAAAATATATGACATTTATATTCAAAATATTCCTGGTCTTACAAGGAATCCAGCAATGTCAATTATATTATCCTAACTTTAGTCTGATTTATTATTTATTACTAAAAAGGTAAATATTCTGGTTTTCCCACACATCTGGTAGGGACTGTTGGTGGGGGGTGGGGGGGAGGGAGGGACCGACCGACCATCTGTTACAGTGTGAAGAATATTTTTCTTTTTTTTTATTAACTGAAAATATTTGTTTTAGCTCATAAAATTCATACAAATTACCCGGTCAGAATATAATTTACATTGCTGGAATTCTTATAATATGATGATCATTTTGAATATAAACATCATAGATTTTGCATTAGACATACAAATTTTAGATGTAAAGTTTACTCTGAGTAAATATGTTATCTTTTGTGCAAAATATATGACATTTATATTCAAAATATTCCTTGTTTTACAAGGAATCCAGCAATGTTAATTATATTATACTAACTTTAATCTGAGGTATTATTTAATACTAAATGTTAAAATTTAGTTTTTTCACCCAACATCTCTTGAAGGGAGGATTGGTGGGGGGTGGGGGGGAGGGTTGGGACTGACCGCTCGGTTGGAAGAGGGGGGAGGCAAGGTGGGGTACTTTGATTGACAGATAGTGTCGTGAAGAATATTTTTTTTTTTTTATTAACTGAAGTTATTTGTTTTAGCTCATAAAATTCATACAAATTACCCGGCCAGAATATAATTTATATTGCTGGAATTCTTACAATTTGGTGATCATTTTGAATATAAACATCATAGATTTTGCATTAGACATACAAATTTTAGATATAATGTATACTCTGAGTAAATAGGCTATGTTATCTTTGGTGCAAAATATATGATATTTATATTCAAAATATTCCTGGTCTTACAAGGAATCCAGCAATGTCAATTGTATTATCCTAACTTTAGTTTGAGGTATTATTTATTAAAATTTAGTGGTTTTCCCCCCAAAATTTCTCAGAGAGGGAAGAGCCAGCAGTGTAGTGTGAGAAGAGGGGGAGGGAGTTGAGTCCATTATTTGAATGGACATTAACTTGGCTACTGTATTTCTCTATTTCTCTTAAGTATTAATTGTGTGCATGTACCATCATAAAATTAAGATGTTATTTTTATTAGAACACAGGTATTGTGTCGGAAAAAGTGGAGTTTGGGGATCGGGCCAGTTTCTATTGGAATTAATCCCATATGTTCTGTTGTTCACTTAGCGCAGTTTTCACTTAACACGTTACCCTGTGGGTTTTATTGACCGCGTTAAGCGGGGTACTACTGTATGTATGTATATGTATGTATGTATATATATATATATATATATATATATATATATATATATATATATATATATATATATATATATATATATATATATATATATATATATATATATATATATATATATAGCAGCCTTCAGCGCTTTCGTAATTCACATCTGTACTAGTCTGTACTCACCCCTGAAAATGTGACCACACGAAAGCGCCAGAACTTCATGTTTTCTTTCTTTCCTCAGGATATCAGCACATACCAAAGACCACAAGACTCACAGTGACATTTCTACTCTGCATATATATATATATATATATATGTATGTATAAAGTGTATGTGTATGTATGCATGTGTATGTATGTATGTGTGTATGTATGTATGTAGTATGTATGTGTATGTATGTGCATGTATGTGTGTATGTATGTATGTATGTATGTGTATGTATGTATGTATGTATGTATGTATGTATGTATGTGCTATATGTATGTATGTATGTATGTATGTATGTATGTATGTGCATGTATGTATGTATGTATGTATGTATGTATGTATGTATGTATGTATGTATGTATGTATGTATGTATGTATGTATGTATGTATGTATGTATGTATGTATGTATGTATGTATGTATGTATGTATGTATGTATGTATGTATGTATACATGTGTATGTATGTATGTATGTATGTATGTATGCATGTATGTATGTATGTATGTATGTATGTATGTATGTATGTATGTATGTATGTATGTATGTATGTATGTATAAAATGCTGCATGTATGTATGTGTATGTATGTATGTATGCATGTGTATGTATGTATGTATGTATGTATGTACATGTGTGTGTATGTATGTATGTATGTATGTATGTATGTATATGCATGTATGTATGTATATGTATGTATGTATGTATGTATGTATATATATATATATATATATATATATATATATATATATATATATATATATATATATATATATATATATATATATATATATATATATATATATGTAACCGGTCGGAATTTACTGGACTGTAATTTCTCACTTGACTTGGGGTTTATTAAAAATTAATAGATGGTAAGGGCAGTGGAAGAGCCCCTTTGAGAAAAATCCCGAACCAGCACAAGAACACTTAAATCTACTAAACAAAATGAATTGTCCGTGACCCGTGGAAGGATAGCGTCTGTGACTGGGATGAATGAGACACACTGTAAAATTTAGACACTTATATTCCCTCCAACACTACAAACACAATCAAATAATGGTACACCAATATGCGCACCTCTTAACTTAAACTTAAAACACTACTCTGGGGAATAATAGTTATACATGATATAGAAATTATTAGAAACTCAGGCAACAATAAATTTGGAGTATTAAGAAATGTTGCTTGCACACATGAACAGGCCTTAAGGGCTTTCACAAAATAATATCAGTCATTTAGGAAATGGTATTAAAAATAAGAAATTAACTACTCTACAATGAATAGGCCTTAAGGGCTTCCAACAAAATAATATCAGTCACTGAGGAAATGGTAATAAAAAGTAAGAAATTAAATACTCTACAATGAATAGGCCTTAAGGGCTTTCAACAAAATAATATCAGTCACTGAGGAAATGGTAATAAAAAATAAGAAATCAAATACTCTACAATGAATAGGCCTTAAGGGCTTTCAACAAAATAATATCAGTCACTGAGGAAATGGTAATAAAAAATAAGAAATTAAATACTCTACAATGAATAGGCCTTAAGGGCTTTCAACAAAATAATAGCACCCCAACAGATGCACACTTCCTAACCTAACTTAACCACTACTCTGGGGAACAAGGTTATACCTGAGATCAGAATTATGAAGAACAATTAGATGCATTAAAAGAATCAAATCACAGTATCACTCTGGTTCCACTTAATGACACAAACATTAAAAAAACACTACTATCAAAATTATTTAAGAAATATTAAACTACACACGTCAAGATAATATCAGTAACTGAGAAATGGTATTAACTACACCCGTAATAAGGAAGATAAAATGTTCCTCTAGGTATCTCCCAGAGTCCTAGACTCACGGTCTCAGTGTGTGACCATTAATATACTCAGATAGCCTCAGTGTACTCCCAGTGCGTCCATGGGCAGGAAGAGAGTGAGCCAATCAGACCTTGTGCAGTTGAGAGGAGCTTTAGCTTCCCGTTAGCAAGAGGGTTTCACTAAGCGGCTCAGGACATGTGGTGTTGTGAGCCGACGTCAGCTGGGCACCCAGACGGCTAGATTCCCTCAAGAGATCCTTTGGTACCCCGCTAAACAGTGACAGGCCTACTCTGATCGGTCCAATGGCGACAATCGCCACCCTCAATCATCAACGGCAGTCTCAAACGGCAGTCAATCTCTCGCAGTCAAACTCCGGTCAACTCCGGTCAACTCCAGTCATGTGGGTTCTGACGGAAACCCTGAAATGAACTCACTGTTAGCTCTAGTTTACTTTACCACTGCCCTATCTAACCCTGTCTGAGATCGCATGAGACTTACTTGTTATACGGCAATAGCGCAACACAGGTGACTAGGCCACGTGACTATTTCTGTGACAGACGCGCAGGGACGTCTTGTTTTGTATGAATCCTCCCCGCGACTGAGAGAGAGGCAGCGTCGCGTCTTCTCAAGGCGTTAGCTTAGGTCTACGTGACATATTTTCCGCTTAACTAATAACTCCTTGGGACACCCGTAACATTATTCAGACTGCTAAACGATCTATAATAATTTCAAATTCAATAATAGTCCCTTAACTTCATGAATCGCATCATTATTAATTCGGTAAATTACATTTAATATCATATAGGCCTAGTTCCGCAATCTTTCGCTACGAGCAGGCAGCGCTCTCTCCCCTCAGATGACCTTGAACGCTCAGTATCACTCATGGCGGGGCATTTGAAATTACTCTGAAATTTCTGAATATTACAATCGACCCCCCTAAAAAAGACAGCACTATCCTCATGTGCTGAGAAAACATGCATACGACCCCCCTAAAATTTTGTTCTAAGGACTGCATCTCACCCCTTTAACGTGCTAAATGCAGCATTTGTCTTCTCTTCTCTCCCTTTCTCTCCCGCTAATATATATATATATATATATATATATATATATATATATATATATATATATATATATATATATATATATATATATATATATATATATATATATATATATATATATATATATATATATCAGATTGATGTACAATTTTTTTTTATGTACTGTATAACATAAAAACAAAGTGAGTTACAGTCTGCCCTTAACATAAGCGGGGGTTAGGTATCAGAGACACCCGTGAATGTTAAAAATCCGTGTACTTTTGCTGCCCCCCTAAAAAAACCCTGGCCCCCCCATGTCCTTATTTACCGTGTATACCTGTGTGTAGTTCGAGTTTTTAAGACCAAATTATTTGGCAAAAAATTGGAGGTCGACCTCTAAACGGGTAATAGTTTCGTTAGGTTGAAAAATATTTACCAGTAACTACCAGTAAACAATGGAAACGACGTACCAACGCACCACCAGCTGTGAGTGTCGGTACAGTTGCCAGGGCAGATCTCTTGCGTCATCATAGCAAGCCCAAAGTAACCAAATGCATGGTATGGTATGCACAGGACGATGTAAAACATAAAGTATTAATTTTTTAAAGTTTATTTATAGATACTGTACATAAATTTTTTTTCATTACATTTGAAACATCAATCTTTGTTAATTAAATTTGAAACAAAAGAAAACTACGATACCGTATTTTCATTAAAATATTACATCACAAGTATATTTTACCTTAACTGTGACTGAATGAATATAGGTATTCTCAGAAATAAATATGGAAATATAATATTTTTGCTGGAATGACGTACATATTACAGTGGAAAGACGAAAACAATGACTTTCGCTTTCTTTCGTTATTCAAAAGATTTTACCATAATCGCTTTTCGAATGGTTTTCAGTTAAAAAATTGTTGTACTCGTACTGTATTACAATAATATTCTATCCTATCATTAGCCTTATAATCCCACAAATGAAAACCATTCGAAAAGCGATTACGGTAACATCTTTTGAACGAAAGAAAGCGAAAGTCATTGCTTTCGTCACTTTCCACTGAAATACGTACATCATTTCAGCAAAAATATTACATTTCCATGTTCTCAGAAATAAATGGTAGTTTTGTTGAAACGTAATGTACGGTATTTAACATTAAAATGCAAAAATAGCTATAAAAACAATTAATACACCCGTAATGTACTGGCTGGCATCTCCAGTCATCCCTGCTCCCCCAGTAACCTCCTCCCTGCTCTATACCTCCGCCTCCTCCACATCGTCACTACTGTTGTATTACAATAACATTCTATCCTAATTGACTTGAATAAATACTACGATACCATATTTCTGAATATTTTCATTAAAATCCATCCAAATCATTTTCCTTGCCATCGGCAGCACCAAACAGCTTCTCCCAGTCCTCTCCTTGAACAGGGCTAGAGGATACGTGTTTTTCGAATCGTTTTCAATTAAAAAAATGTTACATCACACATATATTTTACCTAAACTGCGCCTAAATGAATATATTCTTGTAAATAAATAGTAATTTTGCTGAAACGTGATGTATTTCAATGTAAAATAGGATAAAATACATGACGAAAACAAAAGACTTCACCTAACCTTCCAATGTTCAAGAGATGTTACTCGTTTTTTTAATAGTTTTCGGTTAAAATACTGTTATATTACAATGATATTATATTCATACTGTGCTTGATATACTACATTCACAGAAATGAAATATTTTTGCTGAAATGACGTAAGTATTACAGTGGAATGTGGGATAAAATCGTGACGAAAACAATGACTTTTGCTTTCTTTCGTTCAAAAGATGTTACCGTAATCGCTTTTCGAATGGTTTTCAGTTAAAAAACTGTTGCATCACAAGTGAATTAGGATAGAATATTATTGTAATAAAACAGTTTTTTAACTGAAAACCATTCAAAAAGCGATTACGGTAACATCTTTTGAGCGAAAGAAAGCGAGTCATTGCTTTCGTCACTTTCCACTGTAATACGTACGTCATTTCAGCAAAATATTACATTTCCATGTTCTCAGAAATAAATAGTACTTTTGCTGAAACGTGATGTATTTCAATGTAAATTAGGATAAAATACATGACGAAAACAAGAGACTTTACCTAACCTTCCAATGTTCAAGAGATGTTACTCGTTTTTTTAGTAGTTTTCGGTTAAAATACTCTTATATTAGTGATATTCTATTCATACTGTGCTTGATATAATACATTCACGGAAATGTAATATTTTTGCAACTACAATGCTGATGTCAACACAAGTGTGGTTACAGCGAGACTGACTGATTGAGGGAGAGCTATGCGTGTGTGTGTGTAAGGTTGCTGGAGCGGGCGGTGTCCCGTGTTCAGTGCCGCGCGCGATTTGAATGTACTTCAATTACTTCAATGTACAGAATATTCCTCTGGCGGGGCAATCCGCGTATTTGCGAATCCGTGAATGCTAAACCCGCGTATGTGAAGGGCCGACTGTATATATATATATATATATATATATATATATATATATATATATATATATATATATATATATATATATATATATATGTATATATATATATATACACAGGGTGTCCCATAAGTTTCCATACAACGTATCACCAACGCCATTACAAGCATAACTCAAGCTGTGCTTGAACATGTTCTTCAACAGTGGAGGACACGCATTGAAGAGTGTTTTCAACAGAATGGTAGTCATGTAGAGCATATTATATAAATAAAAATGGATTTTCATATAAAATATATTTTTCCTATGTATGGAAATTTATGGGACACCCTATATATATATATATACAGTTAACCCTCACTTTATGCGGTCCCGCATTCCGCGTTTCCACGTTAACGCGGTGCCTTGCCAGAACCTCACGTGGTCACATTACGCGGTACGTGAACCCCATTACGCGGAGAGTGTCCGGCGCGACGCTATTTTTAGATTCGCCCCACCCGCCACCCGTCCGCCTGCCTGCCTGTGCTCCTCGCCTCGCCCTCCTCCTCCCTTCGCTTGGGCAAGCCGCGTGGTAAGGTTGCGCAGTGTGTGTCTTTGTTGCGTTATCACTGACGTCATATGACGTATCCGACTGTGATTGGCCATGCATCCCTACCCCCCTCTGCTGCTAGCTGTAATTGGCTTAAAGTATTATGACGTGTCCACCCGGGGGGGGGAGGGAGGGAGGAAAGATGATCCTTGACCTAGCCGTGCCAGTTTCATCCCTCCACGCCAGACCGTGTAAACGTGCATCCATTGTTCTCTAAAATGGCTTCCGCCGGACCACCACCCCCAGAGAGAAACCTTTCCTTACCTGGACCCAGCGGCACTAAGCCAAAGAAGACACGACGTTCCTTAAGCTACGAGGTGAAGTATACCATCATCCAAGAGTTGGAGAAAGGAACAAGGCAGGTTGATTTGGCGCGCCAGCATGGTGTGAATGAATCTATGATTCGAACAATAAAGAAGGATGTAGCCAAGATAAAGGAGCACATGAAGATCACAAAGTCTACAGGTGCTTCTATGATCAAGTATTTTCACAACCAGGTGCTTCTCAAGACAGAAAAATTACTTGTGAGGTACTTGGTGCGTCAGGCGCGACGGAACATGGCGGTCAACACGCACGCTGTTAAGGACTACGCACGTGAACTGTACATTGCAGTGGCACGAAAGATGGGAACTACAGAGCCCAAACCCTTTAATGCTTCCTCTGGGTGGTTACAGAGGTTTAAGATCCAGAACAAGATCACCAATATAAACATTGGTGGTGAAGAAGCGAGTGCTGACCGTGCTGCGGCTAGGGAATTTCCTCCGTTTTTACGTGAGATTATGGAGGAAGGACAGTACACCGACGACCAGGTGTTTAATATGGACGAATCTGGTCTTTTCTGGAAAAAGCTACCTTCCAAGTCCTTCGTTGTAAAGAATGCCAGCAAGATTCGGGGCCGGAAGATGCAGAAGGAACGCATCACCGTCCTGTTTACCACCAATGCCTCCGGTACCAGTAAGCTCAAGTTATCGGTGATCCACACAGCACGCAAGCCGCACGCCTACAAAACCATGGACATGACCAAGCTAAATGTCCACTGGCTGACCGCACGTAAGGCGTGGATGTTCTCTACACTGTCCCTCTCCTGGTTTGATGACTGTTTTGTTCCCGATGTAAAGAAATTCTGTGAGCGACAGAATGTGCCATTCAAGATTTTGATGCTGCTGGACAATGCACCAGGACACTCGCCCCTACTGTTAGATCGTCACCCCAACGTAAAAGTGGTCTTCCTTCCTCCCAACACTACGTCTATATTACAGCCCATGGACCAAGAGTTAATCTGTAATGTAAAAGCTGCATTCTCTACGAAAAAATTCAAACTCCTGAACGACTACACCAACACCAGGGAAGAGTTGCGCAACCTGAGTGACACCACCACCGATAGCAAGAGCGAAGAAGATGAGGATCAACAGTTGGCAGAGCAAGAAGTACTTTTAAAACAATTCTGGAGAACATTCAATGTCAAGAAAGCTGTGGACTTCTTGGTGGAGGCACGGGATCAGCTGTCTGTAGCAACTGTTCGTCACGCATGGAGACATGTGTTGCAAGGCATTCCGGGCGTTAGGCAGAGTAAATCTGTGACTGGTGAGGTTCAGACTGTTGCAGTAGCAGTGGACCTTGCCAGAGAAACTGCGCAGAGTGTTACAGCTGCAGGCTTCTCCGAGACCACCAACGACGACATCCTGGAGGTGATAAGGGATCCTCATGTGACTACCGACGACATGGTATATGATGATGACGTCAGTGAAGAGGCAGGTGGTGCGTCATCCCAAGAAGAACGCCGCTTATCCCATAGTAATGTTAGGGGTGCCATCAAGTGTATCGAGAAAGCCAAGCTCCTCCTTTCCGACGACCCTGACGCAAACAGGTATGAAATCTTCACTACCCAGCTGTTGCAGACTATGGAGCCCTACATCAAGGTTTATCACGACAACATAAACACCAGCCGTCAGCAAAGCATAACAGAGTTCTTCGCCCGCAACCCACCACAGCCAGCCCAAGCCAGTGACAGTGACAGAGGCAGAGACAGTGATGATGACTTTGAGGGATTTGTCAGGGAGGCCCTAGTAACTGTGGATGACACCGATGAAGACTCACCTGAGGGCCAGTAGCCTGCCCTCTGCCTCGTAACCAGCCTGCATTCCCCTACGCCAACCTATCTCTTCTACTAACGTAAGTGTTAACCCCAACCTTAGTTTTTTCTAACGATAACCTTCAGTTTATTATTCTCTTATTGATTATTCCCTTCTATATTATGTGTGGGTGAATACCATCATAAAGTTAAGATGTTATTTTTAGTAAAACGTACATATTGTGTCGGGAAAAAGTGGAGTTTGGGTGTCGGCCCGGTCTCTATTTCAATTAATCCCATATGTTATGTTGTTCACTTTACGCGTTTCTCACTTTACGCCGGCCGCCGTGGGTTCAATTAACCGTGTAAAGTGAGGGTTCACTATATATATATATATATATATATATATATATATATATATATATATATATATATATATATATATATATATATATATATATATATAGTGACCCCTCGTTTAACGAACGCCTCGGTTAACGAAATTTCGGTTAACGAACTGCCTTACATAAGGATCTTCAATTTGGTTAACGAACAAAAATTCGGTTAACGAATTTCTTACGAACCGACCTCAACATGTTTTTGCTTGCACTGGCCGGGCAACCAGCTTTAGTATCAGTCCGCCAATACATTAATCGGTTCTAGGGCTTAAATTCCTAACTATTTTAGTAAATATCAAGAAGTTTATACTATTCAATAATTTTAAAAGTTTAATATTAAATTTTTTAGTCATTTTAACAATTATTGAACATAATTGAATGTAAAGTGACTAGTTTAAAGCGCAGCATCCAGCCTCTTAACACAGCAAACAGGAGTTAGTCTCTCTCTGTTTTCACTGGAGGTAACATCTTGCTTGAGACTCTCTTCAACTAAACGCTTTTTTTCTGTGTTTCCAAGCAAATTATTGGTCATTTTGAAATATATTTTACATATTGACAATATATAATGCAGTACAATGTTGATTTAAAGAAAATAATCTTGAAATACACCAAGAGAACTAAAATTTTATGGGTGAAATGGTGCCATGGGGTGACTTCTCTTCCACCCCAATGCCTTCTCTTCTTCCTTCTCCTCCACCCCCATTGTAATTCCCATCATCATCATCATCATCCAGGAGCCTTCTACATACACACCTCAAAGTAAGTGAACTTTTCTACCATTTTTGTTGAATTTAGGAAATTTTCGGTGAGCTGGAACCAATTACCCAAAACCCATTGAAACAATGGTTTCGATTGCTTGAACTTTTCGTTAGCGAACGACCTTCTGGAGCAGTTTAGGTTAGATTAACTTGAGAATCCTATACAGTTGGTCCTCATATTACGCGGTCCCGCATTCCGCGTTTCACCGTTAACGCGGTGCCTTGCCAAAACCTAACATTTTCACATTCCGCGGTCGTGAACCCCATTACGCGGAGAGCGGCTGGCAAGCCGCGCCATTTTTGGATCCAAACCTCCCGCCATCCGCCATGTTGTGTAAGAGGCGCGAAAATGGTGCGCACAAGGTCGCCCAGTCATCAAAACATGACCAGTTCTTCACCCGCCACCCACTACAGCCGGCCCAAGTCAGTGATAGTGATAATTATAGTGAGGATATGGACTTATATGAACTTTGGGGGGTTTGACAAAGAGGCCCTGCAAGCCTCTGTGGTGGATAGTGATACAATTGATACAAGTGATACAGGTGAGGGCCAATAATCTGCCCTCTGCCTCGGAACCAACCGCCCATCCCCGTGTGCCCAGCCATCTTTTCTACTAATGTAAGTGTTAAAAAACCTAATATTATTGATATTTCTCTTAATTATTAATTGTGTGTGCATGCCATCATAAAGTTAAGATAATATTTTTACTACAACATAGTTGTGTGTCGTCAAAAAGTGGAGTTTGGGGATCGGCCCGGACTCCATTTCAATTAATCCCATATGTTATGTTATTCACTTTACGCGTTTCTCACTTTCCGCGGTACCCTCCGGGTTACATTAACCGCGTAATATGAGGACCAACTGTATATATATATATATATATATATATATATATATATATATATATATATATATATATATATATATATATATATATATATATATATATATATATATATATATTTATATATATATATATACTGCATAAATTTTCTTTGTCCCAATTATACACGTGCTAGTATGAATACTCTGTACCATGATATATGTGGCTATCTCTCTCCCTCATCTCATGTTCGTTCACAAAACTTTTCGGGCTTCCGCCCTGGGTTTTCTGATTACTCTCAGCATGCAGGCCAGAGTTAAGTTTTTCTCTTCATAACTATATTTTATTCATGTCTTCAGTAGCGGGTTCAGCCTTTCCAGGCGAACTTTAGCGAGGCTGACAGCCTTAGTGACCATCAACTTCAGGTACAGCTACACAGCCTTAGTGACCATCAACTTCAGGTACAGCTACACAGCCTTAGTGACCATCAACTTCAGGTACAGCTACACAGCCTTAGTGACCATCAACTTCAGGTACAGCTACACCATCAACTTCAGGTACAGCTACACCATCAACTTCAGGTTCAGCTACACCATCAACTTCAGGTACAGCTACAACATCAAATTTAGGTTCAGCTACACCATCAACTTCAGATACAGCTACACCATCAACTTCAGGTTCAGCTACACCATCAACTTCAGGTACAGCTACACCATCAACTTCAGATACGGCTACACCACCAAATTCAGCATCAGCAACAGCTTCAGCAACAACTACAGGTTGAACAACAGCTTCAGCAATAGCTTCAGGTTCAGCAACAGCTTCAGCAACAACTGCAGGTTGAACAGCAGCTTCAGCAATAGCTTCAAGTTCAGCAACAGCTTCAGCAACAGCTATGGTATCTTTAGGGAAAGCTTCAGCTAGAGTTGAACCTACAGCTTCAGATGGAGAACCTGATGATTTAGGAACTTCGTCGTCATCTGAGTAAAAACTCAGCCAACAACATTGGTTGTCCTTATGTTTTCGACTTTACCACCATTGGTGAGTAGAATATTTGTTTTACATGCATAAGCATTTATTAAAACATATATGAGAACAGTAATAAGTGTTGCTTTCATATACAGTATTACCCCGCTTTACACGGTTTCACTTTCCGCGATTTCTGATTTCTCATTTACGCGGTACCTTGCCAGAACCAGACTTTCACTTTCCGCGGTGCATCTACTCATATACACGGTGAAGTATAATTTTTTTTTTTTTATTTACCTCATAAAATTCATACAAATTACCCAGCCAGAATATAATTTACATTGCTGGAATTCTTACAATATGATGATCATTTTGAATATAAACATCATGGATTTTGCATTAGACATACAAATTTTAGATCTTATGTAATAATTTGGTTTACACAAAGCAAATATTTTATCCTTTGTGCAGAATATATGAAGTTTACATTCAAAATATTCCCTGATCTGCAAGGAATCCAGAAATGTCAATTATATTATCCTAACTTTAGTCTGAGTTATTATTTATTACTAAAAATTTAAATATACAATTTGATCCCAATCCCTTTTCGGAGGGAGGGAGGGAGGGACCCAGCTAGGGCGGAGTATTTGATTGACAGATAGTGTCCTTGAAGAATATTTCTTTGTATATTTACTGAAGATATATGTTTTAGCTCATAAAATTCATATAAATTACCCGGCCAGAATATAATTTACATTGCTGGAATTCTTACAATATGATGATCATTTTGAATATAAACATCATGGATTTTGCATTAGACATACAAATTTTAGATCTAAAGTAATAATTTGGTTTACACAAAGCAAATATTTTATCTTTTGTGCAAAATATATGAAGTTTACATTCAAAATATTCCCTGACTTGCAAGGAATCCAGAAATGTCAATTATATTATCCTAACTTTAGCCTGAGGTATTATTTATTACTAAACGTTAAAATCTAGAGTTTTCACTCACACATTTATCTGGGAGGGAAGGTAGGGGGGAGGGTTGGGACCGACCGACCCAGCTGGCGTGAGTGTGAGGAGGGGGGGAGGCAAGGTGGGGTACTTTGATTGACAGATAGTGTGTGAAGAATATTTTTTTTTTATTAACTGAAGATATTTGTTTTAGCTCATAAAATTCATACAAACTACTCGACCAGAATAGAATTTACATTGCTGGAATTCTTACACTATGATGATCATTTTGAATATAAACATCATGGATTTTGCATTAGACATACAAATTTTAGATCTAAAGAAATAATTTGGTTTACACAAAGCAAATATTTTATCTTTTGTGCAAAATATATGAAGTTTACATTCAAAATATTCCCTGACCTGCAAGGAATCCAGAAATGTCAATTATATTATCCTAACTTTAGTCTGAGGTATTATTTATTATTAAACGTTAAAATCTAGAGTTTTCACCCAAACATTAATCAGAGAGGTAGGAGCTAGTGAGCTGGGAAGAGGGGATTTGAGTCCATTATTTAAATGGACATTAACCTGGCGACTGTATTTCTCTTAAATATTAATTGTGTGAGCATACCATCATAAAATTTAGATGTTATTTTTACTACAACATAGGTATTGTGTCGGAAAAAGTGGAGTTTGGGGGTCGGGCCAGTCTCTATTGGAATTAATCCTATATGTTCTGTTGTTCACTTTACGCGGTTTTCACTTTCCGCGGTACCCTGTGGGTTCAATTGACCGCATAAATCGGGGTACTACTGTACCTATGTCGAGAAATTACACTATTGTTTGTTTTGTTTTTGTTTTTCAATTGTTTATTCCTTGATAGAGGAAGCGGGATCCTCGTGCTGTCACTAGGTACCCCTGTACAATAACACCAGAAGCATCTGGCAAGTGTGACAAGTATATACAGTATAAATATTATAAAGGGGCTTACTAAAGCCTAAGGAAGGAAGGATATTCCTTTAACACATAATCAATGTTATTTGCATAATATCTGGCCAGTATGGGGAGGATCATCGTGTCTCCGTCAGGGGGTCGTGGAGTGGTGGTCCAGCAGGCATCACAGAAGCGTTGTGTGT
Organism: Homarus americanus; assembly: GCF_018991925.1. Classification (NCBI taxonomy): domain Eukaryota; kingdom Metazoa; phylum Arthropoda; class Malacostraca; order Decapoda; family Nephropidae; genus Homarus; species Homarus americanus. Next base: position 12,963,875 of record NW_024735554.1, on the reverse strand, counting down.
GGGAACATCTTAGGAGGTAGCGGATAAGGGTGCGGCTGTCAGGTCTTCAGCTCAGGGGATGCGGGGATACCAATCTCCCAAGCAAAGTCATACCCAATGATGATACGGGCAGCAATCACGTCCCCTTTCCGCGACCCTTTCCCATAGACATACGAGAGGTCAGGAAGTTTACGGAGGACATCGTACCAGGTGGGCAGGGAGTCCAGGGTGATGGCTGCTTCCCGAGCTTCTCTCTGTTTGCGGCGAATTTGGGTCCTAAGCTGTAAAAGTGTTCGAGGAACAACGTAGTCAGGTGTGGCCTTGTTGCAGCCAGTCTTGGCAAGGCCATCTGCTGCCTCATTCCCCAAGATACCGACATGACTGGGTATCCATAGGAATGTCACAGGGCGGCCTGCATCCTGAAGTGTGGATGTTAACCCTCGTATTCGGAGAATGAGGTCCTTATTTTCCCCTGATCCAAATGCGATCCCGTCGAGAGCAGACCTGGAATCGCAGCAGACAAGCAAGGGGCAGAAACCATCTGTTTCTTCCTCAGCGAGAAGGGCAGCAAGGAGGGCTATTATTTCAGCCTGAGTGGAGGATGCCCCGTCAGAAACTCTGAGAGACAGTTTGATAGGCTCAGGGGCATCAGGACGGGAGATGTAGACACCAGCCCCGGCCCGACCTGTCGCGGGGTCAACAGAACCATCAGTGTAGAGGACGACCCTACCTGGGGACCAGTGGGCGATCCTGGAGAGGTGGTATTTGCAGAGAATAACAGGGTTCACATAGGATTTCGGGAGCGGTCCACTGAGGGCAATCACTTCAGGTTGAAAATCCAGCCAGGGAGAAGGAGACGAACCAACAGCAGGGGTGACAACAATATCAAGCAGGAGGTCATGTTCCTGAAGGGCTCGGATGAGTGACCCTCGCCACTGTCTTCTAGATGGAGGTCTGCCTCGGACAGCAGGGGTCAAGTTGGCTTGGACATAGTTGCCCTGAGGATCCCGTTGAATGGAAACGGCAGTTTTTAGGTAAAACTCCTGGACACGATCCTGTAAGGGGAAAAGACCAAGTTCGGTATATAGAGAAGTAGAGCGTGTCCACTGAGGAGCCCCAAGGATGATACGAGCAGCTTTCCTCTGGATAACTTCGAAACGGTTGACAGCAGTCCGACTAATGTTGACGAGGGCAGGGGCGGCGTAGTCGACACAGGAACGGACAAAGGACTTGTACATGGTGAGAAGTACAGGGATGGTGGCACCAAGGGAACCCCTGCACATGGTAAAGAGGGGAGCGAGACGCCGAAAGCATATGTCTCGAAGAGAAGGGGTGGAGGTACAACATGACCGTGCCACATGGCTTTTGTTTTCGCAGTTGAAAGAAGGAAACCAAGTGAATCACACTCTCTGGAGACCAGATCAAGGGCTTCCTGCATGCTGAGGTAGTCAGGGGCTTGGAGGAGGACATCGACGGCATATCCTGAGTGGACAACTTTTGTCGGCCACAGGAGAGATGCAATGGAGTGCATCAGAGTGTTAAACAAGGTGGGAATCAGGACTCCACCTTGAGGGGTGCCGAGGTTCATTTCTTGAACAGGAGAAAGAGAGCCTTCAACGCGAACCCGGGCCTGATGTCCAGTGAGGTAAGAGGCGATCCATTGAAGAAGTCTCCCTTTAACCCCTAACCGTGCAAGTTCAGCTAAAATGAGGGCAGGCTGAGCCGTATCAAAGGCTCCCTTGATATCAAGGAAGACGGAGATGCGGGCAGTCTGATTGCAATAAAAGGAAGCAATGGAGTGTGCTGTGCTGCGATGTTGAATGAAACCATTGAGGGAGTTGTGGAAGCCGCCTATGGTGTTAAGAAGGCAACGATGGAGTATCCTCTCCATCATCTTGCAAACACAGGAGGTAAGACTAATGGGTCGATATTTCCCAGGATCTCCCGGCTTAGGGATGGGGATAATAGTGGCATTTTTCCAGTTAGACGGGAGAACCCCGTGTTTATAAGACATATTGTAGAGAGCAAGCAAGGGGCCGTTAGGAATATTAGTACAGGCGTTGAGGACAGAGTAGGTTATCTGATCATCCCCAGGAGAGGTGTCTTTTATAGAGAGACGAGCACTGTCAAGCTCGAACTGTGTGATGGGATGATCAGTGGGGGCAGGGGAGGTAAGAGCAGCACGAACAACAGGCTCAGACGCATCGATGCGAGCCTGCACTGCCTCCTGCATTGGATCTGGAAGTGCCTCAGGGGAGGAAGCTCGTGCCCAGTCCTCCATTAAAGAGCAGGCAAGGGAGGCGGGGTCAGGGTGGGGAGGAGGCCTCCGTCGAGTACTCCGTATAGCATTAATCCGATTCCATACATAAGAGGGTAACGACTGGAACGATAGAGACCCCGTGAAGGATAGCCAGTCCGCCTCACGAATCCGACGACGCTCTTGAGTTGCAAAGGAGCACCAATTTTTTAAGTCTTCCCAGTCCTCTGGAGAGCGAGACCTCAGTATGGCAGAGTGGAGATCACGGGTTACCTGGCGGAGATGTCTCATGGCAGGGATACGATACCAGTAGTTGGTGGCACTTCTGGGGTGACGGGGAGGGCGTGGAGGGGTAGCGCGATTGACAGTCATACACGGCATCAACTAAATCAGCGCTGTAAGAGTCAAGGGACTGAGGGACAAAATAGGAATCCGCCCAGGTAGAAAGGTATTGGGTAAAGGAAGGAACAACATCTTGTGTGAGACGAAGGCGAGGGGATCGATAAGGAGCTGATGTAGTGGCAGAGAAGGAGAGCCTCAGATGGGTAGTAACGGCAAGATGGTCACTATACAGAGCAGGCTCGGTGCAGACGGTAGGATGAAAGGAGGTATGACCGTTCAATAGTAAGTCAACATCAAGGAACTATGGGGGAGGCAAGTAGGATCGTCAGGACAAAGAAAGCGAACATCATCATCCCCATTAAGAAACAGTGAGAGATGTGATCCGTTAAGGGAGCATGGAATGGTATGATCTGGAGTAAGAGTGGGATGGCGGGCATTAAAGTCGCCAAGAACAAGAGTGGGAATCCCATAATGGAGGTTGTGAAGAACCTGGGGGTCCAGAGAATCACTCTTGAAATGAACATTGACTACACGAAGGGTCCGGTCACCAAGAGTAAGGGAGACAGAAAGTAATTCAGACGGGGGTCCATGTGAGTCAGGGGAAGGGAGACGAACAGCTGGAATGGTGTTACGCACAAGGGTGAGGAGGCCACGAGCCTGCCCACGGTACTGAGGCAGGCGGAGTAGAGTAACATCGTCTGTGATGGTTTCCTGAAGTAGAGCAACATCTACTTGATGGGAGAGCACAAACTGGGCGAGGTCTGTCCGGCGAGGTCTAAGTCCCTGGATGTTCCATTGTAAGAAGAGGAGGGAACGGCCTCCGGTGTGAGATGAGTCGGTGGGGCTAGACAGGGCTCCAGAGGAGGTACCAAATTCTGTTGAGAAAAATGGAGAGGGAGGAGTGGGAGAATGAGTGATGGATCCTCCATCTTGGGAGATGGAAGGAGGCAGGTCACCAGGGCTTGCAAAGTGCATCCCTGTTGGGTCAGGGTGTCCAGAATGAGTTGTTGTTGCCTCTGCAATGTCGCAATTGTTTTCACAAACAAGTCGAGTTGGGCAGAGAGATGGTTGATTTGCTTGGAGTGGCAATCCAGACGGAGAGTGATTGTTTCCATAGAATCAACTTGGTGTACCTGTGCAGGAGCTGGAGGTGGCGGCGAGGACTGCCGAGGGCCCTACTGGGCATGTGGTGGTGGTAGCGACGGAGAGGGAAGGTGAGGGTTCAGGTGAGTAAGAGGTGGTGGTGACGGGGAGGAAAGGTGAGGGCTCAGGTGACCAAGAGGTGGTGGTGCTGGTGAAGGACAGCTGGGGTCTAGGTGGGCAGGAGGTGGTGGTGGCTGTGTGGCAGGGCAGGCAACGACCTTGTTCCAAGAACGGTAGGGAGAGGGAGGGAGGGGAGAAAGGATGGGTGGTAGGGGTGATAGGGGGGATGGTAGAGGAGAGGAGGTCAATGGGAAATCCTTGGTGGAAGGAAGAGGCGGTGGTGGATAGGAGTCAGGTTTGGTTGACAGGGGCTTCGTCAGAGACGAGGGCGGTGGTACAAGGTAAGTTTTCCCCGGGCGAGTGCCAGGACGCTGTGGGCAATTGGCATTCCAGGCGTGGTGACTGCCATGGCAATTGACACACCGTGGAATAACTGGGATTTTGTTCTGAATTTTCGATTTGCATTCCACTGTGTTGTGAGGACCTGCACAGAAACCGCAGGCGACCATCCTCGTGCACTGCCAGGTGCGGTGTTTCCACGATTGGCAACGGCCACAGATTTTCAGGGTTCCGAAAAATCAGTCGAGAGGACAGTTGTGAATTGGTCCTACATTCACCTTCGGAGGGAGGGGGCCCACCCACCAGCCGATGAGTTCGTTGGATGGACGTTTGGAGACCGGGTTGATGCGGCATTCCATGTCCAGTAGTTGTGGGAGAAGAGGGCGAAGATCATTGATAGGGATCTCCCAGGGTACGTGGCGAATCATTACCTTGGTACGACGAGTTTCTGGGGTGATGGTGGTGAACTTCAGCATCACCTCCCTCTGGGGAGCAGGAAAGCCCACCTGAGTGAGCAGGCGTACCATCTCGTCCATTTGTGTGGTGACTATCACGGCTGTGGGACCTCGGCGGAGGCGAAGTGTTGAGTCCTGAAGTGGAGAGCAGTGACGGAAGAACCAAGTCGTCCCTGTGCTCAGAGGCAAGTCCCGAGGAAAGGCGAGACGACGAAGGCGCGACGGGGCAGGGAGACAAAGGTAATCCCCTATGTCCATCGTCGGCGGAGGGTCGGTCACTGAGCCACATGTAAGCTCACTTGGGGACCCCGATGACAGGAGGAGGCCACCCTCTACAGCCCCAGAAGGGGTGCGAGGGGGAGCCATGGCCCCTGCTGGAGACCCTGACTTCTGTGGTTTCTGCTTCTTCTTTGACTTGTCTTCAAGAAGAAAATCGTCAGCATCACTGTCACCTACTGCCCCCGTTTCCAACGAACGGGAGCATTTAACGGCGAGCATAGGGCACGTTGGCAAAACTGCAGTCAGGTGGAGTGGTAATGACGTCACTGCTACGTCACACTATCACAATGTGCATGCGCAAACTTGAAAAACTTTGCCCTGAGGGATTGGGTGGTAGGACCAGATGTTTTATCCCCAAAAAATGACAAAGTCCAAAAGTAAAAAAAAAATGATGCCACTGTGCTGATAACTGGGTCTTACTATAGTTGTCTGCACAGGCTGGGATTAGTAGACTCGCTGAATTCGTCAGAAATACAACTTATAAGGAGCAGTCTCTTACAGCCTTTGTTGACACTATGCACACATGCGCATTCCGACACTATATTTCCATGTGCACACGTACATGGAACAGTGCTACAGGCTACAGGCATGGACTACGGAGAACAAGGTCACCCTCAACCACACCAAAACCGTAGTCATGCACATCAATACTGCCACCACTCCAGTGCAAGCCCCAGCAGTCACAGTGGGTGCCCATCCTCTCCAGCTGGTGCAGTCTGCCAAACTCCTGGGTGTAACTATAGAAACAAACTTGACTGGAAGGCCCATGTAAATAACACAGTTAAGGCAGCCTCGGACCGTCTCTACATGCTACAACGACTTAGGTCACTTGGGACACCCACGCCAGAGCTTGGGACCATCTACAATGCCTTTATTCTCCCCAAACTAACGTATGCGTCACCAGCCTGGTCGTCTTCTCTCAACTCCACCCAACAACGTCAGCTAGAGAAGGTACAGAAAAGGGCCTGCAGAATCATGCTCGGCACTGACTACTCCGGCTACACCAACGCTCTCTCCACCCTGGAAATGCCATCCCTCAGTGACCTCCACCACCAAGCACCGGAAAGGTTTAGCAGCCAACTATTGTACCACCCTCGTCATCGCCACCTCCTGCCACCGGCAGCCCCCCACCCACCGGCAGCCCCCCACCCACCTCGCGCAGTCCGCCACTACAACAAAATTCAGCCCATAGGAGCCCGCACCGATAGATATAAGAATAGCACCATCCCATCTATTGTCAAAATAATAAACAATGCCTGATTTATGTACTGTACAGCCCTGTAAATGTATTCAGTGCATATTATATCATTATGTCCAAATCAAATGCAAGTGTATATTTCAGCCACCGGCTGCAACTCTATTAATAAACCGTTTATTATTATTATTATCATTATTATTATTATTATTATCATTATTATTATTATTATATATTGGCCATCTGCTATCAGTCTCCACTTTTTTCTTTACCATCAGTGGTTATTTCTACTGTACATTAAATAACATTAATTAAAACATACATATTTGTTTTACATTAATTTTACTGTAACTACAACTAGGGTCCATTTTCTTCGGTTTCAGACGGAGAACCATTGTCATGGGTGTAAATATTGACAACAACAATGGTGTCCTGTCTCGTCTTGTGTGACTGCAGATTATTATTGATTTATATTGTATATGGTGCATTCACAAACATTATTTGAAGAATATAGCTTTTATTTTTCATTAATTTACTGTTTGGGGGGGAAAAGGGTAAAAAGCCACACAAAAGATATGAAAAGGTCACACTAGGGAATGCATCTCATTATTAATGGTAATTAATGATTCACGATACGATGATTCACCTTACTGCAATATTGGACGACACATTACCATCGTTATTCAAGGCTTTACTGTAGTTGTCATTAGGATCATTGTTTCCTACATATTGGGTCTTACATTTCGTAATGTTAAAGAACATTTGCCAGTCTCGAGACATTTAAACTTGGAACAGCTCATACAGGTTTTTCTGCACTGTTGTAATATCGCCTTTACTTGCCACTTTCCCAAATATCTTTATGTTGTCTGCGAACTTGACAATGAAACTTGATAAATTTTCATCTGT
>NW_024735554.1:12820567-12956820 GCF_018991925.1 Homarus americanus | reverse complement strand
TCAGTGTACTTCGTTTCGGTTACGTATTGCTAATCCTCTCACAAATAATTCAATCAGAAACAAGACAACAAAATGTATCAGAAATGTAGAAAAAATGTGAGTGCCCTCAAAGTAAACTCTGTGCTGTTATTAAAGTTGAGTTGGAAGCAATAAAAAAGCACGGAAATTGACAAGGTAGACTGACATTGACCATTGTCTAATTGAATAATTTTCCAATACCATTTATTTGCTTACAGTATATGTGTTTTTGTATGTGTGTGTGTCTACACACACACACACCTACACACAGTTATACGATCTAGCTGCCTTTCCATGGTGGAAACTATCTCCTCTATTGTTGACTTTTGTACATCTTGGGCCAAAACACACTTTTAGCATGAAATGTAGTGACTGCTCGGTTCTAAAAGTGGTAAGTGTGGTGTTGAGTCCTGGGGGAGGTGCCTGCTTTGGCCTCCCGAGTCCTAGTGTATGTATACAATGCTACGCTGGAACAGTTTATACAGTTTTGATTCTTCACTTGTTTTTTAACTCTTATTTGATTCACAAAGCATTCATAGAAAATAAAAGTATGCGCTATTCACTTACTGCCAGTGTCTAATACAACTATCTTTCATGAACATTGCTGTATTGTAATACACAAAAATTCATGACTTTATGACTTGGCTGCAGTGACCTGTGATCACGCAAGTGCAGGTCAGTAATTATCTTTTAGTTTTTCCATGTTTCTTTTTATATCGTACCACAGTAGGTTGAGGTGCTTTGTGTTCCTTCACTATATTACCGGTGGATGTCTCCACGGACTACTAATGGATACCTCTGGTTTTTATTGCTCCTCTCTTTCCACTCTTACTTCCCGCTTGACTGGTAGCTAGGCAACTGATAATTAACCATTAGGCATTTCACTCGCTAATAAAGTTGACATTTTCCTCAATTTCCAACATAACAGCACTGATAAGAGTAACCTCTTTGTGAGAACAGTAACCTTGGTGATACTGTATTATGCTTTAACTGTCTGGTCAAAGTTCCTCACAGAAATGTCTCTTTTTTTTTTTTTTTTTTTTTTTTTTTTTTTTTTTTTTTTTTTTTTTTTTTTTTTTTTTTTTTTTTTTTTTTTTTTTTTTTTTTTTTTTTTTTTTTTTTTTTTTTTTTTTTTTTTTTTTTTTTTTTTTTTTTTTTTTTTTTTTTTTTTTTTTTTTTTTTTTTTTTTTTTTTTTTTTTTTTTTTTTTTTTTTTTTTTTTTTTTTTTTTTTTTTTTTTTTTTTTTTTTTTTTTTTTTTTTTTTTTTTTTTTTTTTTTTTTTTTTTTTTTTTTTTTTTTTTTTTTTTTTTTTTTTTTTTTTTTTTTTTTTTTTTTTTTTTTTTTTTTTTTTTTTTTTTTTTTTTTTTTTTTTTTTTTTTTTTTTTTTTTTTTTTTTTTTTTTTTTTTTTTTTTTTTTTTTTTTTTTTTTTTTTTTTTTTTTTTTTTTTTTTTTTTTTTTTTTTTTTTTTTTTTTTTTTTTTTTTTTTTTTTTTTTTTTTTTTTTTTTTTTTTTTTTTTTTTTTTTTTTTTTTTTTTTTTTTTTTTTTTTTTTTTTTTTTTTTTTTTTTTTTTTTTTTTTTTTTTTTTTTTTTTTTTTTTTTTTTTTTTTTTTTTTTTTTTTTTTTTTTTTTTTTTTTTTTTTTTTTTTTTTTTTTTTTTTTTTTTTTTTTTTTTTTTTTTTTTTTTTTTTTTTTTTTTTTTTTTTTTTTTTTTTTTTTTTTTTTTTTTTTTTTTTTTTTTTTTTTTTTTTTTTTTTTTTTTTTTTTTTTTTTTTTTTTTTTTTTTTTTTTTTTTTTTTTTTTTTTTTTTTTTTTTTTTTTTTTTTTTTTTTTTTTTTTTTTTTTTTTTTTTTTTTTTTTTTTTTTTTTTTTTTTTTTTTTTTTTTTTTTTTTTTTTTTTTTTTTTTTTTTTTTTTTTTTTTTTTTTTTTTTTTTTTCTGGGCAGAGATTGTTTTCTGTAGGGCCTGGCGTGGCATTTGGCATGCTTGCATACTATGTTTCAGCATAGGTTTATGTAAGAATTATAACCTGGAGATAGATTTAAAATGAGAGGTGAAAATTATTTTACATTTTTACAAGGTAAAATAAACTTTTTATTTGTACAGTATTTGGCAATTATTTACTGGTTCAAGATATATCTAAATATTAATAAGCTAATATTTTATATACTTACAGTGATATTAAGCGACAGTTTGTAGGATATCGATATTTAAGATCTAGGGGTTTTGTTGTCTGTAAGAGCAGCACCATCATTTTATTTGTGTATTCATTTTTCATCTCAAGCTCTTTTATCAGCAGAAATCTGAATGAGATATGTATATTCAATTACATCAGAACAGGAAAGTTGTTTTTACAAAAGGTGCGAGGATGACTGAATATTTTTTGGTGAGAATGTATGAAGGCTATATTGATGGGTTATAAAAAAATACAATTTCTTATAAAACTTGATCTTTGGATGGCCAAGCATATTAATGCTCCATATTCTTTGTTTTCAAATTTGTTTCATTAAGTATCTGTCAAATGAGTCTACTTTACAAAAGATTAAACAGTCAAATTCTATTCTGTGACCTTCGATGCCAACCTCTGATGGGTTGTTATGTCATTTAAATTTCTGCCGTATTGTTTAATGGGCAGTCTTCTGATGATGCTGGAGCTATGATTTGTGTGGTCAAACGTCAGTTTCAAGGGAGTCTTAGTGCTTGTAGGTATACTCTGTGCTCTTTTTATTTTTTTTATAAATTTCATTTTTGCCCTCATAATACTGTAATCAAGCAGAAAGTGATAGTACATATACTGAGTATAATAACAGAACTATGGATAAAATTTTTTGCTAATAGCAAGTCATGGATCTGAGACTCCAAAGCAAAGATATCAGTGAATTTCAGCATGTCTTAAGCCTGGATAAGCGTGGACATTTTGGGCTGAGGGCCAGCACACAAAATATTTCGATCAAGCAACAGCGGAGATCGGAGAGAAGGCTGGGAGTCTTCACGCTGATTTTTTGAGTAGGTGTTGAAGGGGCTGGTCGGCTACTGAGCCAACTTTTGAGTGCCAGCAAGGTAGTTCAGAATCTTAAACATTCTCTCTCATTAATGTAAGCTGGCCACACCCATGATGGCATTTCCCCAAGTAAAAGAAAATAATATAGAAAGGTTATAGACCAGAGCAAATGATTTGGCTTTAGATTAGGGTGTATATATTGGAAAGATGCCTGGTGAGGCGTTTCGATAAACAAGCAGGGAGGCGTGCCCTGGTTTAAGGCAGCCAGGACAGGTGATGTTCTTCTATGGGTACAGCTGTATGATCAAGCAGGGTTGCTTTAGCTCCAGCAAGCCGTAGGGCTTTAAAGGGTAAAAACAACAACCTTTTGCGGGTTTTTGGCGGTCAATAAAAGGCCTGGTTAGCTGGAGAGGAAAAGTATGTTGCTTCCAAGAAGAAGGTTAGGTTACTATTGTTGATAGATACTGGGCCACAGAAGTTTACAGTTTAGCCATGTGGGTGTAGGGTGGTGTTCCTTCTGTGTACTGAGCATATGGTCGTCGTAATATCTCTTTAATTTTATTCGTTACAAAACATTCAATCCACCTTGGGGAGTCTGAAAGCGGTAGAAAGCATTGGAACTATGGTGAGGATAACTCACCTGCTGTATTTATATGAATTGTGCAATGTCGTCATATAATTTGATTATGTACTGACAGTGCTAAGGAGACTCAAGGTATCTATGGGATGATTGGAATGGTCAATTGATCTTACGGACTAGTGTGCTATAAGGGATAGGAGTGTGACCATGTTTGGGCTGTGTCTGAGTTATAATATTTACATCTGTGAGCGGTTAATAAACATGGCGACCTCAGGTATCAGATGAAATGTGTAAGAACAATGATCTGAAAAAGGATAAATGTATCAGGCATGTGAAGTGTTGGAGTGATCCAAACTATGGCTGAAAATATCTTGTATACCTGGGTGTGAGCTTAATACACCTCGTTGCTCCGATGGCAAGTAACCCAGTAGTGCAATGATCCGAGAATCTTGTGAATGTTTTAGCGATTGCCAGCGTGTTGAGGGCCCTATCACGGTTGAGTGAAGGGATATACGCGCCAGAAACACTAGCCTGGGCCTTTTTTCTATGTTGGTAGGCGCCCGGACTGCGGTTCCAAGTTAATGATATAACCCAATTAATTTTCCCAGAAACTAGCAAACCAGACTTTTACTTTGGTATGTCATTTAGAATTAGATATGTAATTATAAGGCATGAAGTCACAATAGATGAGAAAGTGTATAGGTGAGGCAGATTAATGTCAAAGTGAAATTTAAAGTCTGGAAACTGTAGGCCTAGTTCAGGCGGGGCCACGCCATAGTATAAGTCAGGCTTCTCTTCTCACCCGCAGGTCAGTACCCCACTGTATTTATAGAGGCCTATCTAGCAGTTTATATACAGTGAACCCTCACTTCTGTGATTAAATTCAACTCACAGTGCGGCGGGAAAATGAAAGCAGCGTAAGTGAACAACATAACATATGGGATTAATTGAAATAGAGATGGGCCGACCCCCAAACTCCTTTTTCAGACACAATGCAACCGTTGTAGTAAAATAACTGTTAATTTTATGATGGTATGCACTGAGTTAATAATTAAGAGAAATATCAATAATATTAGGTTTTTACTTACTTACATTAGTAGAAAGATGGCTGGACTGCAGGGGATGGGGGTTGGTTCGAGGCAGAGGGCAGATTATTGGCCTCACCTGTATCACTGTATCAATTGTATCACTATCCACCACAGAGGCTCAGGGGCCTCTTTGTCAAGCCCCTCAAAGTCCATATCCTCACTATAATTATCACTATGACTGACTTGGGCGGCTGTGGTGGGTGGCGGGTGAAGAACTTCATTAATGTTTTGATGACTAGGCGACCTTGTGCACACCATTATTCGGCGCCAGCTTACTGTATGGCGGATGGCGTGAGTTTGGATCAAAATGGTAGCTTCGCCAGCCGCTCTCAGCGTAAGGGGTACGCACTGCGGAATGTGAGGTATCCTGGGTTCGGCAGGCACGTAATGCGGTCGAAAGCAGCGGAATATGGGACAGCGTAAAGGTGAGGTTAACTGTGTATATATATATATATATATATATATATATATATATATATATATATATATATATATATATATATATATATATATATATATATATATATATATATATATATATATATATATATATATATATATATATATATATTATGATTGGTCTCATATTACGGTCCCGCGTTCCTTTAACATGATTGCCTTCTAAACATTTTTCATTCATGATTTTGTGGGGGCGGCATGGCAGCCATTTTTGAATCCGCCATGTTGTGTGTAGAAATGGAGTGTGCACAAAGATGGTGAATATGGACAGATGTGTCATAGTGGTGTTGAGATATTAATCCCTTATACTTCTAGCGTTCTCACTTTCTATGAGCCCTCCACATTAACACGTGGTATAAAGAACCAACTATATATATATTATATATATATATATACATATATATATATATATATATATATATATATATATATATATATATATATATATATATATATATATATATATATATATATATATATATATATATATATATATATATATATATATATATATATATATATATATATATATATATATTTTTTCTTTTGTCCCAATTATACGTGCTAGTATGAATACTCTGTACCAGTGTATATGGCTATCTCTCTCCCTCATCTCATGTTAGTTCACAAAACTTTTAGGGCTTCACGCCTGGGTTTCTGATTACTCTCAGCATGCAGGCCAGAGTTAAGTTTTCTCTTCATACTATATTTTATTCATGTCTTCAGTAGCGGGTTCAGCTTTCAGGCGAACTTTGGCGAGGCTGACAGCCTTAGTGACCATCAACCAGGTACAGCTACAGCCTTGGTGACCATCAACTTCAGGTGCAGCTACACCATCAACTGGTACAGCTACTGCCATCAACTTCAGGTTCAGCCACCATCAACTTCAGGTACAGCTACAACATCAAATTTGGTTCAGCTACACCATCAACTTCAGATACAGCTACCATCAACTTCAGGTTCAGCTACACTCAACTTCAGGTACAGCTCACCATCAACTTCAGATGCTGCTACACCACCAAATTCAGCATCAGCAACAGCCAGCAACAACTACAGGGTTGAACAACAGCTTCAGCAATAGCTTAGGTTCAGCAACAGCTTCAGCAACGCTGCAGGTTGAACAGCTTCAGCAATAGCTTCAAGTTCAGCAACAGCTTCAGCAACAGCTATATAGTATCTTTAGGAAAGCTTCAGTGGGAGTTGAACCTACAGCTTCAGATGGAGAACCTGATGATTTAGACCGTGCGTCATCTGAGTAAAAACTCAGCCAACAACATTGGTTGTCCTTATGTTTCGACTTTACCATTGGTGAGTAGAATATTTGTTTCATGCATAAGCATTTATTAAAACATATATGAGAACAATAATAAGTGTTGCTTTGTCTACAGTATTACCCTTTCGGTTTCACTTTCCGAATTTCTGATTTCTCATTTCACGGTACCTTGAGAACCAGACTTTCACTTTCAGCGTTGCATCTACTCATATACGGTGAAGTATAATTTTTTTTATTTACCTCATAAAATTCATACAAATTACCCAGCCAGAATATAATTTACATTGCTGGAATTCTTACAATATGATGATCATTTGAATATAAACATCATGGATTTTGCATTAGACATACAAATTTTAGATCTTATGTAATAATTTGGTTTACACAAAGCAAATATTTTATCCTTTGTGCAGAATATATAGTTTACATTCAAAATATTCCTGATCTGCAAGGAATCCAGAAATGTCAATTATTTATCTAACTTTAGTCCTGAGTTATTATTTATACTAAAAAATTTAAATATACAATTTGATCCCAATCCTTTTGAGGAGGGAGGAGGACCCAGCTAGGCGGGTGTTGATTGACGATATTGTCTGAAGAAATTTCTTTTTGTATATTTACTGAAGATATGTTTTATCATAAAATTCATATAAATTACCGGCCAGAATATAATTTACATTGCTGGAATTCTTACAATATGATGATCATTTGAATATAAACATCATGGATTTTGCATTGGACATACAAATTTTAGATCTAAAGTAATATTTGGTTTTACACAAAGCAAATATTTATCTTTTGTGCAAAATATGAAGTTTACATTCAAAATATTCCCACTTGCAAGGAATCCAGAAATGTCAATTATATTATCTAACTAGCCTGAAGTATTATTTATTACTAAACGTTAAAATCTAGAGTTTTCACTCACACATTTATCTGGGAGGGAAGGTAGGGGAGGGTTGGGACCGACTGCGGCCCAGCTGGCGTGAGTGTGAGGGGGAGGCAAGGTGGGGTACTTTGATTGACAGATAGTGTGTGAAGAATATTTTTTTTTATTAACTGAAGATATTTGTTTTAGCTCATAAAATTCATACAAACTACTAGACCAGAATAAATTTACATTGCTGGAATTTAACCATATGATGATCATTTTGAATATAAACATCATGGATTTGCATTAGACTTATACAAATTTTTAGATCTAAAAGTAATTTTGGTTTTACAAAAGCAAATATTTTATTTTTGTGCAAAATATAGGAAGTTTACATTCAAATATTCCCTATTCTGCAAGGAATCCAGGAAATGTCAATTATATTATCCTAACTTTAGTCTGAGGTATTATTTATTACTAACGTTAAAATCTAGAGTTTTCACCCAAACATTTCTCAGAGGTGAGCTAGTGAGGTGGGAGGGTCGAGTCCATTATTTGAATGGACATTAACCTGGCACTGTATTTCTCTTAAATATTAATTGTGTGAGCATACCATCATAAAATTGGAGATGTTATTTTACTACAACATAGGTATTGTGTGGAAAAAGTGGGTTTGAGGTCGGGCCAGTCTCTATTGGAATTAATCCCTTATGTTCTGTTTTTCACTTCTGTGGTTTTCACTTTCCATGGCGGTACCCTGTGGGTTCAATTGACGCATAAATCAGGTACTACTGTACCTATATAGAAATTACACTATTGTTTGTTTTGTTTTTGTTTTCAATTGTTTATTCCTTGATAGAGAGCGGGGATCTCGTGCTGTCACTAAATTCCCTTGTCTGCACAGAAGCATCTGTAAGTTAGCAGCCAAGTATATATGGTATGAAATATTATAGGGGCACTAAAGATGACCTAAGGAAGAAGGATATTCCTTCTTTTGTCAATGTGCATAATATATGGCGGTATGGGGAGGATCGTATTGTGTCCGTCAGGGGGTGGAGGTGGTGGTCCATGGGCATCACAGGGCAGTGGCAATAACAGAACATCTTGTGGAAGTGTGGACCGGGGTGCTGTCTGGTGCTTCAGCTCAGGATCAGGATGCAATCTCTGACAAAGTCCTTTTTAATGATGTGTCTGAGACAATTAAGTACGCTGGAAGGCCCTTCCTGCTGGAACCTCTGAGATCAAGTTCCCCAGGAGGACATGGCTGCAGGTGAGCAGGGAGTCCAGGGTGGCTGCTTCCCAGGCTTCTCTCTGTTCTGCGGCGAATTTGGGTCCCTACATGCAGATGTTGAACCAGATCAGGGTGTGGCATGCAGCCAATCTTGGCGAGAGCCCATCACCTGCATTCCCAGAATACCACGACCTGACTGGGTATCCGCAAGGAATCTCCTGGCGCTTTCATCCACAAGTGTGGATGTGGCAAGCCATGCCAGATAGGGTCCTTATTTTCCTGATCCAGTAGGTCCCGTGGGAGCAGACACAGATCATAGCAAAGACTATGACAAGGGGTGACCATCTGTTCTACCTCAATGAAAAGAACGTAAGGAAGGGCTATTATTTCAGCCTGGTGGAGATGTCAAAGAAACCTCTGAAGACAGTTTGGTAAACCAGCAGGATGAGTATATATTTGACCCGGCCTGTGTGATCCATGAGAACTACATCAGTGTGACTGACCCTACCTAGGGATGATGAAGAATCCTAGAGTCATTGCAGAGAATCTTGGGGTTCATGGTTTGGGAGAAGCTGGTCCTGAGGGCAAAATAGCTGGGTTGTGAAAATCCAGCCAGGGAGGAAGGGCGAACCAGCAGGGGTGCTGTGTAACTTGGGAGATTAGCTGATGTTCTAGAAGGCTCGGATAGGTGACCCTCGCCTAACTCTTCCTAGATGGGGGTCTGCTGGGACATGAAAGTCCAAGTTGACAGACATAGTTACCCCTGGGATCCGCGTTGAATAAACTTGACTTGATTTTAGGTAAACTCTGGACAGTGATCTGTAAGAAGAACCAGAGTTCGGTATATAAATGGGCCATCACTAGAGGCCCCAGGATGTCGACAGCACCTGGATATTTGAAACGGTTGTGTATGGTCATTCATCTTGGCCTGTTATTGTGTTGAGGGCAGGGCGTGGTCTGACAGGGCAGAATGGGGCTTGTACATGGCGGGATAATTAACAAGGGCCCCCTACGCCGCGGCGAAACGAAGCATGCATATATCTCTCGAAGAAGGTGGAAATTTTAACTGGGCGCGACACCATAACTGTTTCTGTGAATTGAAAAAGAGAACCAAGGTGATGCACTCTGGAGACCGGTCAGCTTTCGCCACTGAGGTAGTCAGAGGGCGGAGAAGAGACATCGACGGCATAATACCTGGTCAGAACCTTTATTAAAGCGCAGGAGAAAGATGCAATGAGTGCATCAGTGCCCAAGCAAGGTAGAATCAGGACTCACCGCCGAAGTGCCGGTTCATTTCTTGAACAGAAAAAGCCTTCAACAGACTGATGTCCAGCGGGCAGTCGTGAAAGTACTCCTTTAACCCCTAACTGCGTGCAAGTTCAGCTAAATAAGGGCAGGCCCCAGGCATCAAAAACTCCCAGCCTCAAGGAAAACCCGGAGCAGGCAGTGGGTATATCAAGAAGCAATGGGTGTACTTTCATGCTGCGATGTTAGATGACATTGAGGGTGTGAAGCCTGCTCTTAGTGTTTAAGAGGCATGATGGTGTCTCTCCATCTCTCCGCAACTTTACAGAGTGAACCAATGGGTATTTTTGGGAGATCTCTGACAGGATGGGGATAATATGGTGTTTCAGTTAAGCGGAAGACCCGTGTTTATAAAGACATATTGTAGAAACAGCAAGCAAAGACCCGTTAGGAATAGTACAGGCGTTGAGGGACAGGTAGTTATCTGATCATCCCCAGGAGGTGTCTTTTATGGGGGGCGGCACTGTCATCAAACTCAGGCGCTATGTGAGTAGGTAGTCGGTGAGGAGTAAAGGCACGAACAACAAACTCAAGTACCGCGTCGTCGCAGGCCTGTTGCCTCCTACGACAGATCTGGAAGATCCTCGGGGAAGCTGGTACCCGTCCTCTACCACATTAAAAGAGCAAGGGTCAGGGTGGGGAGAAATATCCGTCCAGTACTCCGTGTAGCATTAATCGATTCCACAAAAGTGTGACTGGAGCGATAAAGACGTGAAGGATAATGGTCGCTCACCCAATCGTGACGCTCTTGAGTTGCAAGGAGCACATTTTAAATGTTGTTGATCCTCTGAAAGCGGAACCTCAGTATGGCAGAGTAGAATCACGAGACACCTGGCAGAATGTCTCCTTGGCAGATAGGCTGATAGTTTGGTGACACTTCTAAAGGGTGTGCATGGAAAGTGCGATTGACAGTCATACGCATCAACTAAATCAGGCGCTGTAAGTCAAAAGGACTGAGGATAAAATAAGAATCCATGGGTAGAGTATTGGGTAAAGGAGAACTGTATCTTATGTCAGACGAAGGATCGTGGGAGCGATGTAATGAAAGAGAAGCCTAAGATGGGTAGTAATGAATCGTTACTTTTCTCTGAAACCAAAACGATGCGACGGTAGGATAAGAAAGGAGGTATGTTAAGATTCAATGATAAGTCATCAAAACTATAGAGGGTATGCGTGGATGTAAGAATAAAGCAAACATCATCATCCCATTAGAAACAGTGAAGAGATGTGAATGGGTAAAGACATGGAATGGTATGGTCTAGATGAAGTCTATGGCGGGCATTAAGTCGCCAAGAACAAGTGGAATCCCATAATGGAGATTGTGCAGGCCTGGGGTCCCACAGAGAATCCTCTTGGAAATAGACATTGACTTCTGCAGAAGGTCGATCTCTTAAGTGAGAGCAATAATTCAGACGGTCCATGTAGTCAAGGGAAGGGAGACGAGCAGCTGGAACCATTTGTACACTTTCCCAAAGGTGAGAGGCCTGACCTGCCACAATGTGAAACAGGCTGAATGAAAATGCTGTCGTCTGTGATGGTTTCTGGTGAAACAACACATCACCGATGGGAGGCACAAACTGAATCTTGTGGCAGTCTAAGTCCCTGGATGTTCCATTGTGTAAGAAGAGGAAGCGGCCTCCGATTGAATGGTGTTAGGGCTAGACAGGGCCTCCAGAAGAATGCAAATTCTGTTGTGAAAAAATGGAGGAGGTGGATCCTCCATCTTGGGAGATGGAGGCAGGTCCTGGGCTTACAAGGTGCATCCCTGTTGGGTCAGGTGTCAGAATGGTTGTTGCCTCTGCAATCTCTTGGTGTTTTCACAAACAAGTCAGGTTAGACTGAGATGTGGTTGATTTGGCAGGTGTGATCAATGAGTGATTGTTTCATAGAATCAACTTGAGCAACTACTTCTGCAGGAATGGAGGTGTGTGAGGTTGCGAGGCCCTACTGGGCATGTGGTGGTGAGTGGCTGACGGAGGAAGGTGAGGGGTTCAGGTGAGTGAGAGGTGGTGGTGACAGGAGGAAAGAGTGGGAGGCTCAGGTGACCAGAGGTGGTGGTGCTGGTGAGGGACAGCAGCTGGGGTCTGGTGGGCCAGGAGGTGGTGGTGGTGTGTGGCAGCAGAGACAGGGGCAGCGACCACTTGTTCCGAAACTGTGGTGGGGAGAGAGAGAGGAGGAAAGGATGGGTGGTAGGGGTGATAGGGGATGGTGAAGAGAGAGGAGATCAATGGAAATCCTTGGTGGAGGCGGTCGTGTGGATGGGTCAGGTTTGGTTGACAGGGGCCGTCAGGGCGAGGCGATTAGTTACCAGTAAGTTTTCAGTGAGTGCCAGAACCACTGTGGGCAATTAACATTCCAGTGGTAATATTATTACAGGGCGTGAATATTTGGTTTGTTTGAATTTTCGATTTTCCACTGTGTTGTAGGGACAGAAGCCATGGCGATACATCTGATACTGCCAGGTTTGGTGTTTGATGTGCAGTTTCAGGGTTCGAAAATCAGTGAGGACTGATTGTAGATTGGGTCTCTGTTCTTATCAGAGGGGCGCCTGGCCAGTGGGTTAGATTGGATGGACATTTGGAGACGGTTTGATGCGGCATTCCATGTCCAGCAGATTTGGCATGGGAGGGCGAAGATCATTGATAGGATCTCCAGAGTCCGTGAATCATTACCTTTGGTCGACGGGTTCTGGGAGTGGTGGTGAACAACCACCTCCCTCTGCAGAACGGAAAGCCCACCTACCTGAGTGAGGCAGGCGTACCATCTAGTCATTGTGTGGTGACTATATCGGCTGTGGGACCTCGGCTGAGGCCGAAGAGTGTTGAGTCCACAGAGTGGGAAACATTAATGAAGGAAACCACAGTCGTCCCCACCATAGCAAGAGAGAGTCCGGCCGGGCATGTGAGACAGGGAACAAAAAGTAATCCCCATCCCATGTGTGTTAAATGAATTGGGTTACTAGTACATATAAGCTCACTTAGGGACCCTTGATGACAGGAGAACACTTCCTCTATTGAAGGAGTCTTGAGGAGCCACTCTGGCCTACTGGGGCCTTCTGTGGTTTCTGCTTCTTGACTTGTCTTCAGAAAAATCTATCACTGTCACCTACCCCCGTTTCCAGCGAGCAGAATACAACAACGAGCACATAGAGAAACTGCGTGTAGCTGAGCACAGTCAGGTGGAGTGTTAATGGCGTCACTAAATCCACACCTCCTGATGGCCATCATAAACTTGAAAACTTTGCCCTGAGGGATTGGGTGGTAGGACAGATGCTATCCCAAAAATAATAATGATCAAAAAGTAAAAAAAATGATCTTACACTGTCTTTGATAACTAAGTTACTTACTGTAGTTGTCTGCACAGGCTGGGATCAATAGACCATTCAGATTCGTCAAATACAGCTTATGAGGCAGTCTCTTACAGCCTTTGTTGTACGCCTGCATCGCGTTAGGCACTTCTATATTTCCTGTGCACACGTACATGGAGACAGTGCTACAGGCTGGGCTTGGATCATGGAGAACAAGGTCACCCTCATGCAAACCGTGGTCATCCATCAATACTTGCCACCACTCCAGGTGCATTAGCAGTCTACAGTGGGTTGTCCCTCCAGCTGGTGAGTCTGCCAAACTCTCTTTTTGTAACAAACAAACTGCTGGAAGGCCATGTTAATAACACAGTTAGGCAGCCTATGTACTGATCTCTACTACAAACTTAGGTCACTTTGGGACACCAGCAGACTTGGGACCATTCAATGCCTTTTCTTCTCTGACAGCATCAGTCCTTCTGTTCGTCTTCTCAACTCCACCCAACAAATCAGATGGTACAGAAAGGGCTCATGATCATGCTCTGCACTGGCTTCTCCGGCTACACTGCTCTCTACCTGAAGTGCCATCCCTCAGTGACCTCCACCACTAAGCACGGAAGGTTTTGACCAACTATTGTACCACCTCGTCGTCGCTTGCATCTGGCCCACTACCTCTCGGCGCGGTCGTGCCACCATTCAGTCTCCAGGGCCTTTTGATAGGATCCCGCTAAGGGCATTCATCATCTATTGTCAAAATAATAAACAGTGCCTGGTTGTTGTACTGTACAGCCTGTAAATGTATTGTGTGTTGTATCATTATGTCCAGTATTTTGAGTGTAGCTGTACGGCAGCTCTAATAAACCGTTTATTATCATTATTATTATTATTATTATCATTATTATTATTATTATATATTGGCCATCTGCTATCAGTCTCCACTTTTTTCTTTACCATCAGTGGTTATTTCTACTGTACATTAAATAACATTAATTAAAACATACATATTTGTTTTACATTAATTTTACTGTAACTACAACTAGGGTCCATTTTCTTCGGTTTCAGACGGAGAACCATTGTCATGGGTGTAAATATTGACAACAACAATGGTGTCCTGTCTCGTCTTGTGTGACTGCAGATTATTATTGATTTATATTGTATATGGTGTATTCACAAACATTATTTGAAGAATATAGCTTTTATTTTTCATTAATTTACTGTTTGGGGGGGAAAAGGGTAAAAAGCCACACAAAAGATATGAAAAGGTCACACTAGGGAATGCATCTCATTATTATTGCTTTATATTAATGGTAATTAATGATTCACGATACGATGATTCACCTTACTGCAATATTGGACGACACATTACCATCGTTATTCAAGGCTTTACTGTAGTTGTCATTAGGATCATTGTTTCCTACATATTGGGTCTTACATTTCGTAATGTTAAAGAACATTTGCCAGTCTCGAGACATTTAAACTTGGAACAGCTCATACAGGTTTTTCTGCACTGTTGTAATATCGCCTTTACTTGCCACTTTCCCAAATATCTTTATGTTGTCTGCGAACTTGACAATGAAACTTGATAAATTTTCATCTGTGTCGTTTATGTAGATCACAAACAGGGTGGGTCCAACAAGAGAGCCTTGTGTTATGCCACTGAAATCCTTTTTCTATTCAGAATGTACTCCATTTATGACCATTCTTTATTGCCAGTCTTCGATCCAGTTGTTTAATCCACTTCAAAATCATACCTGCAATGCCATGTGCCTGGATCTTTCGAGGCTAGTTTTGCATATGGGACTTTGTCAATTGCCTTGGAGAAATCCATGTACAACACACCCACTGGTGAGCTTTGATCCACGTAGTCTGTTACTGTTTCAAGTAACATTAAGTTTGTCAAGCAGGATTTTTTTTCCACGAAACCATTTTGTAATACAGGCGTCCTCACTTAACGTAAGGGTCACGTTCCTTAAAATGAGACATTATGTGAAACAATGTTAAGCGGATCAATTTTTCCCAGAAGAAATAGATAAAATACGGGAGTTATGTTCCTAAGCCTCCCTTTGCCCCATGAAAAAAGTTACATATACTGTACAGAAAACCATTGGCATTTTTATCGAGAATAGTATATAGAACTACAGTACTAAGTTTGTATTGGTACTCACCGATGGGCATAGGTGGTAGAGCGAGTGTGTGGTGGGTAGTGGAGCGAAGGAGGAGGATGGCGGGAGCAGAGGAGGAGGGTGGGAGCGGAGGGGGAAGGTGGGAGCAGAGGAGGGTGGTGAGTCACTGAGACTCTGCGACTGCCTCCCCCTCCTCCTGCTCTGACTGGGGTTCCTCCACCACTGCTTGCTCCTCCTCCATTATTGGCGGGAATGTCTCGGCAGCAACCATACCTGAACTGGCAGTTTCACCAGTCATCTTAATACAGTATTGTGGAAGTTATAACGACGCTTAAATCGTTGAAACCAGCCTTGGGTAGCCGTAAAGGTCTCTTCCTTAATCCTTCACCCTCTTCTGCCTTTAAGTAGTCAAGCAAGGATCTGGCCTTATGCTGGATCACCGTAAGGCTCACAGGGCCATTGCATTTATTCTGATCCTCCATTTTTTCCACCTTCTCTATCACAGTGCTTCTTGTACGTGTCGTCTTAGTAGCAGCGAAGAACCACTTCCAGCACTAACCTTAATCTTATCAGCATTGGTCTGGATAATACGCACCGTTGTGGGGGTTAGACCAAGCACAGTAGCTATGCCCACAGTACGTCTCCCTTTTTCAAATCGGCTTATCCATTTTTGTAGCAAGGGTAATGGTCTTACGTTGCCTCTTCACTACACAAGCATCAGTAGCACTTGATGGGCGCTTGGAAGCTATTTCGAATGGTTAGAGTACAGTTTTAGAGCAAAAGCACTTAAGCACACACGAATGATGTGAAGCCGTAACAGAGAATGGCTTGGCGTCGCTTGGGGACAATGTGATGTTGCGCGAGTGAGGGCAGCGCGCCGAGCTGAGAGAGCATAGCGCGGCCAGAGAAGAGCAGGTGATGCGCCATAGAAAGTAGTCTGTGATGCCGCAAAACAACATAGTATCGGATCACCGGGACGTTAAACGAATTTTTCGTTTCTAAAGTTCAGCTACGTAGTACCGAAACAACGTTAAACGGAACGACGTTAAGTAAGGACTTAATGTACATCAACAATAAAAAATTAAATATGAAACAACTCTCTTGGTTGAAAATCAGACATATAAGTCTGGTTGTCACTGAGATGTTTGTTGTTTACTGTAATGTGTTATATGTAAGTAACCAAAGAATTTATCTTATGAATAAAGAGAAAACTGTATACCGGTATTGTATGGTGCAGTACTATAAAAATAAGAACAAATAAGGGTAGGAGTATATTGTATGTGGAAGACAAATGTATTTCTGTGAGCAGCTGGCAGTGAGGTAGGGGGGGTGGGGGGATTGGCATGGGTGGGTGGCTCCCTCCCACAAGATTCCTTTAACACTTCTTTATGCAACTGCACCACAATTCTCATATAATTTAGTATCATTTGGTGACAGGTGGATAAAATATTATCCTAAAAGAATCATCTTTCCTGAAAAAAGAATCCCACACTGAACACCATGAGTCATTTGTTTACGAAGAGCAAACAGCTGAGCAGCTTCCCACAATGTCTGTCTTCAACACTTAGTAAATTAGTACAATACAGTTGTGTATTTATCATCACTTAATAAATACTATTATAGTGTATATTTATCACCACTTAATACTACTGCAGTGTATTTATCACCACTTAATACTATTGTAGTGTATTTATCATCACTTACTAAGAAATATTGTAGTGTAAAGTATTATGCATCTGCATATACCCTGGTTTATTCATTAATCACGTCTAAATACAAGTAGCCAAACTGAGTCATCATATAACACACAGAGAGAGTAAATAACGTTTTAAAGAAGGTATCTTCACATCAAATACTATACAGTGTGTCATAGTGACCACTGTTGCAAGCTGATCTACTGAAAGCTCACATGAATGCATCTGAGTAAACAACCTTCTGATACAGTTTATCCTTTTATTTTCAAGCCATATTACAAATTACATACAGTATTGTATTTTTCTCTATTACTGAAGATGTTATATTAATCATGATGAACCATAAACCATAATAGGCCAATGATATGAGAATATAATACTGAATCAATAAATAAATAAATCTGACAAATGTGGCAACACATTAGCAAAATTCCATAAGGGCAGATTTTTGGGCCATATCCCGATTTGTTTGCCATAATTTCCAAATTGTGTACGCATGAATTTCCATAAGGTGGGGATGCCTGTAAAATACAAAACAATAAAATAAGAAAAATTAAGAACATGTGTGTGTGTGTGTGTGTGTGTGTGTGTGTGTGTGTGTGTGTGTGTGTGGAAGCGGTGGGCAATAACTGTGTGGCCATGCTCCCTCCTGATGAGACATCACAGCATACACACAGTGCAGAGCGGCAACCTTACATTTGTGAGTCAGTTGGTTGAAGTAGGTCACGTCACCCAGAGGATGGTTTGAGTGTGGAAGGAGCTATTCTTAGTACATAAAATATTTGCTATTGTATTTTATAATACAGTATATACTATTTATTGATTTTATTGTTTATCATAGCAATAAATATGGCAGCTCATCCCCTTTGCACCTGGTATTCAAACTTACGTTGGGGGTCCCCGGGTTATGAATGAGTTCTGTTCCTGAGGACGTTCTTAAGTCGGATTTGTATTTAAGTCGGAACACATGCTACGTCACCTATGTGCGTACCGTACTTCCAGAACAATGTCTAAAATCCCACTATATCATAGCCTAAGTCCTTATATACATCTAAAATCACTTAATTTAAGACAAAAGAAGAAATAAAATGACAAAATACAAAAAATGAAAGTAAAAAATAATTCATAAGGTACTGTAAATAAAATGCTGTTAATTTCAAGTTTAACCTTGTTCGTATCAGCGGGCGTTCCTAAGTCGGGGACCCCTGTACTAGCTGATTTTGGAGGAATTTTCATTTTTATGATTACAGTATTTCATCTTGGAAACTATCAAGACAAAATTGAAGTGATCAAATCAATACGAAACTTACAGAGTTCAACTTACCATTTCAACCTGCAAGCCTTCAGTCTCTTTCCAGTCATCATCAGTATAGTTCACAGTTGCAATGACTAAAGGTTCAACACCCTGCAACATGAATTATTTATTACTTTTCTATCACTGGGTGTTTATTTCCAAAAGGATAATGTATAAATTCAAGAAAAGGAATGTAAAGGAAGCATTTTATGCTAATACGAGGTAAATGAAAATAGTCAATGATAGTGTGAAGGATAGTACAGCAAGATGCTGGGTCGCATTAACCCATGAGCTTCGGGCTATGGTCAGCAACCCCTCCCCCGGAGGGTATACAGTATTTGGCAACATTTAAAAAAATAAATAAAAAAAATTTGTCTTACAAACTGGCCATGCATGATATTAACAAACAAACAATAAATAAATAAATAAATAAATGTACTCACCACAGGCTGGCAACACCGGGGCTAAGATGAGCCGAGAATGTTTAAGTGGCATGTGTGTGTGTAACTCACAAGTAACGAGGTAAACAACACTAATTTGTATGCAGTCTGAGGTACAGGACACTTGTTTTACTATGTTATTAATATTTACATTATTAACAATCATTATCACTGCTCCAGTAATTGTTCACAATACTAGACTTGTGCTTGAGGGTTAAGGGGGTAGAAACACATGGTGAAGTGAGTCAAGTCCAAGGGCAAGATTCCTACATCACAAAAGCTGAGAAGCTACTGAGAAGAGACTGGGAGGCTCTCATGTGTGAATAAGTGAAAGATAAATACCTACTTCACAATATAATCTAGCCAGGCCCACCCTTTTCATTTAAATAGGCCCATGAAAGATCAAAACGTATGTGACATGACCCGAAGCTCTACAGACATACATCACAGGACGTGACCCGAAGCCTAAGGGTCAACCTCTTCACTACGGGACACCACTTTTAATATAGTGTTTTATTTGACTAATGTCAGAAAAAATTTTTAGTACAATGAGACCCCCTGTACATCAAAGGGCTAAAGAATGTTCTGTTAAGCATGACTGACAAGGTCTGTGGTTGGAAAGAATGGAGAAGCCAAGCAGGTAGCAACATGGAAATAATATGGTGAAGTGAACAGGGTGATAAAGGAGAAAAGAAGATCATATAAGGTCTGGAATATAAGTGTGATATGGGAGAGTATCTAGAGCCCAAATCAAGGGACAGAATAGAGGTAAACAGGGCTCAGAAGAATAATTGATTGATTGATTGTGGCAATTACATCCCTGGCAACACAACAGCTGAGGTCATATATCGCCGAATTAAAATAAAGGCTTAAAAGACCAAAATTAAACAATGCAAGGTAAAAAACATAAGTAATAAATAACAGAACTTTTGTAAAAAATCATTTGAACGTTGATAGATAAAACTCAAAGCTTGTGTAGAAGACCGGTTTCCTCCATGAAGTATTGGACATCCCTTCCCACGCTACCCACCCCCCAGCACCAAAGAGAGATGATAAAACCTGTCTCCCCCCAAGCACTGGGAGAGGTGCTTATGACCAAGATCTCTGAGACCGAGGCACTCCACCAGGAAGTGTCAAACAGTCGATAGGACTAGGCAGTCATCACAATGGGGAGGGGGCGCCCTTTCCATTAAAAACCATGAGTCAGCCGAGGTGGCCAATGCGGAGGTGGGCCAAAGCAGTCTCCTGGTGGCGCAACAGTCCCTGATATCACCAGGCATCCAATGCAGGATGGACGTTGTGATGCTTGTTTACTCCAACAGCATCCCACCTGCATTGCCAACTCGAGCAGATGGCAGCTCTAATTACTAGCTTCATATCAGAGTAGGTAGAAGGGAATGATATGCCACGGGGCGAGAAGCAGCTGCATTCGCCACAGCATCAATACACTCATTTCCCTTCTTCCCCACATGGGCCAGAACCCAGCAAAAACTGCCTTTCCGGCCACGACGTTGGATGAGAAACAGCCAATGTAAAATATCTATAATTAAGGAATGGGGCGATGAGACACTAGCTAAGGCCTGGAGAGCACTACGAGAATCACTAAAAATTTTAAAATCGCGATGAGGTTGGGTAAAAATAGTCTTGAGGGCAAGTAAAATACCCGACGGCATTGCTGTAAAAATAGATGCCATAGTGGGGAGACTACCGTCCCAACAGAAACAAGGAAAGACCACCCCAAAACCCACCCCTGCATCTGACTTAGAGCCGTCGGTGTAAATAGAGATAGTCCCTCTGTGAGAGGAGGCATGTTCTAAAAAGAGATAAACCACACAGGAAAGGAGTAAGTCCTCCCTTTTGTTAAAATATGTACTGACAAACTTGAACTTCAGGGAGAATCCACTGAGTGGCAATAGGGAACCACATGGAGCATACCTGAACAGAGGGAAAACAAAGAATACTCACAACCTTCCTTACCCTGAAGCCAAAAGGTCGTGGGAGGCCTGGATGCTGAGGGTAGTGTGGGGGACATAGTCTCATGAACTACATAAGTGTTGGTTACAGACTGTGGAAGGCAGTGGAGGTAAAACCAACACTGGACCTGGAGATACTGACATGAAAGATCAAGGGGTGGCTCATCAGCATCAACTAGTAGACTTGGGATTGGCAAAGAACTGAAGGCACCAGTCGCCAGGCACACCCCAGCATGTTGAATAGAGTTCAGTGTATTGAGTCTAGTCTAAGTGGCTGAGTAGTACATCTCAAACCCATAATCCAGTTTGGGTCTAACTAGCATGTGGTAAAGGTGTAGCGAGTTCCTTGGTCAGCACAACATGATGTGTGCCCCAAGACTCTCAATAACTTCAGAGCACACTGGCAAGACTCTTTTAGGTAATGGATATGTGCTTGCCACATAAGCCGGTTATCGAAGATAATTCCCAGGAAATGGGTCTCTGTGACACACCACACACAATAACCATAGAGCTGTAGATCAGGATCTGGGTGAACACCTCGAAGGTGACAGAAATGCATGGCACTGGTCTTCAAGATAGAAAATCTGAAACCATGCTCTGTGGTTCATCAAGAACCCTTGTCTAGTATAAGTCGCATGCGACGTTCAGCCACAGACCGAAGACTCAAAATAAACAAAGCACCAATTGTTGAATGGCAGATTGATATGGTAAAAGAAGGGCAGTCTTCTCCAATGTAGTATACTAATTGTGAGTTGACAATCTTTTCAAATAGCTTGCAGATACAGGAGGTCAGAGCTATGGGTCAATATTCTCGTGGGTGAAGACTCTTTTCCAGTCTTCTTTAAAGGCAGGACAGTAGCCTCCCACCACGAGGACGGGAAAAAGCCCTCTAGCCAGATATTGTTGTATAGCTCCAACAGAAAGGTCTGTGCCTCAACTTCAAGGTGGCAGAGTAATGGGATATCATCAGGCCCTGGTGATGTATCTCCAGTGAGTGAGAGGACGGTTCTCATTTCTTTCATTGAGAACATAATGTTGGATGTCTCGCCACGTCCCACTCCAAAATCCAGGGCCCATGACTCCTATACTCTACACACCCGCTTGAACTCTGGAAGACACCTATGCAAATACTGTGGCAAAAAACTCAGCAACTTCTTGAGGGGCAGTAACTGAGCTGCCATCATTAGCCCTGAGAACTGGGGGAGGATTAGATGAAAACTTGACTGCACACATTTCCATACTTGGGACAAGGGAGTTTTTTCGTTTAGAGAGGAGACATAAGAAGAAAAGGACTGGTGACAGGCATTCTTTAAAACACGATGAGCTTGGGGTCTGGTCCTTTTGTATGATAAAATTCTGTCCTATGATGCCAAGAGTGACCATAAGCTCTGCATTACTCAACAACTGCCTGCTTGCACTCCTCCAATCACCAAGGAACAGGTAGGTGAGCCACACGACCAGAGGTCTAAGGAATAGAACAGTGACCAGCCCACTGGAGGTGGCTGGCTAAGTATTCAACCACTTCATCTACAAAAAGAAATTCTTCAGTGCTCCTGTCTACCTTTACTAGTTCCTTGAAAAAGTCCCAGTCTGCCTTGTCTAACCACTAAAGGGGGAGCTCGTGCTGTCGGGAGGACTTCTGGACACGATAATGGGTGATATCACCAGTATTTAATATACCCAGGTCCATTACTTCAATGATCAAAGTTATCAGGTCACCCCTTGAATTAAATATTGTATCACCCCAGAGGGTATGCCTTCCATTAAAATTACTGAGAATAAGATAAGGAGAAAAATGTTGATGAATTAATGAAACCAAATCCTCCCTGGTAATTGGTGCACTAAGTGGGAGGTAAATTAAGCATATGGTATAGGTTTGGTGGAGATGAATCTTGCAAGCTGTTGCCTGCAACAGGTAGTGGTGGACATATTGATAACAAAGTATCGATATTTCCGATACAAGCCATATACTTGAAAGTATCGCTAATGAAGGCTAGGTATCGAGTACTATGAGTACTTCAGTAAAATTGGCCAAATAATCTTATAGGGGTTATCAGTAACTTCACAAATTACCATTATTGAGTGTCTGGTAGCCCAGCCCCTTGCAGTGTGCCCACAGGCTTCAGGGGAGGGGGAGGGGTACAGGGTAAGGGAGGGGATGGAACGTATCTCTGTGCCTCTAGTGTTGTGCTGCCAATTTGCCATAAAACTTCTGAGTTTTATGGCACAAACAACAACAACACGTCTAACACTCCATTTCGTCACTTACTTGAAATGAATAAATGGTAAATTACAATAAAATAGCCTTTGTAGTATAATAATATTATAGAAATAGATAACAATGAAAATGCAATTAAAAAATTCAGCGAGTATGACACTATGAGGGAACTAAACCTACCTATAACGTTCTCCCGTGTACAGTACCTGTCAGTTTTTGTTTCTCCAGAGAGAGATATACTATACCCTCTCTAGTTACTCTGACCGTAGCCCGACACAATAACTTCTATTACTACTAGAAAAAGAAGAGCAGTGTGGCTGTATTTTGACAATGACAAAGAGAATTCAAGTCAAGTAATGTGTCAGATATTATTTTTAAACCGTTACCTACAAAAAAAGCCGTTTTTTTTCTCAAAAACAGTTTTGAGATATAGTCCAGAATGTGACGTCTAGCTTTATACCCAGGTATGTAAATGCCTAGCATTAACTCACCAGGCCAACATACGGGCAATTAAAACATCTAATAATTACTTAAATACGTAATACAGTAGTCCCTCGGTTAACGAACGGTTCGATAAACGAAATTTCGGTTAACGAATTAGCTCCCATAAGGATTTTCAGTTCGATTAACGAAATCC
The DNA here is from genome assembly GCF_018991925.1 of Homarus americanus. NCBI lineage: Eukaryota > Metazoa > Arthropoda > Malacostraca > Decapoda > Nephropidae > Homarus > Homarus americanus. Next base: position 12,933,313 of record NW_024735554.1, on the reverse strand, counting down.
TTACGACAAACACGTTTCGTTGTGCACATCAGCTGATCAGTTGATCGGTTAGTCCGCCAATACATTCGTTTCCAGTGAAGTAAATATCAAGAAAGTTGGTCTCTTGAATATTTCTGCATTTTTTATATCAAAATTATTGGTCATTCTGAAACTTTTTTAACATATTGATAATATAGACAGTACAGGGAACAGTTTTTGTGCGCCCATCAGCTGATTGAATCACCCAACAACGCTTCTCAGTTTAACTTTGTTTACAGTGGAGTGAACATCGATTTTGTTGGTCTCTTGAATATTTTTGCAATTTTACATTAAATTTATTGGTCATTCTGAAATTTAGTTAACATTTTGATAATATACAGTACAGAAATTATTATGAAACATGAAGAAGGCATTAGAACCAATGCACTCTGTAAAGGATATGGCATGTCATCATCGACTGCCTCTACAATCAGCTGTTTGATATGTAAACAAAGCTGCCGGGAATATGAGATACACACCTCAAATTAAGTTAAAATACAGTATTCTATTGTTTTTTTATTTATTATTGTACAGTATACTGTACAGTGCAGTACTGTATTTAGTTTATCTTTAATGTTTTGTTAATTCTATTACTGGTATACAGTACAGTACTTTGTATGAACTTTTTCTGTGAGTTGGAACCAATTACCCAATATCCTATTGAAATAATAGATTTGGTTAACTAAATTTTCGGTTAACGAACGACTCTGAGGAACGAATTGTGTTCGTTAACCGAGGGACCACTGTATTATTTAATTTTCTAGACTTTTCCCCTTATCATAGCGATACTATTTTCATTTAAAGAAGTATTTTCCAAGTTCTTGGGATTTAGTTATTTACTTATTTCTTTTTTTCTTTTAAGGAGTTGCACTTTCTTTATTTAAATACCCAAATAATTTTTTTATTTTTTTAGGAATGTTACTTTTATTATATGTAAGAGGATCTGCAAAATAATAAATTAATTTCACATTTTTCATTCATTTATTTACCTTCAGTCCTACTGCTGCAAAGTACTCAAAACATCTGATACTGACTTCACAAGTACTTAATATTGTGACGCGATACCACTGATACTGAACTAAAAAATATTTGGCATTGTATTGAATCAAATCCTTGATATCACCCACCACTAGCAACGGGGAAGTGATGGATATAGGGCTATAGGGTACACCACACTTGTCCAAGACGAAGATGGCTGTGCCTCCCTGATAGGGAGAGGGTGTGAAAAATGACTGCTGAGATAAGAATTTGGCAAGAGAGGTTCTTGTAAGACACCATGTAGCCTGGAGAGTTTCCATCAAGTAACCATTTTTTTTTTTATTGGGCACCCCCCTACATCCTTGTGTAAGATGAAGAGCAGAAGCATTTACAGCGCCCAACAGGGAAGCATACTAAGTTCATGCTTGCCTTATGTCCAATGAGTTAAGGGCGTAGAAGCCTGAAGAGTCAAGGGCGTAGAAGCCTGAAGAGTTAATGTCATCAAGTTATTGGAAACTCCAACAACTTGTCCCTGAATACGAATTCGCAACTTTCGATTTACATCAGGTACCTACTTTGCTGCTAGGGGAACAGGGACCAGGGGGACTAGGAAGAGTGTCCAAACAACTTCCGCCGGCCCGGGAATTGAACCCGTGACATCTTGCTTGCGAGGCAAGAGCGGAACCGCTCCACCAACGCTCCCCCTTCAAGTAACCATGGTTAACCCAAGCAAGTGTGGAAAATGGTCATAAAGCAATGATGATGATGATGAAATTACCCTTAGATTCAATATCATAAATGTAACCTTATAAAGCAACAGAATACACAATGCATTGTACTTGTCATCATTGTGTAGGTAGTAATGTATGTGTTGTGATAGGTGTGATGGTTGGGTGCTTGCTAACCATGCTTGTAGTAATAAATGGGGGAATGGAATCCTTGTAAGCAATAATTCAGTCCAATAATTGTGAATAAAAGTAGTGGCAGAGAGAGTATACTAGAACTAGGTGTATTTAAGCCTTTAATGAGCCTTCAATCACTTGCCATTCTTCTATTAACTGGGAATGAAATTGAGCTGCTGAGTATCACATTAAATTAAGTTTTGGTATAACTTAAACATGTAAGTTCAATACAGAATTACTGAGATGTGAATAAAATAAAGAAGACCTTCACACACTAAGTGCACAGAGTTAGGAACAGATGTATTAAGTTAAAACTAAAATTGTAAAATACCAAAACTTTTAAAGTTATATCATTAACCTGCAGCAATATAACTACATACAGGATTAATCTAAAAGTAAAACAAACAAACATTACCTCTTTCACATGAGTTTCAAATATCAGACCCTGAGAAATAGGAGTTGGGTCAAATTCATTCACATCCAGGATGTAGAATTGAGTAACAGGGGCTTTAAGAAAAATGGCTGAACAAATCTTCAGTGGTTCATTGTCGGTCTCAGCATTAAAAAGCTTTTTGAGGGATATTGTTTTTCCTTTCACTGAGAAATATTCACAGTTTTCACTGAATGCAGCTGTACCTGTAAGTGGAAACAGAAGCATATAAAAATTTTGAGATCAAATAAAAATACAGAACAATTATGTGTGGCAACAAAGAATTTTAGGGAAGCATACTGGTACAATTAGCCTAAGAAATGATGTCACTGTTTTCAGTATGATTCGTCTAAACAGCGGTATCTGGCAAATACATCTTAAGGGTGGTGGGAGTACAGTAGTCTATTAATGCCCAGTGAGCTGCACCCTGTTGTAGGAAGAAGGTATATTAATAAATCCTGAGTCGAATTTCTTGCTGCCAAAGCTTTTTCTGGCATTCCCTCATATTTATGTAAGTAAAAATTTTCTAAATGGGTAGTAAAAGCGCTATACCCCAATCCCCTGCTTTAAAGGTGAAAAAGATGCGGGAGAAAAAAAATACTGACAACAAAACAAACCAATAACACTAATATGGCTCTGTAAGAGGGGAGCTTTATGTTTAACTAAAGTTACCACCCAGAACTTGGCTTTATTTCTTTTCCCTTACTTATTTAGTTTATTTGCATCTTATTTAGTTACAGTAAACCCTCGATAATTTGGCATATATGGGGCTCTGGCCTTGCCAAGTTATCCCAAATTCCAACTTATCGAGGCACTTCCTCCCTCCTACAAAATTACAACAATAAAAAATTATTGACCCATATATGTGTACAATTCATATAATTACTAAATGTAAAAAGTAACACTTATCAACACTGCAGGCAAAGAAAGAATCATCATAGTAGGTGACACAGATGCATGGTAGGTGACACAGAGGCATGGTAGGTGATGCAGGTCGCCAGATATGCTGAGATTTTTCCAGATAAAAAGATTTATGAAATAAACATAAGGATTTTTTTTTATTACAAGCAACGAAGCTGCACGCTCAAGGCCAGGTGAAGTATCTTCCATCCCTCTCGGTTTATTTTCCTTACAGTTTTACTAATATTATATGCTTATAATGTATTTAGATTACTATGGCAATATGCAGTATAAGAAGGAGGAAGAAGTGTGGGGGGGGGAGCAGTGTGGGAGAGAGGGAGCAGTGTGGGAGAGAGAGAGCAGTGTAGGAGGAAGGAAGTAGTGTGAGAGGGAGAAAGAAAGGTGTGTAGGAGGAAGAATGGAGTGTGGGAGGGAGGGAGCAGTGTGGGAGGGAGGGAGCAATATGGAAGGGAGGGAGCTGTGTTGGAGGGAGGGAGCAGTGTGGGAGGGTGGGAGCACTGGAGGAGGAAGGAAGCAGTGTGAGAGGGAGGAAGGTGTGGGAGGGAGGGAGCAGTGTGGGAGGGAGGGAGGGAGCAGTGTGGGAGGAGGGAGCAGTGGAGGAGGAAGGAAGCAGTGTTAGAGGGAGGAAGGAGTGTGGGAGGGAGGGAGCGGTGTGGGAGGGAGGGAGAGGGAGGGGGGAGCAGGAGGTGTGGGAGGAGGAAGGAGCAGTGTGGGAGGGAGGGAAGGAGCAGTGTGGGGAGGGAGGCAGTGTGGGAGGGAGCAGTGTGGGAGGGAGCAGTGTGGGGAGGAGCAGTGTGGGAGGGAGGGAGGCAGTGTGGGAGGGAGCAGTGTGGGAGGGAGGGAAGGAGCAGTGTGGGAGGGAGGGAAGGAGCAGTGTGGGAGGGAGGGAGGGAACAGTGTGGGATGAAGGAAGGAGTATAGGGGGTAGGGAGCTAGTATAGGAAGAAGGAGTGTGGGGAGGTGTAACCATACAGTGGGACTGGGAGTGGTAGGGGCAGGTGAAGTGGAGGGAGTACTGGACGTTGCTGGAGATGGGGAGGGAAGCAACCCTCTCTCCTCCACTTGCCACTCATTGTCACTTTCCTCTTGTTCAAACATGAAGTCAGGGTCACTATCATTATCATCACCTTCAATATCACTATCAATACATGCCTCTCTGTCAATATCATGTTCATCTTCACCCTACCAAATAATTCAAGAAGTATATCTCATCCTGATAGAGTGACTGGTTACTTTCACATGACACGGCTATCGAGACTCTACTGTGTAGTCCCGCGGCCTTGACTGTGGGGAGAGATGTGAGGGTGGGGGGTCTCAAGGCCGAGTAGTGGGTGGGAAACATTTACACAAGATGCCAGACACCACCAGCCAACAGATTATGGTAGCTAGACTCAGTTTCAAAGGCGCAGGAAAAGTGCATTTGGAAACACTTTTGTACATGAATGAACAGAGATAGTAACATTGGTAATCAAGTACTTGAACGTTAATGACCATTCACGGGTTAAACCATGAGGACTCGGTTGGTGGTGGCCGAGCGGTGTGTTAGCACACTACAGAACTATAGTACAGTATATAAAATTCACCCAAATAAAATATATTATATAAGTGATATACAGTAAAATCTTGATAAAACAGACTTCAATATATCGGAATTCTCTTTTTTCAGATTCTCTGAGGTGCTCTCGACCACTCCTCTATTAAAATGGGGGGGGGGAGAATTTAAAAGAAAATCTTATGAAATGAACAACACTTGCTCACTAGAAACTTTACAATAGTCTAAGACACTGTGTATGTGAGCAGGCTGGGTGGGGCTTACCGTTGCCACATTCGTCAGGTTTATTTAATTTATTGATTCAGTATTATATTCTCATTTGATTGGCCTCTTATGGTTTATGGTTCATCAGGAGTAATATAACATCTTCAATAATAGAGAAAAAATGCAATACGTAATTTGTAATATGACTAGAAAATAAAAGGATAAGCTGTATCAAAAGGTATTCACTCAGGATGCATTCATGTGAGAGCGTTCAGCAAATAAGCTTACAACAGGGTCACTATAACTGTATAGTATTTGATTTGAAGATACCTTCCGAACAATGTTATTTATTACCTTTGAGTGATACATGATGGCTCGATTTGGCTACTTGTACACACAGACCACTGATTAATGAATAAACAAAGGTACAGTGAACCCTCGAAGATCCGGACTAAAAGGGGAGAAACCTGTCTGCAAAAGCCGATTGTCTGAATCTTCCGACAAATGTACTAAAGCAGCCAGTTCAGAAACGGTTGCTGCCAAAACATTCCCGCAAGAATTAAAACGGATTATCCAGCAAGGAGGCTACTCACCGAAGCAAGTCTTCAATGTGGATGAGACTGGTCTCTTTTGGAAGAGGATGCCTGAGAGGACTATATCTCCAAGGAGGAGAAAAGAGCGCCAGGTTTTAAAGCGGCAAAAGACCGCTTGACGCTGCTGCTTGGCGCGAACGCTGCCGGTGACATCAAGCCTAAGCCTATGCTGATTTCTTGCGCTGCCAACCCACAGGCCATGAAAGGTTACTCTAAGGATCACCTTCCTGTCATTTACAAGGGAAACAAAAAGACATGAATAACCGGCGCCATATTTAGCCAGTGGTTAAACGTGTATGCCGTCCCTGCACTGAAGGAATACTGTGCCAATGAGAACCTTAACTTCAAAATTCTTCTGATCCTTGACAATGCTCCCAATCTTGACAACTTGCATGACAGTGTAAAAGTTGTCTTCTTGCCTCCCAACATGACAGCACTGATGCAGCCTATGGATCAGGGCGTCATCACCGCATTCAAGGCGTATTACTTACACTGTACCATGGCCCAGCTGTTCAAGGCTACAGACGGAGAAAATAAACCAACGATCCGAGAATATTGGCGTGGCTTCAACATTCTTCATGCAATTGACAACATTTGCAAGGCATGGGAAGAGGTTTCAGAAAGTTGCCTGAATGGTGTGTAGAGTAAACTGTGGCCCGAGTGCGTCAACAGTTTTACGGGATTCACGGACTTAGTCTCAGCTGTGAATAGGGATATCCTCAGCTTGGCTAGACAGGCAGGCTTTGATGAGCTGGAATCAGGCGACATTGAGGACATCCTGGCATCCCATTCAGAGGAGCTCACCAACGAAGATCTGCAACAATTAACAGAACACAGTCCTGTTCAAGATGACGACAACGAAGATGAAGAACCTGAACGAACGCTAACTTCAAAGAGGTTGGCAGAATCATTGAACATCTTCCAGCAAGCAATGCAAATGCTTCTAGATGATGACCCAAACAGAGAACGTAGGTCAATGGTTCAACGCAGCATTGAGGATAATCTTGGTTGCTACACCGAGATCTATAAGGAGAAGATGAGTAGAACCGGGCAGTCAACACAGGATTCATTTTTTCGTCGAGGGACGGCAGAAGGAGCTTCTTCACAACAGCCAAGAAGGAGCAAGCAGCGGCGGAAGAACTCCAGTCAAAGGACACTACTGAGTCGAGTGTCCTTACTTAGAGCTGGCTGACACTCGCCCCACAAGGGGTCACAGCTCAAGGTTAAAGAAGCCACAAGTCCAGAAAACTGTGAGGACAAATTTTTTCAGAGTGAGAGTAGTGAACTCTTGGAACAAACTGCCAGTGTGTGTTGTGATGGCACCGAGTGTGAGCTGTTCCAAGACCAGACTTGACCAACACTGGAGTAGGTTCAGATATATTCAGGAGCCAGTGCATGACCAGTAATTGCCAACAGTGCGTAACAGAGACGTGACCGACTGCCCCAGCTGCTGACGAGTTGATCAGTGGTGAAGAGGATAAAAGTAAGAGGTAAAAAAAAGTAAATAAAAATTAGTCATATCATTTTATTACTTACTATCACCCAAAGAACATTTGAGGAAAAAATGAACAAAATCCAAAAATTCCTGGTATTTGCCACATGGCAGATTTTCCATTTATAATTTTTTTTTTATTCCACATGTCAGAAAACATTACATACTTCTCAGATTCAATTACTGAGAATATCTGTAACTCAGAGGATACACTACCTGTAAATAAATTTAAATTCCCTAAAACTACAAGGTCATTAAAGTGAACTGTCATTAATTGGTTACCTGTTGAGGTGTATCTCACTTGGACAATTGTTTATTTTATGCTATTTTTTACTATCTTAGTTAAATGGCTATGCTAGCTTAGGTTAGGTCAGGTTAGGTCATGATAAATACCATAAAACAGACAATCGTCCAAGTGGGAATCCATGTTGAGTGGTACTTTACTTATTCTTTATATCTGAACTGAAAAACTATAAGCTTACCATTATAGTCAAACAGCTTACTGTCTAACGCACAATCTTCCCAAATATAAAAGCCAATTCCTCTTTGTTGGCAAACAGTTTTCTCAATACAATCTGAATTCATTGACTCAATCCATGGACATTCCTCTTGTGCTTCAGTGCTCACCATCAACAGCAACAGCAAGTTGGTTACCGTCACCTGCAAGATGTGAAACAATGACATACTTATTGTAAATTTTACTGTACTGTGTGATAACGTTTTTTATAATTCCCCTTCTATCTGTATTCAATAACATTATGGCATACAAATTTGCACATTCCTATCTTCCTAAATTAAAAATAATAATACACTGTACTCAACTTTCAAGTACAGTACGGTACTGTACATATCTGATTATGTAGAGAATTTGAAAGATTAACATATGAATACAGTACAATACTGTAAAGAGAGTACATTACCAATAATAAATTCAGTGAAGTGCTGTTAAGACTAGTGTGATATAAGAATAAGATGGGTTTGGAGTCAATGATATCTAGGCGGTCCGTCCCTCGTAAAGATCTTCATGAGAGAGGTGCTTCCCCGCCTGGAGTACTGTCACCCCATTTGGTCCCCGAGAAATATTAGGGACTGTCAGCTGATTGATGCCCAAACTGTAGCCTACTAAATCAAAGGAACTTAAGAGCCTTAATAGACAATGCTCAACCCTAGCCACCTCCTTACCATGGGGGACTTTAACTAATGCAACATCGATTAGAGAAACGAGTTTACCCCAAATAACTTGAATAACCCTGCTACTCTTTTTGTAGAAACTCTGAGAGATAATTTCCTGTTCCAACATGTTAAAGACCCAACATATTACAGAGGGGAGCAAACACCCAAGCCACTAGACCTCATCATAACAAACGAAGAGGGTATGGTGGCCAAACTGGAACATCTAGCCCCAGTTGGCACCAGTCACCATGTAGTGTTGTCATTTAGATTTAACTGTTGCTAGTTCGTGATATTGCGAGGCCAAGGTGCAAATACTACAAGGAAAATTATGATGGGATGAGGGAAGAGATGAGGGGTATCCACTGGCTCAACTCACTAAGGCACAAAAATGCAGACACTATGCTGAATATCATAACTAGTATTTGCTCATTTTTTTGGGGGGGGGGGATTAGCCCACCCGGGCACAGGTCAACGACCCACAACGGGGCCTGCGGGACGAAAAAATAAGAATAGAAAGAAATTAAAAATAGAAAAGGAAAGGCTATATTAATCTACACCACGAAGATGCCAGAAAACCAGCTTTTTAAAGTGAGACAGATTGTATGAGCATGGAAACACAGAAAAAGGCAGAGCTTTCCACAGTTTGGCTGTGTGAGGAAAGAAGGATGCACTATAACGGGTTATTCTAGCGTGACCAACATCCAGAGAGAAACAGTGGGTACCGCGGCAAGATGTGCGTTACGAGCCCACGGCTTTGCTGGCGGTACACAGGATGCCAAATCCACTGAACATTGCCCGTTAAAGTACCTGTACAAGAGAAAGAGAATGAAGCAACATTGCGACGAAGAAAAAGGGAAGAAAGACTGTCAACTAAAGGGGGAGAGTTAATAAGACTAAATGCCTTTGATTCCACCCTATCTCACAGTTGGACAGAAGAAGAGCCACCCCAAATATGAAAGCAGTACTCCAAGTAAGGACAAATGAATCCCTTATATACTTGAAGCAACTGCTCAGGAGTGAAGTAGCTACGGAATCTGTACAGCATTCCCAGCTTTCGGGAGGCAGCTTTAGCAATGTTGAGGATGTGTGGATTCCATGACATATTAGAGGAAATGGTGAGGCCTAGCATATCTATTTTAGAATTTGGCAGAATGATAGCGTCCTGAAATGTGATTGTTGGGAGATCATCTAATTTGGAAAGTGTAATTGGTAAATACCGAGTTTTATTACTATTGAGTTTAACCAAGTTTCTACCTCACAATTCGGAGATGCTGCACAGATCCACATTGATAGATGTAATGATATCAGCTCTAGAAACAGATCTAGTGCAAGAGTACGTGGGAAGCGGAAAATGTGAAGAGTGAAAAATAGAATCATCAGCTTCAGAATGGATAGAATTAGTTGTAGTGTGAAGTAAATCATTGATAAAAAGAAGGAAGAGAGTAGATGAAAGAACAGAACCCTGTGAGACACCACTATTGGTAGAGAAAGAGCGAGTGCCTATAGGAATACAAGGGGAACCCCTACACATGAATCATGTGGCGGTCAACAAAGTTGAGAAGAAAACCCAGAAATTCAAGACATGGGTTAGGTCAAACAAAGAGCAAAATAGGAGGATGTATGCAAGAGCCAGAAACCAAGTCAAATACAGAGTGTAGAAGGGCTGAAAAGGAGTTCCAGAGGATGGTTGCAAGCGAGGTGAAGTCAAAATTAAAAACGCGAGTAGAAGTATCAGACCTGAGGCTTGAAGATGATAGTTATGCAGGTTCTGACCTGGATAAAGCTGAGGCATTGAACAGCTTCTTTTCCTCAGTGTTCACAAGAGAGGATACGATTAACCTTCCTGTCTTTGAGGACAGACGGTCCGACACAGCACTGACCCACATTGTGTTCACAGAAGAGGGTACAAAACAGAAACTGTAAAAGCTACAGGTCCATAGGAGTCCCGGCCCTGACATGGTGCATCCCTAAGTGCTAAGGGAGTTGTGCAACGAGCTTGCCGAGCCCCTGAAGATCCTGTTCTATAAATGACTGGATGAACAAAAGGTCCCCAGTGATTAGGAAACACCTATGTGACTCCTATCTTCAAGAAGGGTGATCGTCTCTCCACAAACGACTATAGACCGGTGAGCCTGACCAGCATAGTAGTATGTAAAGTACTTAAGAGCATTATCAAAGTTGCCGCGATGGAACATCTAATACGAAACAACCATGTAAAGGATTGCCAACACAGTTTTATGCCGGGGCACTCATGCTTAACAAAATTGATCAAGGTAATGGATATTTGGACCCATATTTTGGAGAGGGGTGGTATTATCGACAATATATACCTAGATTTTGCCAAGGCTTTCGACAGTGTACCCCATGAAAGGCTGAAAATCAACTGGAAGGGTACGGAATTCGGGGAAATGTCCTAGCATGCATAGAAGAATTTCTACATGACCGCAAGCAGTGTGTGGTGGTTAATGGCATGAAATCCTAATCTGTACCTGCCACAAGCGGGGTACCACAGGGAAGTGTATTGGGCCCGCTGTTGTTTGTTTGTTTCATAAATAACATGCCTGACGCTGTACGCTCCTCCATACAATTGGTTGCAGATGATGCCAAGATATTTCGGGAAATCAAGAACCAAGCGGACTGTGAAGAGCTGTAGAAGGATCTCTGTGAGCTCCAAGAATGGTCGAAGAAATGGCTGCTGAGATTCAATGTCACGAATTGTAAGAGGATGCACCTGGGGCAAACCAACGGTAAGGAGGCGTATAGTATGTCCCAATGGGATGAAGAAACTGCACTATTTGAGACTGAATGTGAGAAGGACCTAGGTGTGTGTGTTGACAATGAGCTGAAGTTCTTGGGCCATTGCGAGAAGAAGGTAAATCAGGCAAATAAATTATTAGGTCTTATAAGAAGGTCGTTCAGATATCTAGATGGTCCGTCCCTCGTAACAATCTTGTAGAGCTTGGTGGTGGGACGTGTGCGTGGGAGCTCCATGTTTTTCATCGAATAACAGGGTCTTTCCAGGAGTACCCAGTCTGATTTCTAGGAAATCTGATTCGTGAGTGACTAGTGAGTGTCAATCTACTGGTGAATCTGTGACTACCACGTGAGGTGTAGGCCCACCAAACTCCCCTCAGTGCCACGCCTTGTAATCTGAGCCCTGCCCACCCCCACCGTCCACCCTCCCCCACCGTCCCACCAGGCCACCCAGCTGACCACAACTAGACTGTCTACATACTGCCAGCTACTCAGCCCTCACTAGCTCCAATATGTCTAAGTTGGCTGCTAGTATCAAAAATTCAAATTTCATTAAACAACAGCTGACTGATGTGATAATGGAAGTCCAACGGACTCTCATACAGGACATCATACAACAAATGAATAAGGAGACCATCAGGAAGCTAGAAGAAGCTGACTTGCATCTCACTGACCAGCTTTGGGAGATTAAAAGAAGCTTGGAATTCTCGCAAGGGGAAATAAGTGACTTACAAGCAATGTTGAATGTTGAAGCTAAAGAGAACTGAACACTCAAGACCCAAGTTCAACAGCTGAGTGAGAAAAATTCCAAGCTCAAAACGGAACTAACGACAACAGCAGACCGGGTGGATTATGTGGATGACATAGGGCGGCGAAACAACCTCAGGATTGCCGGTATCCCTGAAGACATCCACAAGAACTGGGGTCATCCCAACGCAAAATTTCACGCCTGCTGAATGAACATTTTAAACTTCCTGAAGTAAAGTTTGACCGTGTTCAATGCGTCAGAAAACCCAACTCCTTCCACCCCAGTGACATCATAACAAAATTCTCATCCCCCTCTGACCGTGACAGAGTGTTTTATCAACGCAGTAAACTGAAAGGCACCACTATCTTCATCAACGAAGATCTCTGCCCAGGTACGACTAAAGCCCGTCTACAGCAAATGGACCAGTTTAAAGAAGCCAGGAAACAAGGGAAACACGTGACATTCAGTCATAAAACCCTTGTTGTGAGGGATTGGGCAATTGGACATCCGCCCACTCACCCACCCACTGTACCAACTCCACCAAGCCCCTCAAGAACCCCCTCCTCACTGAGGGGGAACCAGCCACTGTCGCTACCACCTGAGGAGTTTCCCCCCCTGCTGGCCAACTCGAGTACTACACGTCTACCCTCTGTGGTGGAAACCAGCAACCCTCAAAACCGAGTGACAGGTGCACCTCCCACTCTATCTGGGAATCACCCTCAACAGTACTTGTCATCCTAATTCTGTTGGTTGTAGCACTTGTGAGTCCGTTACCCCCCACTATAATAATGTTCTTAGATCTTCCTTTTGCACACCTCAGTGACCCTGAGTTTTTATTGTTCCTTAATCAGTATCAATGTTCCCACAATGATGATGCTAGTGTCATTCCCTTAGATGTGCTAGATCGTATGTGTTACACCCCATTTACCCATGGTGTAGACACAATACTCCCTCATATCAATCCTGATGCCTTTCTACAAAACTCACTGGGTTACACCAACCCAAACTGTAACTATTACTTTCCTGACTCTCCCGAGTTTAGCTCTAGTCTCCTACTACCTCATTCCTTCTCCTTGATTAGCCATAACATCAGCAGTATTCCCCTTCATCTAGATACCTTTTTAGATCATTGTTTATCTTCTATTGCCCACAAATTTGATGTATACTTGGGTTTTGTGAGACCAAACTCACTAACGATATTGAACATTTGTATAACATTCCTAATTATAATAGACACTGCGTCAACATGTCACAACAAAGTGGTGGTGTCTCCCTATATGTTGATATCAAGTATAACACTTCTGTAAGAGATGATTTAATTGTTCAGGAGGAGTACATGGAGAGTGCTTTCACTGAATTAAATAACGATACACGAAATATCCTAGTAGGAGTAATCTACATAAGACCCCACACAAATGTAAGGAATTTTCTTGATACATTTTTGGAGCTTATCACTATCATAAGTTCAGAGAGGAAACATTGCTACATTACAGGAGATTTCAACCTTGATCGATTAAAATCAGATACTGACACCTCAGTATTAGACCTTCTTGCTACCTGTCATTCTAAATTCTTCTTCAACACTATAACCAAACCCACTAGAGTAACTGCCACCTCTGCCACTGTGATAGATCATATCTGGACTAACAACACTCCTAACAATCTTGCAAGTGGAATTATTTATAACAATATCTCAGATAAATTCCAAGTTTTTGCCATGTATAAAACAGCCACAAGACCTGAATGGTCTAGTTGAGTCTCAATCCAATACAGAGACTACTGCACCGACAACATGCTCCTTTTTGAAAACAACCTAATGAATGCAATGAATGCTAACTGGGATCTTGTCTATGCCTCCGACAACCCTAACGTGAACAGCTGCAACTTCTCTTGTATTTTCAATGCTTGCTTTGATAAATGCTTCCCGCTCAAGACTAAGTCAGTGAAAACTGTATCCATTTCCAAACCCTATATCACAAGCAAAATTAAGATAATGATAAAAGAAAAACACAAACTCCAAAGAAAATTTGCAAAAAGACCCATAACTTTCGGTGATGCTTACCGAAGTATGAGAAATAGAGTAACTCAAGTAGTTAGAAATGCCAGACATAACTATTATACAAATAAGCTCCAGTCAGCATCAGGTGACAGTAAGAAAACCTGGAATGTCATAAATTCTATTCAGAACAGGAACACTCAGCCTTCGGCCCCCCACTCAGCTTTTATGATAAATGATTCAGTTGAAACGGAACCCTCCCCCATTGCCAACCACTTCAATGAATATTTTATTAATGTTGGCAAAAAAATCTTGCAGAGAGCATCCCTGATCACCATGAGGAATTTAGAGCCTACCTGCAAAACAGATAGCAAAATGAGCTGTTCTTATCCCCTGTCACAGCAGATGAATTACTGGCCATCATAAAAATGTCCAAAGATGTAGCAGCAAGCGAAGACAATATACCAATGAGCATCATTAAGAAAGTAGCCCATTTATTACTACCTGTTCTCCTACACATTTGTAACCCCTCCTTCACTAGTGGTGTCTTTCCGGATAAACTGAAAATTGCTAAAGTTCACCCTGCATATAAAAAATCTGGGGACAAAGGTATCTTCAAGAATTACCACCCCATATCAGTCCTCCCAGCCTTAAGCAAGATACTGGAAAAGCTAGCATGTAATAGACTAAATTCCTTCTGCAATGCCAATAACATCTTTACAGACTCCCAGTTTGGATTTAGAGCTAGAAGGTCGACTGAGAGTGCTCTGCTATACTAATGACATCTTAAATTCCTTTGATGACAGTCAGTTCACAGTCGGTATATTCTTGGACCTCTCTAAAGCCTTTGATACTGTCGACCATACCATCCTCCTTTCAAAGCTTGAACATTACGGCATTAGGGGCCTGTCCCACAATTGGTTTACCTCATGTCTGTCCAACAGGATGAAGTATCTAATATACTATAGGACTAGCTGTCTGTCTGTCTGTTCTGGGCAGCCGAAACGGCACAATCGTTTTTCATCAAACTTGGTGGAAAAATTGCAAAAAATTCGTAGAGTGGAACAAACCTGGTCCCATGTCAATGGTTTCTTTAGGAAGGCATTAATTAACCATTTTATTTACGATGGAAAACGATGCAAGTCTACTGACTTGGCGCACCCTAATTAACCATGCAAGTCTACGGGCTTGGTGCACCCTCATTCGCTGTACGCTGTCAGCCGGATACAATACAGTACAATACCATACAATACCATACCATACAATACAATACACAACAAACTATAAATATTTGTAAGACTAAAACATAATTATACAGTTTAGACATGTAAGACTCACAACTTGATAAGATATCCGTAAGACATTAGCTATTGGAAATGAGATTAAATGTTTTGTTAATAATCCAGTGTGAAATGTATCGGTATTGGTGGTACAATCCTAATGGTCTCTAATCCTGTTGATTAGGTGAGGTTAATCTGGGTTTATTGAGATTAAAGATAAGGTGTGGGGTTTATTCTACCTGTGTTAGTCTCAAGTACGACCCTTATTGTAACAATCACAACCATGATTATAATAACCAGGACCATGATTATAACAACCACGACCATGATTATAACAACCAGGACCATGATTATAACAACAACGACCATGATTATAACAACCACAACCAAGAAACCACGACCATGATTATAACAACCATGACCATAACAACCACGACCATGATTATAACAACCACAACCATGATTATAACAACCTCGGTAAACTGTACCACCGGATTCGCCACCGGGCACGAAGGGCCCGCGATCACTTGTGTCTACTATAATAATCACCAATCTGACTCCTCGCCAATCTTGCATGGAGTCCCCCAAGGTTCCATTCTCGGTCCAGTACTGTTTTTGTTGTACATAAACGACATAGTCCACGCCAGCTCACTCATAAAATACTACGTACAGTATTTGCAGACGATAGTAATCTCTATGCCAGTAACTCAGACTCCATTCCTTGATGAGAACTATGAACACTGAATTAACTAAATTCGGGACCTGGGTAATACGTAATAAACTGACCTTAAACCTTAAGAAAACCCACTGCACGATCTTTCACAGAAGGAAAAACTTACCCCCAGACTTGGATCCCCCTGTATCTTGGTAATACAGTCCTCAAACGCGAACAAAATACTAAATTCCTCGGAGTTATTGTTGATGAGAAACTTAACTGGAGAAACCACATGCAAGCCATTCACAGTAAAGTCAATAAACAGTGCGGTATCATGTATCACACTATGGGGGGCCTCCGGCTCTTCAAAAACACAATCTCTCGTTACTGCACAAAAGAGAGTTGTACGGTCAATGACCTACTTGAAAAAAAACAGACCACACAAACGAAAAATTTGCTATACTGTAATGAAAATGTTAAAATTCAAAGATATTAACACTTACTGTTGTGCCCTCTTTGTTTACAAATCTATCATCACTTGCTTGACAATAATTATTTCCAGTTCCGGAATAATCAGAGCTTCAACTTAAGGCACCCAGAGCTACTAAGACCACCCCCATGCGCTCCTCTCAGTCCCAACCTCCATAAAATATCATGGTGTGAAGGTGTGGAACAACTTATCCCCACCCATCCGAGCAAAGACTACGCTCCCTTCCTTTAAATCATCTCTTAAAAAATATCTATTGCCTAAGTATTAATATTTCTTGTAACACCTACTATATTTACAGTATCTGATTTTATTGTACCATCACAAACCGTTTTATCGGAAATTATCATGTAAATAGATAAGTAATTACCATTGCAATAAACATAATTGCCAACTAGACATAATTCTCAGAGCTCTGTCCTCTTGTTCAACTTTATTACTGTACAACCCAGGTTGTACTGAACCCCCATTATACTTATGTTTTTCAATTCCACTTTAATTTATGTACAGCCGCTCCTCAACTTACGACCACCCGGACATATGACCACCCCAGTCGTACCAATTTTTTTTAAATTATGTATTTCCGAGTCCTGGTGTTAGTGATTGCACTGTGTACTGACAAAATTTTCGTTTGTAATTCCCTTTAAAGTGGCTGGCAAGCTTAAAAGTGAGAGTATTGTGGTGCTGAGAAGAAAAAGATACACCCATTTTAGATTTTCTATGTATTATTTTCGCATTTTCGACTTATGACCAATTTGACTTACGACCCGGAATTGGGTCCCTAACCCCGTCATAAGTCGGGGAGAGACTGTATATATAAATAACTAAAAAAAAATAAACTAAGAAAAAAAATAATAATAAATAAATAAAATTAGTAAATATTGAAGTGATAACCGTGTTAACATTATGAGATGTTCTTATTACCACCATGCTATTGTACTATTCCAGATGATACTGAGTGTTACATTATACTTCCTTGAGATAAATGTATAGTATATATCAGGTCCCTAAAAGAGAGCTCAGGTTTTCAACTGGCTCAGCCATGTTAATATTGTTATTATTATCCACTCTGTATCTGTGTTTTCTGGCTAAATAAACTGATTCAATTCAATTCAATTCAATTCAAGTGTGAAGTGCTTCCCCATCTGGAGTACTGTCACCCCGTCTGGTCCTCAAGATATACAAGGGACTGCCAGTTGATTGAAAATATTTTGTTCAGACTGGTGCCTGCACTTTGGCACATCAGCTACCCTGAGAGGTTGGAGTGCCTGAACTTGCCTAGCTTATACTATAGACGGGCAAGGGGCGACCTAATTGAAGTGTATAAGCATTTCAAGGGGCACTACTCATTCAAGTGTCCTTACCTGGAGCTGGCGAACGCTCGCCCTACAAGAGGTCACAGCTCAAGGATGAAGAAGAATCCGCAGGTCCAGAAAACTGCGAGAGCAAACGTTTATGGAGTGAGAGTTGTGAACTCTTGGAACAATCTGCCAGAAAGTGTCGTGACGGCACCAAGTGTGAGCTCTTCAAGACCAGACTTGACCAACACTGGAGCAGGTTCAGGTACATTCAGGAGCCCGTGCATGCCCAGTACTTGCCAACAGTGTGTAACAGACGTAACCGGTCGCCCAAGCGGCTAAAGAGCCGATCAGTGGTAAAAAGGATAAAAAAAAAAAGTTCAGCTAGAACCTTCACACGACAAGCTGAAAAACAAACTGCCCCAGGCACGGGAAAAGCCCCTCAGCAGAGCGCGGCCTCTTTTCCGCTGGCAAGATGAACTAGTGCACGCCTAAGCTCCTAATTATCCATAAAACGAACAATTTCCACAATAAATTATTATCATATCAGAACTCACAGATGAAAATATTGTAAAAAAATCAAGTCATAAAAATAACTCGCTCACTGGTTAGTCCAATATATTGACCCAAAACTTATCCTATCCAAGCCAATTATACCTTAATCTAACCACACAAAACATATCTTAATCTAACCAGACCAATTATATCTTAACCTAACCATACCAATTATATCTTAACCTGACCAGACCAATTATATCTTAACCTGACCAGACCAATTATATCTTAACCTGACCAGACCAATTATATCTTAACCTAACCAGACCAATTATATCTTAACCTAACCATACCAATTATATCTTAACCTAACCATACCAATTATATCTTAACCTGACCAGACCAATTATATCTTAATCTAGCCAGACCAATTATATCTTAACCTAACCATACCAATTATATCTTAACCTAACCAGACCAATTATATCTTAACCTAACCATACCAATTATATCTTAACCTAACCATACCAATTATATCTTAACCTGACCAGACCAATTATATCTTAATCTAGCCAGACCAATTATATCTTAACCTAACCAT
Organism: Homarus americanus; assembly: GCF_018991925.1. NCBI lineage: Eukaryota > Metazoa > Arthropoda > Malacostraca > Decapoda > Nephropidae > Homarus > Homarus americanus. The sequence continues at coordinate 12,914,736 of NW_024735554.1, read as the reverse complement.
ACCAATTATATCTTAACCTAACCAGACCAATTATATCTTAATCTAGCCAGACCAATTATATCTTAACCTAACCATACCAATTATATCTTAACCTGACCAGACCAATTATATCTTAATCTAGCCAGACCAATTATATCTTAACCTAACCATTCCAATTATATCTTAATCTAGCCAGACCAATTATATCTTAATCTAGCCAGGCCAATTATGTCTTAACCTAACCATACCAATTATATCTTAACGTAACCATACCAATTATATCTTAACCTAACCATACCAATTATATCTTAACCTAACCAAACCAATTATATCTTAACCTAACCAAACCAATTATATCTTAACCTAACCAAACCAATTATATCTTAACCTAACCAGACCAATTATATCTTAACCTAACCAGACCAATTATATCTTAACCTAACCATACCAATTATATCTTAACCTGACCATACCAATTATATCTTAATCTAGCCAGACCAATTATATCTTAACCTAACCATACCAATTATATCTTAACCTAACCATACCAATTATATCTTAACCTGACCAGACCAATTATATCTTAACCTAACCATTCCAATTATATCTTAATCTAGCCAGACCAATTATATCTTAATCTCGCCAGACCAATTATATCTTAACCTAACCAGACCAATTATATCTTAACCTACCCATACCAATTAGATCTTAACCTGACCAGACCAATTATATCTTAACCTAACCATACCAATTATATCTTAACCTGACCAGAACAATTATATCTTAACCTAACCATACCAATTATATCTTAATCTGGCCAGACCAATTATATCTTAACCTAACCAGACCAATTATATCTTAACCTAACCATACCAATTATATCTTAACCTGACCAGACCAATTATATCTTAACCTGACCAGACCAATTATATCTTAACCTAACCAGACCAATTATATCTTAACCTAACCATACCAATTATATCTTAACCTAACCATACCAATTATATCTTAATCTAACCAGACCAGAGAGTATTGTGACGGCACCGAGTGTGAGCTCTTTCAAGACAAGACGTGACCAACACTGGAGCGGGTTCAGGTACATTCAGGAACCGGTGCATGCCCAGTACTTGCCAACAGTGCGTGAGAGACGTGACCGATCGCCCAAGTGGCTAACGAGCCGATCAGTAGTGAAGAGGATAAAAGCAAAAGCAATTAAACCTTAACTTAACCAGACCAATCATATCTTAATCTAACCAGACAAAGCTTCCCCCATACCAAACAGATACTAACCCACCTAACCAAATCAAACCTATCATAATGAAGAAACCGAAGAGACAATGTAATAAGGCCTTGGGTGTGTATGTTGACAATGAACCGAAGTTCTCGGGCAAGTGTGAGAAGGTGAATCAAGCAATTAAACTAGGTCTTATAAGAAGGTCGTTCAGATACTCTGTATATAGATTCTAGACTGTCTGTCCCTTGTAACGATCTTCAAGAATGAGGTGCTTCCCTTACTCACCCCAGAAATATGATAGTGACTGTCAGTTGATTGAAAATATCCAAAGGAGGGCCACTAGATTGGTGCCCACACTACGGCACCTCAGTTATCCGAACGCTCGCAACTGCCTAACTTATACTACAGATGAGCAGGGGGTGATCTAATTTAAGTTTATAAATATCTCAAGAGGGCACTACTCAATTAAGTGTCCATACCTGGAGCTGGCCGACGCCCGCCCCTAAAGGGGTCACAGCTCAAGGCTGATGAAGCCAAGTCCAGAAAACTTGCGGCTTCTTCAACCTTGAGCTGTGACTCCTTGTGGGGCTAGCGTGGGCCAGCTCTAGGTAAGGACACTCGACTGATTAGTGCCCTTTGTGATGTTTATAGTGCCCTTTGTGATGTTTATAGTGTCCTTTGTGATGTTTATAGTGCCCTTTGTGATGTTTATAGTGCCCTTTGTGATGTTTATAGTGACCTTTGTGATGTTTATAGTGCCCTTTATGATGTTTATAGTGCCCTTTGTGATGTTTATAGTGCCCTTTGTGATGTTTATAGTGCCCTTTGTGATGTTTATAGTGCCATTTGTGATATTTATAGTGCCCTTTGTGATGTTTAGTGCCATATGTGATGTTTATGGTACCATTTGTGATGTTTATACACCTCATTAGTACAAGCTAGGCAATTGCAGGCGCTCTAATCTCTGGGTACCTGGGGTATCGAAGTACAAGCACCTGTCTTTTACTTTACTTTTATCTGCTTCACCACTGATCGGCTTGTTAGCCGCTTAGGCTATCGGTCAAGTCTCTGATTACTTTTCCTTTTCTTTTATCCTCTTCACCAAAAGATCGGCTTGTTAGCCGCTTGGGCGATCGATCACGTCTCTGTTACGCACTGCTGGCAAGTACTGGGCATGCACCGGCTCCTGAATGTACCTGAACCCGCTCCAGTGTTGGTCACGTCTTGTCTTGAAAGAGCTCACACTCGTTGCCGTCACAACACTTTTCGGTAGATTGTTCCAAGAGTTTAAAACCCTCACTCCGAAAAAGTTTGCTCACAGTTTTCTGGACTTGCAGCTTCTTCAATCTTGAGCTGTGACCCTTTGTGGGGCGAGCGTCCGCCAGCTCCAGTAAGGACACTCGACTGTGTAGTGCCCCTTGAGATACTTATACACCTCAATTAGGTCACCCCTCGCCCGTCTGTAGTATAAGCTAGGCAAGTTCAGGCGCTCCAATCTCTCAGGGTAGCTGAGGTGCCGAAGTGCAGGCACCAGTCTGGTGGCCCTCCTTTGATCATTTTCATCCAACTGACAGTCCCTAGCATATCTCGGGGACCAGACGGGGTGACAGTACTCCAGATGGGGAAGCACTTCACTCTTGAAGATCGTTACGCGGGACGGACCGTCTAGATATCTGAACGACCTTCTTATAAGACCCAATAATTTATTTGCCTGATTTACCTTCTTCTCGCAATGGCCCGAGAACTTCAGCTCATTGTCAACATACACACCGAGGTCCTTCTCACATTCAGTCTCAAATAGTGCAGTTTCTTCATCCTGTTGGGACATATGATACGCCTCCTTACCGTTGGTACGCCCCAGGTGCATCCTCTTACACTTCGTGACATTGAATTTCAGCAGCCATTTCTTCGACCATTCTTGGAGCCCACAGAGGTCCTTCTGCAGCTCTTCACAGTCCGCTTGGTTCTTGATTTCCCGAAAGAACTTGGCGTCATCGGCAAACATTTGTATGGAGGAGTGTACAACGTCAGGCATGTCATTTATGAAACGAACAAACACCAGCGGGCCCAATACACTGCCCTGTGGTACCCCACTTGTGACAGGTACGGATGACGATTTCGTGCCATTAATCACCATATACTGCTTGCGGTCATGTAGAAAGTCTTCTATCCACGCTCGGACATTTCCCTGAATTCAGTACCCTTCCAGTTGATTTTCAGCCTTTCGTAGGGTACACTGTAGAAAGCCTTGGCAAAATCTAGGTAAATATTGTCGATATTACCACCCCGTTCCAGAATATGGGTACAAATATCCAATACCTTGAGCATTTGTGGGGTGAGCAGGAGCGCCCCGGTACATTCAGGAGCCAGTGCATGCCCAGTATTTGCCAACAGTGCGTGACAGAGACGTGACCGATCGCCCTGGCGGCTAGCGAGCCGATCTTTTGGTGAAGAGGATAAATGAAAAGGAAAACTGCTGAGAGACGTGAGCGATCGCCCAAGCGGCTAACAAGCCGATCAGTGGTGAAGAGGATAAAAGAAAAAAAATAAAAGAAACCGTGTTGGCAATCCTTTACAAGGTTGTTTCGTAGTAAATATTCCATTGCGTCAACTCTGATAATGCTCTCAAGTACTTTACATATTATGCTGGTCAGGCTCACCGGTCTATAGTTGTTCGTGGAGTGACGATCGCCCTTCTTGATGATAGGACTCACAGAAGGTACTTTCCATTCACTAGGGACCTTTTGTCCATCCAGGCATTTACAAAACCGGATCTTCAGGGGCTCGGCAAGCTCGTTGCACAACTCTCTTAGCACTCTAGGATGCAGTACGTCAGGGCGGGACTTATATGGACCTTTAGCTTTGACAGTTTATTTCTAATACCCTCTTCTGTGAACACATTGTGGGTCAGTGCTGTGTCGAACCGTCTGTCCTCAAACGCAGGAAGGTTAATCGCATCCTCTCTTGTGAACACCGAGGAAAAGAAGCTGTTCAATGCCTGCTTTATCCTGGTCAGAATCTGCATAACTACCATCTTCAAGCCTCAGGTCTGATACTCCTACTCGCGTTTTTAATTTCGACTTCGCATAGCTGTAAAACGCCTTTGGGTATGACTCGACTTCGCTTGCAACCAGCCTCTGGAACTCCTTTTCAGCCCTTCTACACTCTATCTTTGCTTGGTTTCTGGCTCTTGCATACATCCTCCTGTCCTGCTCATCGTTTGACCCAACCCACGTCTTGAATTTCTGTGTTTTCTTCTTCACTTGGTCGACCGCCGCGTGGTTCATGTGTAAGGATCCCGTCGTATTCCTAGAGGCACTGGGTTTGGTCTTGGATATATATTTATCGATCAAATGGGTCACTTTATTAGTTATGATATTCAGCGTAGTGTCTGCGTTCTTGTGCCTTAATGAGTCAGGCCAGTGGATACCTTTCATCTCTTCCCTCATCCCGTTGTAATTTCCCTTGTAATATTTACACCTTGGCTTGGCCTTATCCTGAAAACTAGGTAACAGTTAAATCTGAATGACAACACTATATGGTGACTGGTGCCAACTGGGGCAAGGTGTTCCAGTTTGGCCACCATACCCTCCTCGTTTGTTATGATGAGGTCAAGTGGCTTGGGTGTTTGCTCCCCTCTGTAATGTGTCGAGTCTCTAACATGTTATTCAAGTCATTTGGGGTGAACTCGTTTCTCCAGTCGATGTTGCCATAGTTAAAGTCCCCCATGATAAGGAGGTGGCTAGGGTTGAGCATCGCCGCGTTATCTATTAAGGCTCTTTAGTTCCTTTGATTTAGTGGGCCACAGTTTGGGGATCTGTTGATACACCCGACAATAAGTAAGTCCCTTCCCTTTAATTTAATTTTACACCACCTGGATTCTTCAAAAACATCCTCTCCCTGTTCCCTCGCCTGGCTGGCTCTAAGGTCTTGCCTAGCTTAGATAACCACACCCCTCTTGCAAGTTTCTTGAGAAAGGTTCGTAAATGAGTAATATCCAGCAATATTGAACTCAAATTCCTCTGGGTCGATTCTCCTGTTCTTGTACAACAGTTCTACAACTCCTACAATATCTGGTTGGTGTACTTTCAGTAGTGTTTCAAACTCCTCTCTTTTATCAAGAAACGTGTCAGTATTAGTGTACATGACATTCAAGCCGGAATTTGTTCTTAGTAGTAACCCTACCCCCGCCATTCTCAGAAGCAGCAGCATTTGCTAAGTACACTGTATTTTGCAGGGTGTTGTTAGAAATGTCATTGTTTACACGGCGCTCGCCTCCTCCTGTCTGGTAGGCGGAGCTGGTGCCTCCTCCCGGGTAGGGGGGTAGAGCGGGTGGAGGGTGCGCTGCTGCCCCCTGGCCCTGTGTCGGCACACTTGTTTCCACTACCCTCCCTCTGAATATAACCCATGTACACCCGTCCCCGTTCCTCCTTGACTCCTGCCTCTTCTGCTTCAAGTCCTGCAGGATGTTCTTGTGTTGTTCCCTCTGCATTACCGTGCGATGTGGTCATGCTTTGAAATATTTCTTTATCGTATTTAATGGTCCATTCTTAGCTCCGACTGGCGTGGATAGTGAATGACAAGTACGTACTAATGCACCACCCTCGCCATCGCCACCTCCTGCCATCGGCAGCCCCCCACCCACCTCGCGCAGTCCGCCACTACAACAAAATTCAGCCCATAAGAGCCAGCACCGATAGATATAAGAATAGCACCATCCCATCTATCGTTAAAATAATACACAACTCCTGATTTATGTACTGTACAGCCCTGTAAATGTATTCAACGCATATTATATCATTATGTCTAAATCAAATGTAAGTCTGTATATTTTCAGCCACCGGCTGCAACTCTAGTAATAAACCGTTTATTATTATTATTATTATTATTATTATTATTATTATTATTATTATTATTATTATTATTATTATTATTACACACACACGTATATGATACTGAGAGAAAAGAAAGATTTTCAACCGTTCAAGATTCAAGCCCAGGACATAGTTCGAGTCAAGACTGCTTGCTGATAAGTAACACTTATAAACCACGTCTCTTATTGATCACTGGGCAGCCTTTATTCATCTCTTAGGGAAATGCTTTAAAACTGCGCTTTGCTACACTACATATATATTATAGTAATCTTACTATGTTATTGATAAACTGACAATGTTGCCATAATGTACGAGAGTAACTTACCCAAGGACGGAGAATCATGTTGGTGTGAGTTTGCTGACACCGTCTAGAAACTATCACCTGTACTGAACTTTTAGCTCACAAGATAACAAAAGTTCAAATACTGATATCCTCGAAAATGCGAGATCTATATATGGTGTAATATCCTCCGGGGAAAATAATATTGGGGAATATCAGTAGCAGAGTGAAGGTGATGTACTCCTTCGTGAGGCGTTGATACAAAACTGGCGTCGGGGAGACAGGTGTTGAGTGATAGCCTTGTACTATCAGTTCGTTAACTGTGCTATCAGTTTATGGTCAACTGTGACGCATTTCCCAGTCAATCCTTTACTAAATGGTATGAGTCCGAGTTCAAATTTTTGGTGTATTAGCACTTTTGCACCGACATATTTTTTAGCTGAGTGAGTCAACATATGAACAGCAATCCCCTGAAAAAACCCCTGAACGTTACAGTATACAGTATATCGCAGCTTTGACTTGAGTGTCATGTATAAATCTTTTTTATAGGTTTTCTTTTCTTGTATAAGTAAGCCGTATATATGCAATCGTGTGTGTCTAACTAAAATATTTTTTTTAACGAACCTAGGCATACCTACGTAGTTCATAAACCACTTCTTGATCAATCTTGTTTTAATCCAGATAATTAATTAAAAGGAAGTATTTTTTTTTACAGGAAATGCTAGCAACTATATGTTAATGGGCATTGGGCAAGGAGATCAAAATAGATTATTAATGTTAGGTTACAGTATTGCGCGAACAACTCTTGATATAAATAATGGGTGTCAGATCTGAAACTCGCTGCACAGACCCAAACTGCTTGTGGAAATGACAGAGCCACATTTTAAAGTAATAAGAACTGATTTGTCTGAAACTTTAATATATTAATATTGGTTATAACTACGTTTAACTACTTAAAAAAAAATATGTATACGGGTATATATGAAAAAATCTTTTAGACCAAGTAGGCGTGGGTCTTTAATTCCTCCGGGAATTAAGACCCACAAGTCTCCCAAGCAGGGTGTTTTGTTTTTTTGCTTTTCCTTATATTTGGATAATGATAGTCTTAACTAAAACAATAGACTATTAAGAAAATCAGCTTTCATTACTTATGTAATTATGTGACTTAAAGTTTCAGGCAATAGTACTGTGTATAAATATACCTGAGGTTACACATTTTATACATAATTTTATCAAACTTTCTAGATAACGGATTATCTAAGATAAGCCTCGATTGTGATATCTTTGTTTTTTCTGACAGAACATATATCATGTCTGTTGTTATCTGTCACCAGGCAGACAAACGTCATGAAATGGAGTTTATTGTTCCTCGCCGTCTGGGGTTAGAATTAGAATGCATGCTTTCCGTTTTGTGTATCTGGGAGTTACTTTTACCTTTATCCTCTTCGCCACTGATCGGCTCGTTAGCCGCTTGGGCGATCGGTTACGTCTGATTACTTTTCCTTTTCATTTATCCTCTTCACCAAAAGGTTGGCTCGCTAGCCGCCCGGGCGATCGGTCACGTCTCTGTCACGCACTGTTGGCAAATACTGGGCATGCACCGGCTCCTGAATGTACCTGAACCTGCTCCAGTGTTGGTCAAGTCTAGTCTTGAAAGAGCTCACACTCGGTACCGTCACAACACTCTCTGGTAGATTGTTTCAAGAGTTTACAACCCTCACTCCGAAAAAGTTTGCCCTCACAGTTTTCTGGACTTGCGGCTTCTCCAATCTTGAGCTGTGACCCCTTGTGGGGCGAGCGTCCGCCAGCTCCAAGTAAGGACACTCGACTGAGAGTAGTGCCCTCTGAGATGCTTATACACCTCAACTAGGCCAATCACCCCTTGCCCGTCTGTATTATAAGCTAGGCCCTCCTTTGAACATTTTCAACTAACTGACAGTCCCTAGCATATCTCGGGGACCAGATGGGGTGGCAGTACTCTAGATGGGGAAGCACTTCACTCCTGAAGATCGTTACGAGGGACGGACCGTCTAGATATCCGAACGACCTTCTAATAAGACCCATTAATTTATTTGCTTGCTTTACCTTCTTCTCGCAATGGCCCGAGAACTTTAGCTCATTGTCAACATACACACATAGGTCCTTCTCACATACAGTCTCAACTAATGCAGTTTCTTCATCCCGTTGGGACATATGATACGCCTCTTTACCGTGGGGTACGCCCCAGGTGCATCCTCTTACACTTCGTGACATTGAATCTCAGCAGCCATTCCTTCGACCATTCCTGGAGCCCACAGAGGTCCTTCTGCAGCTCTTCACAGTCAGCTTGGTTCTTAATTTCACGAAATAACTTAGCGTCATACAATAAATAACAAGTGCAACTTATTATGGTTTACCTAGCCCCTTCTATACAACTACTCTCTGTCCTCCATGACACCCCCGGGGCCACAATTACCTACTATACACATGATTAATTATCTACATTCAACAGAAGACCTTCGATCAACTCCCTCACCTCATTTCCTGAATTTCTCCCACTTTTGGTTTCATTCTGTCCTTAGGGATATATAATTTTTTTTCTCACGTAAGTCGCTGATGCTTCCGAAATTCTCTTTGAAAGATTGTTGTGCCTCTGTGTAACCAGTACATTTACCAGTGTGCACTTGTCCCTATAACTCTAACATGCAAAGATGTGATCATCCCACTGTTCACGACTTCCTAGCACCTTACAGCTCTCATGTGGCCCACCAACACCTCTACTTCGCTTTACTTTATCCTCTTCGCAATGGCCCGAGAACTTCAGCTCATTGTCAATATACACACCGAGGTCCTTCTCACATTCAGTCTCAATTAATGCAGTTTCTTCGTCCCTTAGATAGTAAGATATGAGAAAAATAGCAATTAATACCTCAATAAGCCTTTGTTATAGTTGTTATTGATCCTGAAATTCAGTATAAAATTTCATGGATCTTGTAATTTGTGATTAATGTGATGACAGGTGATTTTATAGCATGAATCACCACTATCAGCAGGGGTGTTTTGTAAGTTTATAGTTGTGCCGTCCATGCATATCATGTTGACTACGTGACGTCAGGCCAACCTGTGGTGTACCTGTATGTGCAAGTGAAACAATATCCGTCTATCTACATGGTCTGTTATCGTAAAGGTGATAATAGATGACATAATTCCAAATCTAAGTGTTGGGAAAGGATTGGTGACAGTCGACCTTACTGGACCTCCATTACAAAGGGTTGTACTGTAAGTGTTCCTCCTAACGAAAGATATACAGTACATGCACCTAACTGCTTGACTAAAATTATAATACAAAAGCAACATACAGAAAAAATACTCTACTTATTGTTCCATCCTTTTACAAACTTTGACAATGGTGTCGCGTTCGTGAGGTTTAAAGTAACTTACAGAAGTGTTTACTTACAATTAAGTTGGTGGGATCTCTCACTAATGCGTCAAGGGTTCGAGCTTCGGCCCGGACACACGTGAGAAGGGTGTTATCCAGTGTGACCCTCACTACCAAACATCACAGGTTTCCCGGACTCTGGTGTTCTCCTCTACTAATATTGGATAGACCGATCACCCGAACGGCTAGTAAGCTGACAAATGGTGAAAATTTATAATAAAACAACAACAATAGCAATAACCAGAGCAGCCGTTATTCTTTTACTTTTATTCTCTTCGCCACTGGTCGGCTCATTAACCGCTTGAGTGGTCGGTCACGTCTCTGATACTCACTGTTGGCAGATACTAGGCATGCACTGGCTCTTGAATATATCTGAACTTGCTCAGTGTTGGTCAAGTCTGGTCTTGAAAGAGCTCACACTTAGTGCCATCACAATGCTCTCTGGTAGATTGTTCCAAGAGTTCACAACTCTCACTCCGAAAAAAGTTACCCCTCACAGTTATCTGGGCTTGCGGCTTCTTCACCCTTGAGCTGTAACCCCTTGTGGGGGGAGCGTCCGCCAGCTCCAGGTAAGGGCACTCGACTGAGAAGTGCCCTTTGAGATGTTTATACACCTCAATTAGGTCCCCCCCTTGCCCGTCTATAGTATACAGGATAAGCTAGGCAATCTCAGGCGCTCTAATCTCTCTGGGTAGCTGAGGCTCACCTTCTCGCAATGGCCCGAGAACTTCAGCTCATTGTCAACATACACACCTAGGTCCTTCTCACATTCAGTCTCAACTAGTGCAGTTTCTTCATCCCGTTGGGACATATGATACGCCTCCTTACCGTTGGTACGCCCCAGGTGCATCCTCTTACACTTCGTGACATTGAATCTCAGCAGCCATTTCTTCGACCATTCTTGGAGCCCACAGAGGTCCTTCTGCAGCTCTTCACAGTCCGCTTGGTTCTTGATTTCCCGAAATAACGTGGCGTCATCGGCAAACATTTGTATGGAGGAGTGTACAACGTCAGGCATGTCATTTATGAAACGAACAAACAACAGCGAGCCCAATACACTGCCCTGTGGTACCCCACTTGTGACAGGTACGGATGACGATTTCGTGTCATTAATCACCATACACTGCTTGCGGTCATGTGGAAAGTCTTCTATCCACGCTAGACATTTCCCCGAATTCCGTGCCCTTCCAGTTTGATTTTCAGCCTTTCATGGGGTACACTGTCGAAAGCTTTGGCAAAATCTAGGTAAATGTTGTCGACATTTCCACCCCGTTCCAGAATATGGGTCCAAATATCCAATACCTTGAGCAATTGTGTTAAGCAGGAGCGCCCCGGCATAAAACCGTGTTGGCAATCCTTTACAAGGTTGTTTCATAGTAGATGTTCCATTGCAGCATCTCTGATAATACTCTCAAGTACTTTACATATTATGCTGGTCAAGCTCATCGGTCGATAGTTGTTCGTGATGATCGCCCTTCTTGAAGATAGGAGTCACATAAGCCACTTTCCATTCACTGGGGACCTTTTGTTCATCCAGGTATTTACAAAACAGGATCTTCAGGGACTCGGCAAGCTCGTTGCACAACTCTCTTAGCACTCTAGGATGCACCATGTCAGGTCCGGGACTCTTTTGGACCTTTAGCCTGGGCAGTTTATTTATAATACCCTTTTCTGTGAACACAATGTGGGTCAGTGCTGTGTCGAACCGTCTGTCCTCAAACGCAGGAAGGTTAGTTGCATCCTCTCTTGTGAACACCGAGGAAAAGAAGCTGTTCAATGCCTCAACTTTATCCTGGTTCAGAATCTGCGTAACTCCCATCTTCAAGCCTCAGGTCTGATACTTCTACTCGCGTTTTCAATTTCGACTTCGCATAGCGGTATAACGCCTTTGGGTATGACTCGACTTCGCTTGCAACCAGCCTCTGGAACTCCTTTTCAGCCCTTCTACACTCTATCTTTGCTTGGTTTCTGGCTCTTGCATACATCCTCCTGTCCTGCTCATCGTTTGACCCAACCCACGTCTTGAATTTCTGGGTTTTCTTCTTAATTCTGTCGACCGCCGCATGGTTCATGTGTAGGGATCCCCTCGTATTCCTAGAGGCACTGGATTTGGTCTAGGGTATATATTTATCGATCAAATGGGTCACTTTATTAGTTATGATATTCAGCGTAGTGTCTGCGTTCTTGTGTCTTAATGAGTCAGGCCAGTGGATACCCCTCATCTCTTCCCTCATCCCGTTGTAATTTCCCTTGTAATATTTGCACCTTGGCCTGGCCTTATCTTGAACTAGGTAACAGTTAAATCTGAATGACAACACAATATGGTGACTGGTGCCAACTGGGGCAAGGTGTTCCAGTTTGGCCACCATACCCTCCTCGTTTGTTATGATGAGGTCTAGTGGCTTGGGTGTTTGCTCCCCTCTGTAATGTGTCGGGTCTCTAACATGTTGGAACAGAAAATTATCTCTCAGAGTTTCTACAAAAAGAGTAGCAGAGTTATTCAAATCATTTGGGGTGGACTCGTTTCTCCAGTCGATGTCGCCATAGTTAAAGTCCCCCATGATAAGGAGGTGGCTAGGGTTGAGCATCGCCGCAGTGTGTATTAAGGCTCTTAAGTTCTTTTGATTTAGTGGGCCACAGTTTGGGGATCTGTAGATACACCCGACGATAAGTAAGTCCCTTCCCTTTAGTTTAATTTTACACCACTTGGACTCTTCAAAAACATCCTCTCCCTGTACCCTCGCCTGGCTGGCTCCGAGGTCTTGCCTAGCATAGATAACCACACCCCTCTTGCAAGTTTCTTGAGAAAGGTTCGTAAATGAGTCATATCCAGCAATACTGAACTCACATTCCTCTGGGTCGATTCTCCTGTTCTTGTACAACAGTTCTACAACTCCTACAATATCTGGTTGGTGTACTTTCAATAGTGTTTCAAACTCCTCTCCCTTATCAAGGAACGTGTCAGTATTAGTGTACATGACATTCAAGCCAGAATTTGTTCTCGGTAACGTCTCTGCTCTTGGTAGTAACCCCTCCCCCCCCCCCATTCTCAGAAGCTGCAGCATTTGCTAAGTACACTGTATTTTGCAGGTGTGGTTAGACGAAGCTGAGAACCAGGGAAAACACAAACATATTGAGTATGTTGGGTTTTTTAATGACTAACGTTTCGGAAAATCATTTTTTATCATCAGAGCCTAGAAAACAAACAGAAGGTTTCAAAAAGTTTTAAAAAGTCACAGGTGATATGCAATAAAAACGTAACATTATTCCAAAATTTACTTTCCGCAAAATAATAAAAAAAAGAGCATTATAATTTAAAGCTTCCATAATGAGAAGGTCCGTCTCACAGTTGCTCCTGCCAAAAACTGAGAAATCAGGCGGCGAAAATGGGTGGTCAATGGTCATGTTGGTGGGCGTAGTTACGGATAGCTGAATGTGGTGGTTGTGTGATTAACTGGCCTGTTCGGACGGAACGGCCCAAGTGCTCATGGGTGCGAGTTATCACATGTCTTTTTGTTTTACCTATATATGCTGCCCTACAGCTAGCACACATAAATTGATAAACAACTGAGGATTGCAGGTGTGTGGGTATGTTGTCTTTAGCTTTAAAGAATTTTTTAATTGAACTCTGGGTTTTGAAAACTAGTCTAAGAGAAATTTGTGGATATAATTCAATGAAAAGCTTCTTAAGTTTGTTTCTAAGGGTGAAACTGAGTGGGCCTGTGTACTGAATGGAGAAGTAGACAGAACATTTAAGAACGGTGTGGATTTGAGGCTGTGTGGGACTAAAAACCCTATTAAGGGTTTTGCCTACATAAATATCTGTAAATCTCTTAGGGAAACCATCGTTAAAGAGTAGTTCCTTTATGTATTTCAGTTCAATGTCCAAGAGAAAATAGCTTGAACATTTATTAAAGGCTCTGTTGGTAAGAGTACGCACTAGATTTCCTTTGTAATTAAGAGGAATAAAAGATGAAAATTTTAAACTCAAACCTGTGAATGTTGGTTTTCTGCATAAGGCTGTCTCAAAACTATTATGAAGACGGTGGATATTAACATCAAGGAATGGTAGAATATTGTCTTTTTCCAATTCACAAGTAAATTTGATGTTACTACGTTTCGAATTTAAATAATTTAGGAACATAGGGAGTGATCAAGTGATCTGAAAATAAAAAATGTGTCATCAATATACCGTCGATAGAACAAAGGCTTAAATTGGCCGGGACATTCGGTCAGCCAAAGCTTCTCGTGGTGAGCGAGGAAAGCGTAACCCCCAGGCAATAGACAGAACCATGGGGTGTATCTAATCAGCTTTGATGATAACCAATGTGTTATCAAAATTCCAGGAAAGACAACGAAGGCAGTTGTGTTTATCACTATTATGTTTTGCCTTCACACTGTTATCTGTGTCATCTAAAAAAAAATCTTTGATGTTCTTAGTTTGGGACTAAACCTGGACTCATCGTATATGTTTTTTTTTTCCTTTCTTCTTTTCTCTTACATCCTCCCCTTATCTGTCTTGGCGGAGAACACAGTTTACCAGTCAGTCATAAACTAAATTCAAATGAGGCTTAAAATTACAAACTTATCCTCATCGGCACAAGTCAACTCGTGAACTTGTTAGTACCTTCAGGTGGTCACTTACTACTCGGACTCTTTTATTACTAGCGGTGTTGTACGCTGAATAGGAAAGACTCCTTCATACTTTTCCAACCAATTACAAACACTAGTGAGCAGGTACAGTACAGTTAGGTGGGCAGGCACAGTACAGTTAGGTGGACTGGTACAGTACAGTTAGGTGGGCAGGTACAGTACAGTTAGGTGGGCTGGTACAGTTCAGTTAAGTGGACTGGTACAGTACAGTTAGGTGGGCTGGTACAGTACAGTTAGGTGGGCAGGTACAGTACAGTTAGGTGGGCAGGTACAGTACAGTTAAGTGGACTGGTACAGTACAGTTAGGTGGGCAGGTACAGTACAGTTAGGTGGGCAGGTACAGTACAGTTAAGTGGGCTGGTACAGTACAGTTAAGTGGGCAGGTACAGTACAGTTAAATGGGCAGGTTACAGTATAGTTAAGTGGGCAGGTACAGTATAGTTAAGTGGGCAGGTACAGTACAGTTAAGTGGGCAGGTACAGTACAGTTAAGTGGGCAGGTACAGTACAATTAAGTGGACAGGTACAGTATAGTTAAGTGGGCAGGTACAGTACAGTTAAGTGGGCAGGTACAGTACAGTTAAGTGGGCAGGTACAGTACAGTTAAGTAGACAGGTACAGTATAGTTAAATGGGCAGGTGTAGTACAGTTAAGTGGGCAGGTACAGTACAATTAAGTGGACAGGTACAGTATAGTTAAGTGGGCAGGTACAGTACAGATAAGTGGGCAGGTACAGTACAGTTAAGTGGACAGGTACAGTATAGTTAAGTGGGCAGGTACAGTACAGTTAAGTGGACAGGTACAGTATAGTTAAGTGGGCAGGTACAGTACATATAAGTGGGCAGGTACAGTACAGTTAAGTGGACAGGTACAGTACAGTTAAGTGGACAGGTACAGTATAGTTAAGTGGGCAGGTACAGTACATATAAGTGGGCAGGTACAGTATGCTTTACATAAGTGTGCAAGTACACCTGCTTTTACTTTTATCCTCTTCACCACTGATCGGCTCGTTAGCCGCTTGGGCGATCGATCACCTCTCTGTTACGCACTGTTGGTAGATACTGGGCATGCACTGACTCCTGAATATATCGGAACCTGCTCCAGTGATGGTGAAGTCTGGCCTTGAATGAGCTCACACTCGGTGCCATCACAACGCTCTCCGGCAGACTGTTCCATGAGTTCACAATTCTCACATCGAAAAAAAATAATGCCCTTGTGGGGCGGACGTCCGCCAGCTCTGGGTATGTACATTCGACCTATTAGTGACCCTGAGATGTTTATACACTTCGATAAGGTCGCTCCTCGCCCGTCTGTAGTATTATAAGCTAGGTAGTTGCAGGCGTTCCAACCTCTCAGGGTAACTGAGGTTCCGGAAAGCAGGCACCAGTCTGGTGGCCCTCTTTTGGACATTTTCAATCAATTGACAGTCTCTAGCATACCTCGAGGACCAGACGGGGTGACAATACTCCAGACGGGGAAGCACCTCACCTCACTCTTGAAGATAGTGACGAATGACGGACCTTCCAGATATCTAAGCGACCTTCTTATAAGACCTACTAGTGTCTTTGCCTGATTCACCTTCTTCTCACAATGGCCCGAGAATTCAAGTTCATTGTCAACTTACACACCCAGGTCCTTTTCACATTCGGTCTCGATTATTGCAGTCTCTTCATCCGGTTGGGACACGTGATACGCCTCCTTCCTATTTGTGCCACCCAGGTGCAGCTTTTTGCACTTCGTGACATAGAATTTTAGCAGCCATTTCCTCGACCAATGTTGAAAGCCACAGAGAACTTTCTGTTGCTCTTCATAGTCTATTTGGTTCTTAATTTCCCTAAATAACTTGGCATCGTCCGCAAACATTTGTATGGATGAGTGTATTGCATCTGGCATGTCATTAATGAAACAGACAAGCAACAACGGGTCCAGTACACTGCCCTGTGGTACCCCTTTAGTCACAGGTACACATGATGATTTTGTCCCATTTATCACCAAACACTGTTTACGGTCATGCAGAAAGTCTCTAATCTATGCTAGGACACTCCCCAGAACCCCGTACCCTTCCAGTTTAATTCTCAGCCTTTCATGGGGTACACTGTCGAAAGCCTTGGCAAAATCTAGTTATATATTGTCGATATTTCCGCCTTGTTCTAGAATTTGAGTCCAAACATCTAGTGCCTTGTGTAAATGTGTTAAGCAGGATCTTCCCGGTCATGGGATCACTATCCATCTGGGCAACTCCACACTCAACGTGCTAAACTACTATTCTCCCTCAGATCAGCTTTACTACCCAGATCTCCCATATTTCGTATATACTAAACCCGCTGTCCTAATTTACAGGGATTAGCCCACCAGGGCACAGGGCATTGACCCAGATCAGGGCCTGGGGGCCGAAAATGTAATAATAATAATAATAATAATAATAATAATAATAATAATAATAATAATAATAATAATAATAATAATAATAATAATAATAATAATAATAATAATAATAATAATAATAATAATAATAAAATAAATCGAATGAGAAACGATATACAGTATGTATGTTGTGTTGTCAATAGTAAGAGGAAGAATTGAGACCCTGCAATTGTGTGTAAATACGACAGAAAGTCAGATCAGCAACTTGAGACTTGGTCACAATTTTTGTGATGCCATATGGCAGCAGGTTCTACCATTAGACAACACATTATGCTTCTAATATCTTCCCAGGCGGTAGTTCCTCCCTGTTTGACAGCTGCCTACTACCCGAAATTAGGTTAACTCACCAGTAACACCAATGGGAGAGAATTATCTCATTACTAAGCGCATATGAAGATGTTCAAATCTCCGGTGATAGTGAACCAACACACATCTATGGCGAGGCTCTAGACAAGTGTATTGTCTTTAATCTATCATACACAATTCATAGGTCTGATGTAGTCACTAATCTTACGTCTGTTCACAAACCAATCCAAGCTAGTATACATGTAGCCAATGCCACCCCGGCTGGTAAAAATCTTAACAGAGGTAGACTCACAGTTAAGCAAGAACATGAAAGCTAATTTATAGACTTTATCTATGATTGGTACAAATATTACAAGCCTGACAATTACCAAAGTCTCCATGACGATCTTTTGGCTAGGACTTATGCATTCTTCCCCAAAAATGCCTCCACCAAAAAGAGGAAGAAACGTGATCAGCATAATAGGAACAGACCACAGCAGTGTTATGATGACCCCAGACTGAAAGAACTTCAGTCTTTAACCCGCCCGGGAGGTGGCACCAGCTCCGCCTATCAGCCGGGAGGAGGCGAGCGCTTTGTAAACAATGACATTTCTAACCACACCCTGCAAAATACAGTGTACTTAGCAAATGCAGCAGCTTCTGAAAATGGGGGCTGGGGAGGTTACTACTAAGAGCCGAGACGTTACCGAGAACAAATTCGGGCTTGAATGTCATGTACACTAATACTGACACGTTCCTTGATAAGGGAGAGGAGTTTGAAACACCACTGAAGGTACACCAACCAGATATTGTAGGAGTCGTCGAACTGTTGTACAAGAACAGGAGAATCGACCCAGAGGAATGTGAGTTCAGTATTGCTGGATATGACTCATTTACGAACGTTTCTCAAGAAACTTGCAAGAGGGGTGTGGTTATCTATGCTAGGCAAGACCTCGGAGCCAGCCAGGCGAGGGTACAGGGAGAGGATGTTTTTGAAGAGTCCAAGTGGTGTAAAATTAAATTAAAGGGAAGGGACTTACTTATTGTCGGGTGTATCAACAGAGCCCCAAACTGTGGCCCACTAAATCAAAGGGACTTAAGAGCCTTAATAGACAATGCGGCGATGCTCAACCCTAGCCACCTCCTTATCATGGGGGACTTTAACTATGGCGACATCGACTGGAGAAACGAGTTCACCCCAAGTGAATTGAAAAACCCTGCTACTCTTTTTGTAGAAACTCTGAGAGATAATTTTCTGTTCCAACATTACAGAGGGGAGCAAACACCCAAGCCACTAGACCTCATCATAACAAACGAGGAGGGTATGGTGGCCAAACTGGAACACCTTGCCCCATTTGGCACCAGTCACCATATAATGTTGTCATTCAGATTTAACTGTTACCTACGTAGTTCAAGATAAGGCCAGGCCAAGGTGTAAATATTACAGGGGAAATTACAACTTTTACTTTTATCCTCTTCGCCACTGATCGGCTTGTTAGCCGCTTGGGCGATCGGTCACGTCTCTTTTCAGTTATATTCTTCAACAAAAGATCGGCTCGCGAGCCGCCCGGGTTATCGGTCACGTCTCTGTCACGCACTGTTGGCAAATACTGGGCATGCACCGGCTCCTGAATATACCTGAACCTGCTCCAGTGTTGGTCAAGTCTTCTCTTGAAAGAGCTCACACTCGGTGCCGTCACAACACTCTCTGGTAGATTGTTCCAAGAGTTTACGGGATGAGGGAAGAGATGAGGGGTATCCACTGGCCTGACTCATTATGGCACAAGAACGCAGACACTACACTGAATATCATAACTAGTAAAGTGACCCATTTGATCACTAAATATATACCCAAGACCAAACCCAGTACCTCTAGGAATACGAGGGGATCCCAACACATGAACCATGGGGCGGTCGACAATGTTAAGAGGAAAACTCAGAAATTCAAGAGGTGGGTTGGGTCAAATGATGAGCAGGACAGGAGGATGTATGCAAGAGCCAGAAACCAAGCAAAGATAGAATGTAGAAGGGCTGAAAGGGAGTTCCTGAGGCTGGTTGCAAGCGAGGTCAAGTCAAACCCAAAAGCATTTTACCGCTATGGAAAGTAGAAATTAAAAACGCGAGTAGGAGTGTCAGACCTGAGGCTTGAAGAAGGTAGTTTCGCATATTCTGACCAGGATAAAGCTGAGGCATTGAACAGCTTCTTTTCTTCGGTGTTCACAAGAGAGGATGCGGTTAACCTTCCTGCCTTTGGGGACAGATGGTTCGACACAGCACTGACCTACATTGTGATCACAGAAGAGGGTATTAGTAATAACTGTCAAAGCTGAAGGCCCATAAGAGTCCCGGCCCTGACATGGTGCATCCTAGAGTGCTAAAAAAGCTGAGGAACGAGCTTGCCGAGCCCCTGAAGATCCTGTTTTGTAAATGCCTGGATGAACGAAAGGTCCCCAGTGAATGGAAAGTGGCTTATGCGAGTCCTATCTTCAAGAAGGGCGATCGTCACTCCACGAACAACTATAGACCAGTGAGCCTGACCAGCATAATATGTAAAGTACTTGAGAGTATTATCAGAGATGATGCCGCAATGGAACATCTACTACGAAACAACCTTGTAAAGGATTGCCAACACGGTTTTATGCCGGGGCGCTCTTGCTTAACACAATTGCTCAAGATATTGGATATTTGGACCCATATTCTGGAACGGGGTGGTAATATCGACAATATTTACCTAGATTTTGCCAAGGCTTTCGACAGTGTACACCATGAAAGGGTGAAAATCAAACTGGAAGGGTAAGGAATTCGGGGAAATGTCCTAGGGTGGATAGATGACTTTCTACATGACCGCAAGCCGGGTGTGGTGATTAATGGCACGAAATCGTCATCCGTACCTGTCGCAAGCGGGGTACCACAGGGCAGTGTATTGGGCCCGCTGTTGTTTGTTTGTTTCATAAATGACATGCCTGACGTTGTACACTCATCCATACAAATGTTTGCCGATGAAGCCAAGTTATTTCTGGAATTCAAGAACCAAGCGGATTGTGAAGAGCAGCAGAAGGACCTCTGTGGGCTCCAAGAATGGTCGAAAAAATTTCTGCTGAGATTCAATGTCACGAAGTGTAAGAGGATGAACCTGGGGCGTACCAACGGTGAGGAGGCGTATCATATGTTCCAACGGGATGAAGAAACTGCACTAATTGAGACTGATTGTGAGTAGGACCTCGGTGTGTATGTTGACAATGAGCTGAAGTTCTCGGGCCATGCGAGAAGAAGGTAAATCAGGCAAAAAAATTATTTGGTCTTATAAGAAGGTCGTTCAGATACCTAGACGGTCCGTCCCTCGTAACGATCTTCAAGAGTGAAGTGCTTCCCCATCTGGAGTACTGTCACCCCGTCTGGTCCCCGAGATATGCTAGGGACTGTCAGTTGGTTGAAAATGTTCGAAGGAGGGCCACCAGACTGGTGCCTGCACTTCGGCACCTCAGCTACCCTGAGAGATTGGAGCGCCTGAACTTGCCTAGCTTATACAACAGACGGGCAAGGGGTGACCTAGTTGAGGTGTATAAGCATCTCAAGGGGCACTACTCAGTTGAGTGTCCTTACTTGGAGCTGGCGGACGCTCGCCCCACAAGGGATCACAGCTCAAGATTGAAGAAGCCGAAAGTCCAGAAAACTGTGAGGGCAAACTTTTTCGGTGTGAGGGTTGTGAACTCTTGGAACAATCTACCAGAAATTGTTGTGACGGCACCGAGTGTGAGCTCTCTCAAGACAAGACTTGACCAACACTGGAGCGGGTTCAGGTACATTCAGGAGCCGGTGTATGCCCAGTACTTGTTAACAGTGCGTACCAGAGACGTGACCGATCGCACAAGCTGCTGACGAGTCGATCATTTGGTGAAGAGGATAAAAGAAAAGGAAAAGCAACAGAGACGTGACTGATCGCCCAAGCGGCTAACGAGCCGATCGGTGATGAAGACGATAAAAGTAAAAGTGAACCTCTTGCGGTGCTTGTCAAGTCTGGTCTTGAAAGAGCTCATACTCGGTGTATTTGTATATTGATCTAATTATAGTAAGGATATAGCTATTGTTATTTGTCATTTGTCGTTTCACAAAGGAGCTGAAAGGGTAGAGCAGAGGCTACCACTGAAATTGTATTTCACCCAAAAGGAGAGTGGAGAAACGTTGAATTTAGTGGATTTAATTGTTAAGGACATGAGACCCCCATTTGTTTTTCTTTATTTCAATTTTTTAAACTTTATTTTGGTAACATTTGCAAAAATTAACCTACTTTTCCAGAGGGAGACCCCTACAGTTCATTTACTCTATGAAACCATAATGCAATTATATAAGAATTTACTCGGGTATTTTTGCCGTCCGGAGTTGGTGCAAAAGGCACACATTACGACCTTTGACCCATGTAATATAAACAACAACCTATTAATTAATCAGATTTTCTTGGGCTCAGCTGTGCATGGGTTCCTTCAGACTGAGGAGTATCAAAATCATGGCATGGTAGATGATGTGCGACGTAGATGTCGCACCTTTATGATTACTACGTGTATGCAGTTGAGGAAAAGATTTGATTTCATTGATAAACTACAGGGTGGTAATATCGACAATATGTACCTAGATTTTGCCAAGGCTTTTGACAGTGTATCCGATGAAAGACTGAAAATTAAACTGGATGGGTACGGGAATCGGGAAAATGTCCTGGAGTGGGTAGTGGACTTTCTACATGACCGCAAGCAGTGTGTGGTGGTTAAGGGCACGAAATCATCATCTGTATCCGTAGCAAGCGGGGTACCACAGGCCAGTGTATTGGGTCAGCTGCTGTTTGTTTGCTTCATAAATGACATGCCTGAAGCTGTACATTCCACCATACAAATGTTTGCGGGCAATGCCAAGTTATTTCGGGAAATCAAGAACCAAGCGGACTGTGAAGAGCTGCAGAAGGATCTCTGTGAGCTCCAAGAATGGTCGAGGTAATGGCTGCTGAGATTCAATGTCACGAAGTGTAAGAGGATGCACCTGGGTCGTACCAACGGTAAGGCGGCGTATCATATGTCTCAACGGGACGAAGAGACTGCATTAAATGAGACGGAATGTGAAAAGGAACAAGGTGTGTACGTTGACAATGAACTGAAGTTATCGGGCCATTGCGAGAAGAAAGTAAATAAGGCAACTAAGTTATTAGGTCTTTTAAGAAGTTCGTTCAGATATCTAGATGGTCTGTCCCTCGTAACTATCTTCAAGAGTGAAGTGCTTCCCCGCCTGGAGTACTGCCATCTCGTCTGGTCCCCGAGATATGCCAGTGACTGTCAGCTGATTGAAAATGTCCAAAGGAGGGCCACCAGACTGGTGCCTGCACTGCGGGACCTCAGCTACCCGGAGAGATTTGAGTGTCTGAACTTGCCTAGCTTATACTACAGACGGGCAAGGGGAGATTTGAATGAGGTGTACAAGCATCTCAAAGGGCACTACTCAGTCAAGTGTCCTTACCTGGAGTTGGCGGACACTTGCCCCACAAGGGGACACAGCTCAAAGTTAAAGAAGCACCAAGTTCGGATAACTCTGAGGGGTAACTTTTTCGGAATGAGAGTTGTGAACTCTTAGAACAATCTGTCAGAGGGTTTTGTGACGGCACCGAGTGTGAGCTCTTTCAAGACCAGACTTGACCAACACTGGAGCAGGTTCAGATACATTCAGGAGCCAGTGCATGCCCGTTACTTGCCAATATTGCGTAACAGAGACGTACCGATCGCCCAAGCGGTCGGCTAACAATCCGATCAGTGGTGAAGAGGATAAAGGTAAAAAAAATGGTATATCTATGTTTGTCTTTGGTACCCCCAAAATGTTCTACACTACTGAGGGTATACACAAACACTTGTTATCTTGAAAATAGGTTCTTATTCTCGTACGGGAGATGTACAGGGGAACTAATAAGACAGAGCACTTCCACACCATAAGGACTGGTGATCTCCACTCTTTGTATCACTGCGCGCTGGCATGTACAGATGCCAGCATTCACAAGCTGAATACATAAAATGTAAATATGATAATTCATATATACATAACATGGTGCATAATAAATGGAAATATTACATAGGATTAATACATTTTCTGTAATACTTTACTATACATAATTAATAGAGTAATATAAGGATACACAGCTTAAGGTACTACTTCGTGTCCATATTATACACCTCCCTCCCCCCTATACGCTTATAGTTTCATCTTGAGCGGACCTTTTGTTTCTGAGTTGCTCGGACCTGCGGAGTACCGGGGCAGAAACACAAGGTGGGGATGGATTTACTGTGAAGACATCAACATTAGGGGACTCAACTGGGGAAGGGTCAACACTAGGCAGCTCCACAGGTCGGAGGAAACGACGGTTCCTCCACCATACTCTACCACTAGGAAGACGCACTTGGTAGTCCCTGGACCGGCCAATACCCATGACAACCCCAACCTTGTCCCAGCGGTGAGATACCGGATCTTGAATCCTGACCTGCTGGCCGATACTCAACCTGGGAAGGGGGCGGGCATGACAGTCGTACCGAGCAGCGACATCTGCGGCTCGTTCTGCTGCACGGCGGTCACATTCTTCAGTCTTGGCTTGCCATTCTTGAGAAAAAGACTTCGGGTGGGCAGGAACACAAGACCTGAGATGATGTCCGTATAGAACCTGGGCTGGGGAGCGTCCGGTGAAGTTCGGGGTGTTGCGTAACTCTAACAAACCTCGATCGAAATCCTCGCAGTCGATATTTCCTGAGGGTGACACCTTAAGGATCAGGTGTTTAACAGTCTTGACTGCGGCTTCAGCGTGTCCATTCGCCTGGGGGTAGTGGGGCGAGGTCACGACATGACGGACTCCCCAACGGTCCATGAAGTCCCGGAACTCGTGGCTGGTGAACTGGGGTCCTCCATCAGTCCTGAGGCGGAGGGGAACACCAATTTCTCTGAAGTAATGCCTGAAATTCCGGATGGTAGCAGTAGCCGTTGTATCACTACCACAGGGGACGACAACAGGCCATCCAGACAATAGGTCGGCAATGACAAGGAAGGACTTCCCTGCCACTGCAAAGAAGTTGGCCGACACAGACTCGAAGGGTCTTGAAGGGTTATCGTCGCACATGAAAGGTTCCTGTTGCTGGCTGGGTTGCAGAATCTGGCACGGCTCACAGGTACGGATGGTACTTGCAATGTCCGCGTCGATTCCGGGCCAAAATACAGTCTGCTTCGCCCGTCGCTTGGTGGCCTCCACTCCTCGATGGCTGTCGTGAAGGCGGGTCAAGGTACGGCGGCGTAGGGCAGCAGGAATGACTACTCGTGGACCATACAAGACGAGGTCTCCGTCACAATAGAGGTCCTCGCGTATCTTCCAGTACGGGAGTAGCGATTCATGAAGGTCATATCGGTTAGATGGAAATCCCTGGGACACACAGTCGACGAGCCGGATGTAGGAAGGGTCGGCCCGGGCTGCGGTGCGGAGATCTTCAAGGGTCTTGTCTGCATCCGGTGCTGTAGACTCTTCTGATGTGAAGACGGCCTTCAATGAGACTACTGACTTGAGGGATGCAGCAGCTGTAGAACACAACATCTCGTCCTCTGGGGTGGGGCGACTGACAGGGGCGTGGGACAGGGCATCCGGGATGCACAGCAGCTTACCCGTACGCCACACAGTCGTGAAGAGATAAGGCGAGAGCTTCTCTTTCAGACGTTGAAGGCGAGGATTCTCTACTGCATCCAAAGAGTAGTGATTGATAATAGGTACAAGAGGGCGATGATCCGTGAAGAGGGTGAAGTGCTGAAGTCCTATCAGGTAGAAGCAGCACTTCGCCATCGCCCAGACAACAGCCAACATCTCCAGCTCAATCGTGGCATATCGGGTCTCGGCGTCCGTCAGGAACCGGGATCCACACTGAATTAAGCGGAGTTGTCCACCGCCATGGTCCTGCAGAAGGGCGTAACCAACGCTGTAGAGTCTGGAGGCGTCAGTCTGGAGGACGGTGGGTAGGGCTGGGTCGTAACAGGCGAGGACAGGTGGACTTAGGAGGGCCTGCTTGACTCGCTGGAAGGCCTCTTGATGATCTGGGGTCCACAGGAATGTCCTCCTGTGGCTCAGCAGAGGGCGTAACGGCTGGGCTGCGGCGGAGATGTCAGGTGATAATTTAGCCAGCTGATTGACCAGACCCAAAAAAGAACGGAGGTCTGTCAGGTTGGCAGGGGTTGGAAAATCCCTGATTCCACTTAATTTCTCCGGGTCAGCTGCGATGCCTGATGCTGAGAGAGTGTACCCACAGAAGTTCATTGATGGTGCGGCGACTACAAACTTGTCAGCGTTGAGGGTAATCCCGTACTTTCGACATCTGGTGAGAACTTCATATACTCGGGAGAGGTGGGCACAGTAGTCTTCGTCATGGAGTAAAATATCATCAACCACTTAGACACAATTCGTGACTCCTTGAAGGGCCGCGTCACCACGTTGACAGAATGCATCGCCCGTAGCGGCAAATCCCATGGGGCCCCTGCAATGCTGATATCTTCCATATGGTGTGATGAATGTAGTCAAATGCTGGTCTTCTTCAACCAACTCGATCTGCCAATAACCACATAAGGCGTCCATCGTTGTAAAAAACTTCGCCTTCGGGTCCACATTTCGAACAGCTGCAAAGGGTGTGGGTGAAGGGTGGGCTGGACGGGAAACTTGCTGGTTAAGTTTTGATAGATCGGTGGTGATTCGTACTCCACCACGAGGTTTGGCGACTGGGACGAGAGGGTGGCACCAAGGTGAAGGTTCGTCTCCAGCCGGCTTGATGATTCTCTGAGCAACCATGGAGTCAAGCTCTTGTCTAACTAGCTCCTTGTAGGCGTGAGGAATCAAACGAGGGGTGTGGATGGCAAAAGGTGTGGCACCATCCTTAAGATGAATCTTCATAGGTGGACCCACCATCGGCTTTAGTGGTGTGGATCCCAAAGATTTCTTCGTAACCAACACGTCAGCAAATTCCTTGAGAAGGTAAGCTCTTGCATCAGAAGGGGACGTGTTAGTAGAGATAGGAAGTTCCTTCAACCTGTTGACATGGGTGACCTTTAAAATAGGTTTGGGGAATTCCTTGGAAATAATGGCCAACTCTTGACAATGGCCATATGATAAAAGCAGAGTCGGGATCCCATCATGAACATCAATCCGGGCTGAGCAAGACTGCTTACCAAAGGTAAGAGTAGCCCAGAAAGATCCCAAAGCTGGAGCCATCTTGGAACCATCAGCTGTCAGTTTCGTTGTCTGAGGAGGGGGCTGTAGGTTGCTCCGGGGTATTCCCAAACTTGCTAAGTGTTGTGGACCAATTACTGAGACGTCAGCACCGGTGTCAGGTAACATCTGAAGACTGGATGACAAGTTACCGTGACAAATGACGACACTGATGTGCTGGGGCGTCGTGTCTGTGGAACAATGTACACGACGGCAGGAACGACTGGACACAGCGTCTTGATGCTTGCCAGAAGGAGGGGGCGCGCCAGCACTACCTGAGGATGACTTCTTGGATCCTTGGTGGTGTCCTTTCTGTGTCTTCTTATGACAACATTTGTCATAATGGCCCACACGACCACAAAGTCTGCACTGAACTTTGCTAGCAGGGCACTTGACTGTGTAAGCCCAGTGACCCTGGCGGTCGCAACTTCTGCACACGCTTTGAGCAGCTGGGCACTGGGAGGCATCATGCTGTCTCGCGCAGCTGTTACACAAAGCTGCTGCTGAAGGCGTAGCTGGAGGGTGAGGGGTGGGGTTACCTTGCTGCTTCTTACCCTTTCTGTAGGAAGACACCGCCCTCACCTGGTCAGGTTGTGAACGTAAAGCTGAAGTCGCACACCTGGCGGCCTCGTAAGCTCGACATTTTGTAACTACGTCTTGAAGGGAGGAAGTGGGGTCAAGGGAAATGAGACCCTGACCTAGCTCTTCATCTCGAATACCCGTTAAAATAATTGTCTTGAGTTGTGTCTCTTCACAGACTTGAGAATGTCCAGGACAAACATCAACTTCCTCTGAACATCCCTTGAGTCTTGCAAAAAATGCATCAAAAGATTCTCCATCAAGCTGCTTACATTGGAGGAGTTCTCTTCTTCCAAGTGCTTCGTTGCGCTGTCCCTTAACATGTTCCTGTAACTTGTCCAGCACGGCCTCTACAGTCAGAGTTGTCGTAGGAGGCACTTGAAGTGTGTGCTCGAGAGTACGTTGTGTCTCTAAGGACAAGCACATACGAAGCTGTATCATCTGTTTAGGCTGTGGTAAACTTGACAGGTCAACCATTGTTGCATAGTCTTGCCAACATCGACGCCATTCCCGAAATATCTGATAAGAAGCGTCAGACTTCAGAGAGGGAGGCGTTTGTGCTGCAGCCTTTTGAGGAATTGTTGAACCGACTCTGGGAAATGAGGTACCAGTACCTCAAGTCGTATCAGCATTAGTAGTAGCAGAGGAATTTTGTGCAGTAGATTGTTGTGGGGAGGCTAACAGAGAAATCAAAACTTCAAATCTGGCTTGATCCTCTCTTCTCAGGTCATCCTCACTTCTACGTATATCTTCTAGTTCTCTGCGTCTTTGTTCATCTTCGTGGCGTCGTCTTTCAGACTTTCTGTACCGAATTTCTTCCTCTTCTCTCCTTGCAACATAGTCCTGGCGTCGAGAAGTTTCCATCCACTTAATCAGTTGAAGGAGATCTGTGGACGCAGGCACCGCAGGAGAGCTTGCTCGCGACGAACGAGGAGATTCTGTGGGTGATTCGGCGTTGTCACTGTGGGGAGCGTGGGGCCTGAGTGTGGGTGGGGAGAGGTCTCCCAGACTTAAACTCATAACCCCATCGTCCAGGGTATCATTTTGATCCCTGTGAGACATGCCGACAGCTTCTGTACTCTATCTGTGCAAAAGACTGGGTCAACCCCTCGTAATCTATGCACAGAATTACAGAAGCCTAAAGTAATTCGCAAGAATTTAATATAAGGTGGGCCTGTGAATGCGTGTGTGTGTGTGTGTATGGCTCGTTGCCGGGAGGCTTGGTGCGCGTAGTGGCAGCTGGGCAGAGTCGCGCGGTCAGTTACCAAATGACCAGAGACGAGAGCGGACGTACTGCTGGGCAAGCTCCCTTAGTCATTTGAGTGCAATTTGCACAGACAATTCTTATTAAAATACACAACACAGCACCTCACAAAACACTTCACTTCACAGCACAGCACTTCACAAAACACTTCACTTCACAGCACAGCACTGTACACAGCATAGCACTTCACAACACTGTAAGTCCTGAGGCTTGTAGTCTGGCTGTAAATCCTTGAAGCTGAATACGAGACGCCATTAACACAGTCCGGGCAGGAAGGCTTAGCCCTCTGAATCTCACTGAGAAATCTCACTGCGCCATCTATGTTTGTCTTTGGTACCCCCAAAATGTTCTACACTACTGAGGGTATACACAAACACTTGTTATCTTGAAAATAGGTTCTTATTCTCGTACGGGAGATGTACAGGGGAACTAATAAGACAGAGCACTTCCACACCATAAGGAATGGTGATCTCCACTCTTTGTATCACTGCGCGCTGGCATGTACAGATGCCAGCATTCACAAGCTGAATACATAAAATGTAAATATGATAATTCATATACATAACATGGTGCATAATAAATGGAAATATTACATAGGATTAGTACATGTTCTGTAATACTTTACTATACATAATTAATAGAGTAATATAAGGATACACAGCTTAAGGTACTACTTCGTGTCCATATTATACAGTATATATGCTCATTTTTTTTCTAAAAAAAAGAGTTTTAGACTTCAGGTCCAAGGACTGCGATGCCCTCTTTACATGATTTAGTGAAGATTGTGTCTCGCCTGTATGGCAGGGATAAACAGATATTGCATTATGAAATGGAGAAACCTTGATTCCATTCTTTAACCACTGAGAGAAGAGACGATAAATGTTGGATTGGAGAATTTTATGTGAGGTTAGGACAAACGGGGGATCACATAAATTTAAAGTTTTCTCCACATTTGCACTGCATGTTTGTAACTATGAACATCCAATGCAGATACGGAAAGGTTATTTTAAAAAATTACTTTAATGAAAACAGAAACAAGAAATCACTTACAGATACCATCCATCAATACCTAAATTTCAGTTTCTGAAGCTGTAAAATCCCAAGGTTTCTGTGTGAAGTTTACCCCATCTCAAGCAATGACAGACTGGTTCCTGCACTTCGGCACTTCAGCTACCCTGAGAGATTGGAGCGCCTGAACTTGCCTAGCTTATACTACGGACGGGCAAGGGGGACCTAGTTGAGGTGTATAAGCATCTCAGAGGGCACTACTCAGTTGAGTGTCCTTACTTGGAGGTGGCGGACGCTCGCCTCACAAGGGGTCACAGCTCAAGATTGAAGAAGCCACAAGTCCAGAAAACTGTGAGGGCAAACTTTTTCGGAGTGAGGGTTGTAAACTCTTGGAACAATCTACCAGAGAGTGTTGTGACGGCACCGAGTGTGAGCTCTTTCAAGACAAGACTTGACCAACACTGGGGTGGGTTCAGGTACATTCAGGAGCCGGTGCCTGCCCAGTATTTGCCAACAGTGCGTGACAGAGACGTGACCGATCGCCCGGGCGGCTAGCGAGCCGATCAGTGATGAAGAGGATAAAAGTAAATAGTTTACTTTTACTTTTATCCTCTTCACCACTGATCGGCTCGTTAGTCGCTTGGGCGATCAGTTACATCTCTGTTAAACCCTGTTGGCAAGTACTGGGCAGGCACCGGCTCCAGTGTTGGTCAAGTCTGGTCTTGAAGAGCTCACACTCGGTGCCGTCTCAACACTTTCTGGCAGATTGTTCCAAGAGCTCACAACTCTCACTCCGAAAAAGTTTGCCCTCACAGTTTTCTGGACATGCAGCTTCTTTAATCTTGAGCTGTGACCCCTTTTGGGGCGAGCGTCAGCCAGCTCCAAGTAAGGACACTCGACTGAGCAGTGCCCCTTGAGATGCTTATACACCTTAGTTAGGTCTCCCCTTGCCCGTCTGTGTAGTATAAGCTAGGCAAGTTCAGACGCTCCAATCTCTCAGGGTAGTTGAGGTGCCGAAGTGCAGGCATCAGTCTGGTGGCCCTCCTTTGAACATAATATACAAGCGAAGATGATAGTGTGTTTTGGAGGTGTTTGGTTTTGGGGGATAATTGGTGGTGATGAATGGTGTTTATTGTATAATGCATTTTTCGTTTATAAAGTAAATATCAGTCTTGACCACCTCTGTTCTGTTACCAACAAACATGCATATTTAATGGCTGAATCATGTAGTGAGGCATATCACATTGGATGTGATGTACACCCGCTATTACAAAATAAATTTGTTACACTAACATTCCATTCTCTTACTATGAACATCACCCATAGAAAATGTGTGTTTTTTACGTCACTCACGAGTGTGGTATAACGGCACACTGATGCTGAAGGCGTATATATTTGGGAAATACGCTGTGGGGCGGGCGTCAGCAGCTCTATGTATGGACATTCGCACTTCGCATTTTGTACCTAATCAAAATTCAAAGTACCGATTTAAAAATCAATGCCATAATATCAAAAATCACTGGGGTCCGATAAACACCCTTTGTGGCCTCTGCTCTGTTATCATATTTGCGCTACTACTCGCAGGATGAGTATGGGGTGCACAATAAACTACCTGCTGTCCGAGGGCAAAATTAAAAAAAAAATCAAATTCATGTAGTATACATATGACAGAGTTGTAGCATGCGACATATGGCAAACTGTTCCAAGAGTTCACAATTTTCGCTCCAAAAATCTTTGCCATGAGTTTTCTGAACTTGTGGGCTGTGACCCCAAGTGAGGCGGACATTACCCAGCTCCAGATTTCAACACTCGACTGCGTAATGTCCTCTGAGCCTCTGTGGTGTTTACGGGTTATGTATTGCATGTGCTATATGGTTATGTACAGTACGTGCTTTACCGGCTATGTACGTGCTGTAATGGTTAAATATATAAGGTAAGGTATGTAAGGGTTATACTGGTGATGTACTGTACATGCTAAACTTATTATGCACGTGCTATGATGGTTGTGTACAGGTTATAATGTTCTAACCAGGAGATGAAAGGTTACATTCGGGACTCTAACAACGGCCAGTTAGTCACAACATAGACTGGTAGAAAATGAAACTTTCCTCTGCAACAAAAAACGTAACTTTGGCCTTTCAGAACCAACTGTTTGACCCTCAATAGTGCCAACTCATAAACTGCTTCAAAAGGGTCGAAGACTTAAGGGGCCAGTTCAGGGGTTCTTTTTGTTGATACTGTTTATTGAAGGATCTATGTGTAAACAGAAAGTTTTATTATGGTTATGAGCCTAAGAGGATTGTCATACTTACTTTGAACCCCTGAACGAACCCATAAACATTGCTTAAGAGTCAGTTCACAAGTTCAAATATATCTTAACACAAGTTTTCGGGTTCTCACACACATTTTGAACTTAACCTTTACTCACACACCTCAAGAAACAGAGTAGTGCAAAATTTGAACCCCTGATATCTCCCGTTAAAAAAAGAAACGCACCGTTTACGCAGTCGGAAAAAAAAACGTTAAATCCAATGACCTAACTACTGCCTCCGAAGGGCTAGTCTTAAATATGAGATTTAGTCAAGGTTTGTTGTCATCCTAGCTGTTGGTTGGAGCTCATGCCATATTTGTAAAGCTAACCAAACCTAACCCAATCTGTCGAAACTTAACCTAATCAACTTTCCTCAATAACCAAACGAAATCTAACATAACCAGCTATTTTCACAGACAGACTGCCCAATCGACTAGTAAGCTGACAAGCGGTGAAAATTATATAAAAATTAAATCCTTATGGCACAAAACCAGGAGCAACAGAGACTTTCCCATTATTCACTTGTCACTCATTCTCTCTATGGTTCCACACGGCCAGATGAATTTCATCCGCTTTACCCTTAAACAAACTACCGGTAACCTAACCAAGCCTAGTCTAGCCTAGTTTAACCTAAACATGCTAACCTTAACCAAATATATCTAAATATATCCTAGGATGGTTAGGTTAGACCCAACTAGCTAGAGATGCCTGCTGTCATCTTGAAAGGTAAAGTAAAAATCCTTGATCTATTTTCGGAAACATGACACGCACGTACTCTAACCAATAAAAACTTGGCTGACGGTCACACATTATCCGCGTGTCTACACTAATGTTCCAGTTACAGTAGATACAAGTGCAGTACATTGTTGCTGTTCCAAGATATAGTAAAGAGCGAGGCCAACTACATATAGGTCATTGGTATAGTGAGATGTCCTCAGTTAACATATTCAAGTGGATTCCCAAAGATTGATACGATTTTTTTTTTGTTAATCCCAGTCAAGGGTTGATGGCAGACTCAATGGTAGACGCCGCCAAGTCCAATTTTATGGGCCAACAAGACAATTTAATTCCTACATTGGTTATTTTTCGTAGCAGAAGAGTAAGAATGCACCTAACAGATTGACAATATAAAAATTATACTCTACCTTAACTAACTACGTTCACTTAGTACCAGTTAGGAGAAAAAGGTAAGCTATAGAGTAAAAGCATGATTTTTTTTTTTATATCTTAGGTTGAACATTCCCACATCATCGGTACCTCTGTGAATGTAAAACTTTAACTTTAGTTTCTTGTAAGGTCAACCTGGGCCGGAATCAGGAAGATCCTTACCATTAATTTTCCTCTTAACTATATATACGAGAATCATCTAGCTGATTCCCTTAGGTTAAAACACAAAGATGAATTCTGAAAAGCACGTACGTTAATTTTTTTCTCCATATTAATAGTAGAGAGCATCCATTCAATGTATGGGAGTCTCGGTGCAGTTCTGACTCCATTTGTTCCACCGGCTCTATGTCAGTTAATCGAGCCAGTTAATTGCATTTTCACATCACCAGTTAGAGGAGAAATTAACGCAAAAGTTTTTGAAAACCCATTTTTGCACCACTGCTTCACCGAGAAAGTTCAAGAGAATCTTACGTCCAAATCGTCTGACAATATATCTTATGCCGTAACGATGTTTGGGTAGTTATAGAAGAGGAAATTTCAAGTATGAAGTTTTGAAAATACACATTCATGTCGTAGCTAAGTTGAACTAGTTCAAGGGAGAAAATATACTTACGATCTTTTGAGAATGTAAGCAATAGTGCCAGGGTCTGCTGAATCGCCCTCGTGACGTAAGAGAATAGGGCGCAGGTTTCATCAGGAGTGAAAAACTGGGCGAGGCAACAACCAGTTTGTGTGTCAAGGTCTGCTGTGTTTTCACTGACCTCTCTGTGTAGACCGGTCCAGCATGCAGCGCCACTCGACACTCGTTTGCCTGCACGCACGCACATTCGCTTTCTATTATTTTTACCTACCAGTTTATATTTCTTTTGCCGCAGCATTGATACACTATAATCCATTTCTTTGTTATATTTCCACGCTAAATCTCAATATATGTGAATAAAGTAAGATATTCTTTTATTAATTAGACTAAATTATATATGAGGTTTTAGGAGAAGACATTTCAGATATCTTTTTTTTTCTTTATTAGCCAATTGATCATCTTCCACTTGCTAACGTCACTGATTTAAGGGGTCATATTTGGAGGTTCAAAGTAGGTAATATAGAGTTTTAGGATCCTACAATATATGTGTAAAGATATTTATAGCACTTTCGAACCTAGTGATCAGTGTCATGCTAACTCTGAACCTTGAACTTAAACATATTCACCTAAATTTATGTACATCTTAATCCCCGAGTGTTCAAAGTTAACATGACATTTGTTTTATAACCATTGACGTACCATATCCTCTTTACATACATTCTAGCATAGGTGTTTAAAACAGCATCTTGCTAACTGACATAACGCCTTTAAAAATAGAATCATATTACATACCAACAAGTCATGAAAGTGTTGTTTAATATGCGGTATCAAGAGCTGCACCTGGATTCTCAGATGTTCTTACGTTAAAGTCTTCTCGTATCTGGAAGTATAAGAGAATTCCGATTAAGTTCGAACAAAAATAACATCCAAAATGTTATCAAAATTACACTCAGCTTTAATTAGTTACGTCCACTTAGCGTCAGGAAGTAGACTGATCATCGTAGAAATATATGTGAATTCAGTTCTACATCGACATGAAAACGTCTTTGTTCTTCATTATAACATAATTTATTCCTGGTTCGATGTGGCGGTAAAAAGTTTCCATGGCATTATTTTGTCCTCAATTTATCTGTGTTTGCGTGTTCACTAAATATCCGAACAGATCAATCCTATCCTACCTTAGCACACCAAGAATTACGAGTACAGGGTTAAATTGGGTCAAGTTATGGGTATCTATCACCTGAAGACAATATCACATTAGGAAGTTTTATTAACTTCAGGAGATTTGTCTATATTTGAAACCTTCTTACTCCAAGAAAATCCCATTAAATGACGAGGTTTTGGAATTTGTGCAATATTATTATATTTTTGCGATTTTTTTTCGTATTGAACAAAAATCTAGGTCGGCACACTACGACATCATATTAAAGGAGTTTATTGTAGGGCGTTTTAAGCTGCATGGAATAGCTAAGGTGTTAGCTTTCCCGGCCTGTCATTAAAAAATACGACATTGTACCGCGTCTTTGGAATAACTGTTGTATAGCACAGTCTTCAGAAAACAGTAAAATTAGGAGAACTGTTATTTGGGCACAATACGGAAAGAAATAGTGAAGAAAATATATAGAAAATTATGGAAAGAAAGATAAAAAAAAGGAAAAAAGTCAGTCAACAATAAATAAGAATAACACAAAAAATCGGGCCAATTGTAAAGGAAATTTCTCCAGGACTCGAACCGACTAGAGCAACTGTATGCTTCTTCTCTCTCGACTAGGCGTTCTCATATTTTGACACGAAATCCGACGAATTTCAGGCTCCTTTAAGTCTTAATTTTTACACTTACAGAACTGTAATCAACTTGTTCACCCTTATTTAAAGTATCTTATGGGTAATGATCTTAACGTTTTAATCATATTTGAGTAATTATCAATATTATTACACCAAAGTCACCAACGGCTAATGAAATAGGACAGGGCCCACTTAAAAATGGGCGGAGCCAAAATTAGTTTCAACTAGGCGCATTTCCTTTTCAATTCTTTCACGCCATACTCTTTGCTTTAGGTCCTATTCAATATACTACCGTATATAGAATTATCTTTATTATTATATCACAGTTTTTTATTGCATTACATGCCCCCAACTCTTCAATATTAATCAAAATATTCTCCATACGCGGCCATGATCCGGGTATTTTCAATGGGAGAAATCGCCGATTGGTTGTTAGCTATTTGCGCCTCTTGGGCGCTGCACAAGGCTAATACCTGATCGATGTGTAAGCTTTTCCCTACTGAACGTGTCATGCGCACAGCTCAAAAGCAGCGTCTGCTCATACAGAATAGCTAACGTGTTAGCTAATCCGTGCATCGAAAACGCCTTTACTGTTATTTATTTATTTTTATCCTCTTCGCCACTGATCGGCTTGTTAGCCGCTTGGGCGATCGGTCACGTCTCTGATTACTTTTCCTTTTCATTTATCTTCTTCACCAAAAGATCGGCTCGCTAGCCGCCCGGGCGATCGGTCACGTCTCTGTCACGCACTGTTGGCAAATACTGGGCATGCACCAGCTCCTGAATGTACTTGAACCCGCTCCAGTGTTGGTCAAGTCTTGTCTTGAAAGAGCTCACACTCGGTGCCGTCACAACACTCTCTGGTAGATTGTTCCAAGAGTTTACAACCCTCATTCCGAAAAAGTTTGCCCTCACAGTTTTCTGGACTTGCGGCTTCTTCAATCTTGAACTGTGACCCCTTGTGGGGCGAGCGTCCGCCAGCTCCAAGTAAGGACACTCGACTGAGAGTAGTGCCCTCTGAGATGCTTATACACCTCAACTAGGTCCCCCCTTGCCCGTCCGTAGTATAATCTAGGCAAGTTCAGGCGCTCCAATCTCTCAGGGTAGCTGAGGTGCTGAAGTGCAGGCACCAGTCTGGTGGCCCTCCTTTGAACATTTTCAACCAACTGACAGTCCCTAGCATATCTCGGGGACCAGATGGGGTGACAGTACTCCAGATGGGGAAGCACTTCACTCCTGAAGATCGTTACGAGGGACGGACCGTCTAGATATCTGAACGACCTTCTCATACGACCCAATAATTTATTTGCCTGATTTACCTTCTTCTCGCAATGGCCCGAGAACTTCAGCTCATTGTCAACATACACACCTAGGTCCTTCTCACATACAGTCTCAAATAGTGCAGTTTCATCATCCCGTTGGGACATATGATACGCCTCCTTACCGTTGGTACGCCCCAGGTGCATCCTCTTACACTTCGTGACATTGAATCTCAGCAGCCATTTCTTCGACCATTCCTGGAACCCACAGAGGTCCTTCTGCAGCTCTTCACAGTCCGCTTGGTTCTTAATTTCCCGAAATAACTTGGCATCATCGGCAAACATTTGTATGGATGAGTGTACAAGGTCAGGCATGTCATTTATGAAACAAACAAACAACAGCGGGCCCAATACACTGCCCTGTGGTACCCCACTTGTGACAGGTACGGATGACGATTTCGTGCCATTTATCACCACACAGTGCTTGCGGTCATGTAGAAAGTCTTCTGTCCACGCTAGGACATTTCCCCGAATTACGTACCCTTCCAGTTTGATTTTCAGCCTTTCGTGGGATACACTGTCGAAAGCCTTGGCAAAATCTAAGTAAATATTGTCGATATTACCACCCCGTTCCAGAATATGGGTCCAAATATCCAATAAAACTGTGAGGGCAAACTTTTTCGGAGTGAGGGTTGTAAACTCTTGGAACAATCTACCAGAGAGTGTTATGACGGCACCGAGTGTGAGCTCTTTCAAGACAAGACTTGACCAACACTGGAGCGGGTTCAGGTACATTCAGGAGCCGGTGCATGCCCAGTATTTCAGAACGTTTTCTTTTCATCCACAGGAACTCGACCAAAAATTACCAGTTACTGCTACATTGTGTGACCTATCGAATATAAAATGAACCTGCCTAACCTTACCCATCCTGGGTTAGTTTAGGTAGATTAGGTTAAGTAGGTTAGTTCGTTCATTTTATCTCTGATAAATCATGTAATGTAGCAGTAGCTGTTAAGTTGTTCATCTGTGGAAGCGAGTAAGTCATCACATTATATAGCAATTTGAACTTTATCTTCGTCATTTCCTGAAATCGCCAAAATTTTGTCTTGAAAATCGTCATCTATTAATTATCTATACAAAGATATTTGAAAGTTGCTGGTTGTTCATGTGTATGGAACGGTTATGAAACGAAACGGTTGGCATATAGTGGAGTCAAGCCTTTGAGGGTCCGTGACCAACTTCCGGAGACAAAGGTTTGTCAGAGGTTATCACACTTTTGGATCATACTAATAAGCTTAGCTTGGGTATTCTTCTCAAAAGTTCAGCATATTTATGGGCACTTTGTAAAATGGCTGCTGAAAATGGATAAATACATGTTTTGCGACCTTTTATGTTGTCCTAACAAACAAAATTCCTCTTAATTCAATATCTTGTTGCATATGCAGTACCGTATGAATACAATAGTTCTATGATTCTTGCACATCCACAAAACAGAGCCAAGGCTACCAAATTTAGCATTAATTATTAAATAAAGTAAATTTACAGTTCATAATCATTATTTCCTAATTTTGATCAGATTTCTGAAAGCACAACAATTTTCTTCCATTTATTTGTATTTTTGTGTGCAACTCTTCGCCGATAAGAAATATAGTATTTGATCTAATCTCATGTCACCCAGAACTCACCACGAGAAGGTGGTTACATTTCGAGTTCCACACATGTGCCTACCCAACCACCCAGCCAATGGGCACCTGTAAATGCTTTTATTATCTATCAGACTATCACAAATACATGTCGTACATTCTTCATCTGCAGTATAGTCTTCAGAGCCATTGTAGCGAGGTGTATGTGGCCAGTTGCCTAATTTCTCATTGTTAGGCTCACATACGTACGTACATGTAGGAGATCTCGCACTAAGGATGGAGGTGAGAAAGGAAACTCACAATGGCGTTTTCTATATATATATATTATATGTACAGAACAGTCTGGTACTGGGAAGTTGCTGCTTGGTAGAGGAGCTGCTGTGGAGGAGCTTCTTTAGAGGAGGCCTTCTCTGCTTAAGAGCGTGGTGTTGTCTGACCTTCACGGCAAGGCATGGGGTATTTACATCATTCTGCCGGATCAAGAATCGAAATGCTGCTGATTCGCTAAGATGAAGGCGACAACTGGCCAATCACAGAACAGTTCAAACGCGAGGGCTGATTTGTGGAACTCGCCGCTGGTTGGCTGGTAAGCGGACGGCAAGTGATCAATCCAGCTCCCTGGAAGCGTCCTTTGGGTACAGGAAAGGTTTCTAAGGGAACCCATGTGTGTCGATGTATCTTAGAGGACTGGCAGGCCAGGCACTGGGCAGCCCATTTCCGAGTATCAGCCTTGATGCCGGGTCAGACGACACGTGGCGTGAGAAGGCGCTGGAAGGCCCGTACACCTGGGTGACTAAGACCTTGGAAGCGGTCAAAGATGGCACGGCGGTGGATGTGAGGTACGAATAGTATAGGCTGCCCACAGGACATGTCGCACCACAACTTGATGTTCGTGCTGGGAATGGGGAGTTCTTGGAGGGCGAGACATGTGGGAGATGTCTGGTATGCTGCAAGGTCTTCGTCATTCTCTTGAGCTACGGCGAGCTGTCTGTAATCCATGGGTGGAGATGAGGGAAGAATGCTGGATATACAACGAGAGAGGGTGTCGGCAATCTCGTTGTGGCTGCCCTTGATGTGCTGGATGTCGCTGGTGAACTCCAAGATGTAAGCCAAGTGGCGAAGAACACGAAGTGTATGTGTCTGGGAGGCTGAAGCGAAGGCGTGGACGAGGGGCTTGTGGTCAGTGAAGATAGTGAACTGACGGGCCTCGAGGAAGTGCTGGAAATGCTTGACAGCAAGATATATGACCAGGAGCTCTCGATCGAAGGCGCTGTACTTGAGTTGAGGTGGTAGGTACAGTGCAGTGCTAGGGAGTTGCCGTGTGGTGAGAAGCTTGCTCGGAGGTTCTGTTGGGTAAGTAGCGTGCTGAGGCGAGTTGCTGTGCAGGAGTTTCGGTAGAGGAGGTGTTGCGTGTTGCTGGCTTCCAGGTTGAATCCCCCTACTCGGCGAGAATGGGAGCTTATATACACGTCCAGCGGACGTGAAACGGAAGTACAAGTTGCCGGTGTCGACCCCCCCCCCATGTCTAGACACGTCAGAGAAACTTGGCGCGACTCTAGGCGACTAGGCTTTGGCAGCACTCCGTTGCTATGGGATGCGGCTTGGCTGTTGTAGGGGAGAGTATCCACTACAATCTCCTGTTGTAAGACGGCGCCCACAGCTGTGGAAGAAGAGTCTGTTGTGAGAGTGGTCCGGGCGTTGGTGGCAGGGTGAGCCAGCAGGGTAATACAGTACTTACCAACAATGTATAAGAGAGATGTAACCGACTTCCCAAGCGGCTAACGCGTCCTGAACAAGCTGATCAGTGACGAAGACAAAAGTAAAAAAGTACGTATATACCCTGGAGTTTAAATCAATAGGCTACATAGAATTTTGATTTTATAATGTACTTATTACAGTCGTACACTTTAGTTGCTTGTGTATATAATTTAAAGTTTCCTACAATTATTTTATATTTTTATTGTGGAAATCAAACAATAAAATACTAGTAAGTGGCAAGAAGAAGGTTGTAAACAACTGATTCAAATTAGCTGTTATAGAACATTTTATTTCTTATTACTATTTTATCTGTATATATTATAATTAGTTGGACGAGAACTATTCATCACTCAAATACATAATACATAATTAATTTTATAACTTTCAATATAATACAAAAATGGCTCTCTTTTGACACTGGAGAATGGATGAGTTGACGGTCGGATTTTTTTCTTAAGATGGCAGGTCAATGGGTAAGGAAAGCGCTTAAATTCAATTGGTAATGCCATTTTTAAATAAATGAGGCCAAAAAGTGTAAAAAAAAAAGGGGGGTGGGTGTTAAAGTTGCTAAAAAGTCAAGTGACTGCCAAAAAGCTGTGATTGGTTGTGACGTCACTGGTTGGCGCTAGCCGCCCAGCAGGAGCATGCGAAAGGCAGCTAGCTGTGCAATAAGTGTTGTTACAAGCAGAAATATAGGACTTGTGGCCATATATTGTAGTGGATCTCTCCCCTACAACTGCATAGCCGCATTCCAATGAGACAGTATCCTAGCAACCAGCGAGCTGCTCACGGGGGTCGCCACCTGCGACGTTTGCCCCAGCAACGGAGCCCATCAACCGGCGAGTTCCCACGGGTTTACTTCCGGCTGCTGTGTATATAAGCTCTCAGTCTCTCACTTGAGAACTGAACCTCGGCGAGGTAGGTTCTCTCTGCTCCCGAGGTACCGC
The DNA here is from genome assembly GCF_018991925.1 of Homarus americanus. Lineage (NCBI taxonomy): Eukaryota > Metazoa > Arthropoda > Malacostraca > Decapoda > Nephropidae > Homarus > Homarus americanus. The sequence continues at coordinate 12,874,036 of NW_024735554.1, read as the reverse complement.
GTGACCATGTTCACCTGCAACCAGGCGAAGGTCGTTAGACTGTATCCAGTCAAGCGCCCTTCGTGCAAGGAACTCAACCTCCTTGTCCTGAGGAAGTTTTTTGACTCCTCGGGAATCACGGGGGTGACAGGGGTCGTCCGCAGTGACAGCGGTGACCTTATCGTCACCTTCGCGGAATGGGGAGAGGCCCAGCAATTAGAAAACATAAGACAAATCAATGGAATCGATATCCAAGTTGAAGCCTGCCTACAGGACAACTTGGTTTTGGAAGTCATCTCCCACACAGAAATCGAACATCTCGAAAAACAAGAACTTGCCGAGCTGATCGGAGATCAGCTCTCAATAGTTCGGAAGCTGACCAGTACAGCTGCCCTGGTTGGCTTCCCAAAGAAACTTCCTAGCTCCGTTTTGCTGGGATGGGAGATCCCAGTAAAACCGTACCAGCGAAGACCCACTCGTTGCTACAAATGCCAGAAGTACGGCCATCTGGCGCGGAAGTGTACCCGGGAGGTGTGTTCAAGCTGCGGGACACCCGGGCACCAGGACGCCAACTGCTTGGCGGCCGCCAAGAAGTGCGCAGCTTGTGGTGGCCCTCACTCCTCCTCCGACCGGGAGTGTCCCAAGTGGAGGGAGGAGTGCAGGGTGGCCAAGCTGCGGACTAACGAAAGACTGAGCTACAAGGAAGCCCTCCTTGTAGTGAAAATTCAAGAAAAAATAAGCAAGACCTGAACAAGATCACAAAACCCGATTTCATTACACTATCTTTAACATCGTTTATAGAAGTGTATGAGAATATCCCAGAAGAAGACCAGGAAGAAGACTGGAAACTGAAAAGCAAAAGAAGAAACAAGAAAAGGAAGAAGTCCAACCAATCAGCTTCGGCCGAAATAGCCTAACGGCGAAGAGGCCAGTAATCCCCAATACCATCCATCCATTGAGATGCATTCTACCCTACGTTCCTAAACATGCAACACCTCCTCTGAGCAAGCTCCTCGCTGTCCTCCAGCTCTCATTCAACCTGGAGGACAGCAACACGCAACATCTCCTCTAATGAAGCTCCTGCACAGATACCTCCTCAAGCACGCTACTCACTGAACGTGTCTTTTGAGCAAGCTTCTCGCCGCACAGCATCTCCAGCACCAGACTGTCTTGTATATAATATATTTTATATAAGAAAACCACCACCTAGAGTTTCCATCCATCCATCCTGAGTGCTAGACAACATAGCATCACGTAACCCTACAATACAATGTTGATATACACAGGCATACCTTATTTTTAGGTTAAAATAAATTACTGCTCAAGTATCATCGTGTGTATTTACTCCCTGGGTGCCAAAATGATGCAAAAGACCGATAACTCCAACATGGAAGTTTTCATCACTGTTCTCTATCTCATGTCTGGAAAATGTAAGTTTCGTCACTGATGTCTATATTTAATGATGTGTAAGGACTAGGGACGACCATGGCCAGGGGATGGGCTTGAGATGATCAGATGGCAGATGTAATTTAACGTGCTTCATAGCTGGATGGCGGAGTTCTTGATAATACTCTACAATCATAAAGACATCTACTTTTGGTAAATTCTTTCATCTGCCTTGGTGAACCCTGGAAGTAGTTGCCTAAACTTCTCGGCTGATCTGCTCTGTAAATAAATATTATTAAAAAATTAATTGTGCCTTACTGTGCGTAACACAGTAATGCTATATTGAATATATAAATATTACTAAGCACATTAACTAATTCATTGGATATTAGCTGGCCCTACTACAAATTTCATAGTATAAACATTCCAAACAATATTGGTATTAATTTGGTTTTGGTCATCTTGAACCTTAAGATATTTACTATGGGATTAAATACTTTAAACAATAAGACATTATCTCAACGGGATTTCTATCGCAATTTTTTTTTTTTCGACCACATAAGAAAATACAGGTCATATGTTTAGGTTTGGTTAGGGTATGATGAGTAATAAAAGAAAAGGTTAGCCTAACATACATCGGTAAAGAGGGGGAGGGGTAGTAACTAAAAACTAGCGATTTCAGATAGAAATGAAGGTCTAAATCGTTCATAATACTTCGCAAACCATCAGAAAAAAACAACATAGTCTAAATGTCTAAGTACAGGGATGACCAAAACTATCGCTCATATATCCATCCAACCTATGTTTAAAGCAGCTCTTCACGACACATTTCTTCACTTACGAAATGTCCATGGCTTAAACCATAAAAAAAACACCCTTAAAACTTACCTGAACATGGCATTTGTACTACCTACGACTGTAGCTGTGAGTTTGATAGAGAGCGTTCACTGCTGGGAAACTAGTGACATCATTGCAAATGGCGGCCCTGTTTCTAGAGAAATAAAATTATCTCTACTATTATAGCAGGACTTTAAACTTTTATTACAAATTATATATACCATATCACTCTACGAACATGTCAGAGTGTATTTCTTGTGTTTACCCAGAACCGTCAACTCGTCCATTGTCAGTAGCTGCAATTTCAAGAATCAAGACCAACCCGTCAGGCTGGAGAAATCAGCAGCTGCTGGCAAATGAAACTCCAGCAGCTCGCCGGGCTAGCCCCTGAAAACCATACAGCTAGGGTTAATATTTAGAAGTTGCCAAGCTTGGAACTCTATTGATTTTTATTTACTTTTACTTTTATCCTCTTTACCACTGATCGGCTCGTTAGCCGCTTCGGCGATCGGTCACGTCTCTGTTACGCACTGTTGGCATGTACTGGGCATGCACCGGCTCCTGAATGTATCTGAACCTGCTCCAGTGTTGGTCAAGTATGGTCTTGAAAGAGCTCACACTCGGTCCCGTCACAACACGCTCTGACAGATTGTTCCAAGAGTTCACAACTCTCACTCCGAAAAAGTTACCCCCACAGTTTTCTGGGCCTGTGTCTTCTTCAACTTTGAGCTGTGACCCCTTGTGGGGCGAACGTCTGCCAGCTCCATGGAGGTAAAGACATTCGACTGAGTAGTGTCCCTTGAGATGCTTATATACGTCAATTAGGTCGCCCCTTGCCCGTCTGTGTAGTATAAGCTAGGCAAGTTCAGGCGTTCCAATCTCTCAGGGTAGCTGAGGTGCCGAAGTGCAGGCACCAGTCTGGTGGCCCTAGTTTGAACATTTTCAATCAACTGACAGTCCCTAGTATATCTAGGGGACTAGACGGGGGTGACAGTACTCCAGATGGGGAAGCACTTCACTCTTGAAGATCGTTACGAGGGAATGACTGTCTAGATATCTGAAAACCTTCTTGTAAGACCTAATAATTTATTTGCCTGGTTTACCTTCTCGCAATGGTCCGAGAACTAAAGCTCTTTGTCAGCATACACACCTAGGTCCTTCTCACATTGTCTCAAATAGTGCAGTTTCTTCATCCCTTTGGGGCATTTGATACGCCCCCTTACCGTTGGTACGCACCAGGTGCATCTTCTTACACTTTGTGACATTGAATCTTTGCTGCCATTTCTTCGACCATTCTTGGAGTTTACAGAGATCCTTCTGCAGCTCTTCACAGTCCGCTTGGTTCTTGATTTCCAGAAATAACTTGCCATTGTCCGCAAACATTGCCCTGTGGTACCCAGCTTGTGACGCCTTCCCTCCAACTTTGTTCACAGGTATGTAGCATGTGTCCCCCGCCGATATAGCCATTCAGTTTGATTTAGTCAATTAAGTGAGTATCAGTGTTCATGTTGTAACAGTGGAATTGTCATTCACCCAGTGTGAGAAGTACTATAAAGTAAATGTCGCCTGACGTTGTGAGACGAAAGATTTGTTTGTGTTTGAGTCCATGCTTTCTCCCATGATGCCTTCCTCCAGCTTTGTGCACAGATTCAGTGTGTGGGCCCTTGGAACACCCCACCGACTGCCCCGGAGTCGGTGGCTACCTATCAGTTAGCGGTAGTGACCGATGTCGGTGATTCGACATGATTGAATCGGCAGGTCCGCCTCATGGGCCTTAGACCCCAGACTGTCAACACTTGTCCGAGTAACCGACCACAACAACGGTCGTCAGTTGTGAGCCACCAGGGTCCTACCCTGGGACGCTCCTAGAAGTTATATGGTTCACAGTGTGTGTTGTATTTGTTTGGGGATAATTCTGGAATATAATTATCCCATGTTGGGTAGTGAACCCATGTATAAGTTGTTGGTTTTAGTATTAACGTTTTGTGTGTTGTGAGTGCATCTCATATGTACTAACAACAGTCTGTAAAGGTATCAGATGTAAGTTTGTCTGGTAATGTACTGTAATGCCATGTACCACCAGTAAGGTGTGAGAAGTAAAGTATCTGATTGGAGTTGTAATGTGAGTAAAGCCCCGGAGTTGATCCTGGTAACTGTTAATGTAAGGTACCACCAGTAATGTGGGAGAGGTCAGAGTACCCACTTGGAATGGCATGTGAGCAAAGCAAAGGAGTTGTCATGTGTCTTTATGTAATGTTAGTAAGACCACAGAGTTGATCCTGGTAACTGTAATGTAATGTAACACCAGTAAGGTTGTGTGTAGTAAGAGTACAGTATCTGAGGAATTTGCAGTTGAGTAAAGCCGAGGAGTTGCACCTTGGAGTTGTATGTTAATGGTATCTTTCTCCCTACTTTGATTTCATATTAATAAACCTTTTCTTACAGTATATTAGGGGTATTCATTTTCCCGCAGTACTTCACCTTTATTTCCATCCAAGTGACCCTGATATCAGAATTACAATACCCATGTGCCCTAGACCCTCGCCATGCTACCAAAAAACTGAGGTTATGTAGTAACCAGGAACTGAAATATGTAGACAGAACAATTGAAGGAACTAAGAAAAAGACAAGAGAAGTTGTGTAAGACAAGCATGAGTTGAGAGTTACCCCCCCCCCTTACAGTGTCATCAACCACTACACATTGCTTGCGGTCATGTAGAAAGTTTTCTATCCACGCTAGGACATTTCCCCGAATTCCGTACCCTTCCAGTTTAATTTTCAGCCTTTCGTGGGGTACACTGTCAAAAGCCTTGGCAAAATCTAGGTAAATATTGTCGATATTACCACCCCGTTCCAGAATATGGGACCAAATATACAGTACCTTGAGTAATTGTGTTAAGCAGGAGCGCCATGGCATAAAATCGTGTTGGCAATCCTTTACAAGGTTGTTTCGTAGTAGATGTTCCATCGTGGCATCTCTGATAATGCTCTCAAGTACCTTACATGCTCTGCTGGTCAGACTTTTTGTTCACTGTTATATTCCCGCCTCTGCTGACGGCTGCTCGCCCGAGCTGCCAAGGCTGTCACACTCATCCACCAATTTTCAGGGGCCGTGTAATATTTCAGTGTGATTCTCATTTTTTAAAATGTTAGTTTTTGCATAATGTAGTTTTACTGATAAGTAATTTGTCTTAGTATAGCTTAATGTAGGTAAAAATAAGTATATATTAAATGCGTCCTCCGAAAGCGTGAATTTGTTACCAGAGTTTAACAGTTAATTTATGTATAAGATTTCTGATAAACTTCCTACGTGCTCCTGTTTGAAATAATGAGTGAATGTATCTTTCTATAATTTAGCTAAATATCTTTCTCATCAGAAACGGTCATCCCAACGATTATGAATAAACTCATTTAGAAATACATCATTACTTAAGGACGAACCCCCCGCCCGGGAGGTGGCACCAGCTTCGCCTATCAGCCTTATAAACAATGACATTTCTAACAACACCCTGCAAAATACAGTGTACTTAGCAAATGCTGCAGCTTCTGAGAATGGGGGGGGGAGGGTTACTACTAAAAGCAGAGACGTTACCGAGAACAAAGTCGGGCTTGAATGTCGTGTACACTAATACTGACACGTTCCTTGATAAGAGATAGGAGTTTAAAACACAACTCAAGGTACACCAACCAAATATTGTAGGAGTCGTCGAACTGTTGTACAAGAACAGGAGAATCGACCCAGAGGAATGTGAGTTCAGTATTGCTGGATATGGCTCATTTACGAACCTTTCTCAAGAAATTTGCAAGAGGGGTGTGGTTATCTATGCTAGGCAAGACCTCGGAGCCAACCAGGCGAGAGTACAGGGAGAGGATGTTTTTGAAGAGTCCAAGTGGTGTAAAATTAAACAAAAGGGAAGGGACTTACTTATTGTCGGGTGTATCTACAGATCCCCAAACTGTGGCCCACTAAATCAAAGGAACTTAAGAGCCTTAATAGAGAACGCGGCGATGCTCAACCCTAGCCACCTCCTTATCATAGGGGACTTAACTATGGCGACATCGACTGGAGATACGAGTTCACCCCAAATGACTTGAATAACCCTGCTACTCTTTTTGTAGAAACTCTGAGAGATAATTTTCTGATCCAACATGTTAGAGACCCGACACATTACAGAGGGGAGCAAACACCCAAGCCACTAGACCTCATCATAACAAACGAGGAGGGTATGGTGGCCAAACTGGAACACCTTGCCCCAGTTGGCACCAGTCACCATATAGTGTTGTCATTCAGATTTAACTGTTACCTAGTAAAAGATAAGGCCAGGCCAAGGTGCAAATATTACAGGGGAAATTACAACGGGATGAGGGAAGAGATGAGGGGTATCCACTACGCTGAATATCATAACTAGTAAAGTGACCCATTTGATCGATAAATATATACCCTAGACCAAATCCAGTGCCTCTAGGAATACGAGGGGATCCCAACACATGAACCATGGGGCGGTCGACAATGTTAAGAGGAAAACTCAGAAATTCAAGACGTGGGTTGGGTCAAATAATGAGCAAGACAGGAGGATGTATGCAAGAGCCAGAAACCAAGCAAAGATAAAATGTAGAAGGACTGAAAAGGAGTTCCAGAGGCTGGTTTCAAGCGAGGTGAAGTCAAACACAAAGGCGTTTTACCGCTATGCAAAGTCGAAATTAAAAACGCGAGTAGGAGTATCAGGCCTGAGGCTTGAAGTTGGTAGTTATGAAGATTCTGACCAGGATAAAGCTGAGGCATTGAACAGCTTCTTTTCCTAGGTGTTCACAAGAGAGGATGCGATTAACCTTCCTGCGTTTGAGGACAGACGGTTCGACACAGCACTGACCCACATTGTGTTCACAGAAGAGGGTATTAGGAATAAACTGTCAAAGCTAAAGGTCCATAAGAGTCCCGACCCTGACATGGTGCATCCTAGTGCTAAGAGAGTTGAGCAACGAGCTTGCCGAGCCCCTGAAGATCCTGTTTTGTAAATGCCTGGATGAACGAAATGGAAAGTGGCTTATGTGAGTCGTATTTTCAAGAATGGCGATCGTCACTCCACGAACAACAATAGACCGGTGAGCCTGACCAGCATAATATGTAAAGTACTTGAGAGTATTATCAGGGATGCCGCGATGGAACATCCAATACGAAACAACCTTGAAAAAGATTGCCAACACGGTTTTATGCAGGGGCGCTCCTGCTTAACACAATTGCTCAAGGTATTGGATATTTGGTCCCATATTCTGGAACGGGGTTGTAATATCGACAATATTTACCTAGATTTTGCCAAGGCTTTCGACAGTGTACCCCACGAAAGGCTGAAAATCAAACTGGAAGGGTACGGAATTCGGGGAAATGTCCTAGCGTGGATAGAAGACTTTCTACATGACCGCAAGCAGTGTGTGGTGATTAATGGCACGAAATCGTCATCTGTACCTGTCACAAGTGGGGTACCGCAGGGTAGTGTATTGGGCCCGCTGTTGTTTGTTTGTTTCATAAATGACATGCCTGACGTTGTACACTCCTCCATACAAATGTTTGCCGATGATGGCAAGTTATTTCGGGAAATTAAGAACCAAGCGGACTGTGAAGAGCTGCAGAAGGACCTCTGTGGGCTCCAGGAATGGTCGAAGAAATGGCTGCTGAGATTCAATGTCACGAAGTGTAGAGGATGCACCTGGGGCGTACCAACGGTAAGGAGGCGTATCATATGTCCCAACGGGATGAAGAAAATGCACTAGTTGAGACTGTGTGTGAGAAGGACCTAGGTGTGTATGTTGACAATGAGCTGAAGTTCTCAGGCCATTGTGAGAAGAAGGTAAATCAGGCAAATAAATTATTGGGTCTTATAAGAAGGTCGTTCAGATATCTAGACGGTCCGTCCCTCGTGACGATCTTCAGGAGTGAAGTGCTTCCCCATCTGGAGTACTGTCACCCCATCTGGTCCCCGAGATATGCTACGGACTGTCAGTTGGTTGAAAATGTTCAAAGGAGGGCCACCAAACTGGTGCCTGCACTTCGGCATCTCAGCTACCCTGAGAGATTGGAGCGCCTGAACTTGCCTAGCTTATACTACAGTCGGGCAAGGGGGGACCTAGTTGAGGTTTATAAGCATCTCAGGGGGCACTACTCAGTTGAGTGTCCTTACTTGGAGCTGGCAGACGCTCGCCCCACAAGGGGTCACAGCTCAAGATTGAAGAAGCCGCAAGTCCAGAAAACCGTGAGGGCAAACTTTTTCGGAGTGAGGGTTGTAAACTCTTGGAACAATCTACCAGAGAGTGTTGTAACGGCACCGAGTGTGAGCTCTTTCAAGAGAAGACTTGGCCAACACTGGAGCGGGTTCAGGTACATTCAGGAGCCGGTGCATGCCCAGTATTTGCCAACAGTGCGTGACAGAGACGTGACCGATCGCCCGGGCGGCTAGCGAGCCGATCTTTTGGTGAAGAATATTAATGAAAAGAGACGTGACCGATCGCCCAAGCGGCTAACAAGCCGATCAGTGGCGAAGAGGATAAAAATAAAGTAAACTATATCTTGCGCTAGTCAGGCCGCACCTCGATTATGTGGTTCAGTTCTGGTGCCCTTATTATAGAGTGGATATAAATTCACTAGAGTCGGTGCAGCGAAGAATGACAAAAATGATTCCGGGACTTAGAAACCTTCCATATCAGGATAGGTTAAAGAAACTTAACTCGCATTCCCTAGAAAGACGAAGAGTGCGGGGAGATATGATAGAGGTATTTAAGTGAGTGAAAGGAATCAATAAAGGGGATATAGATAAAGTTCTTAAAATATCCGAGCAGGATAGGACTCTGAGCAACGGATTCAAGTTGGATAAGTTTGGGTTTAGGAGGGAGATAGGAAGAAACTGGTTCACAAATAGGGTGGTGGACGAGTGGAACAAACTTAGCAGCTTTGTAGTAAGTACGGGAACTCTGGAAAGTTTCAAAAGGAGGCTAGATAGATTCATGGATGATAGAGAGTGGTAGTAACTCTCGACAGGAGCTGCCAGGCACAGGCCAACCGGCCTATTGCAGACTCCTTATTTTCTTATGTTCTTATATATATATATATATATATATATATATATATATATATATATATATATATATATATATATATATATATATATATATATATATATATATATATATATATATATATATATATATATATATAAAGATGAAATTACACGGGGAAAAGGGAAACAACGGAGCACCTTAGCTTTCGTCTTTATTCAGGACATTTCAGAGGCAACTGGATTACGTGGACAGAGAGAGGCTTAAATATACAGGATGACCTTATTAAACATGAGGTCAGGTCATAGTGATGTCATCCACTAATCCCCACACCAACACCAACACACACGTAGAGGAGCTTAAGAGAAAGAGAGCGACGTGACTGGTCAGGTCAGGTTAGGTCAAAAATAAGGGACCCACTAAATAACTATCCAACACAACACTTTCGGGCAGAATGTTCCAAGAGTTCACAATTCTCACTCAGAAAAAGTTTACCCTCACGGTTTTTTGGATTTGTGGCTTCTTCATCTTTGAGCTGTCATCTCTTGAGGGGCGGGCGTCCGCCAGCTCCAGGTATGTACATTCGACCGAGTAATAATAATAATTAACGGTTTATTGAAAAAATTCTGCAGCCCGAAGGCTGAAAATATACATTGGACATAAATGACTTATTACATACATTGGTGGTTTAACAAAAGCCTTTATTAGAGAAAGGTAAAGGAACATACAGTGAACATACAGATTAATGTAGGTGCTGAACAGCAAACTCGTAGTGTAGTAACTCCTTCCCAGATGGTGTTAGGAGGAACTCACGTGGTGTAGTAGTTCCCTCAGATGGTGTTATGAGGGACCTGGCGTGGTGTAGTAATTCCCTCGCAGATGGTGTTATGGCGTGGTGTAGCCCACGTGGTGTAGTAATTCCCTCACAGATGGTGTTATGACGTAGTAATTCCCTCACGTGACGTGGTGTAGTAATTCCCTCACATATGGTGTTATGAGGGACATGTGGTGTAGTAATTCCCTCACAGATGGTGTTATATGAGTGAGGTTTGGTCTTAGGCCTTCCTATCGTAGACGGATTAACACATCGCTGGTTGTTGTTGGGTCTCACGGGCCGTTATCACTGGGTACCTGGGACCTCACTGTGTGAAGGTTAACTTGGGTACGACTGTTACTGTTGAGTTGTTCTCACTGACTTAAGCACTGTTCACCACTGTTCACCTCTGTTTAACACTGGTTCCGTTCCTTTCCTAAATGAAATTGTAACTTCTGGCGAGAACTTGTTGATATTCCGGTGGGGAGGAGGGTTCAGGGGAGGGGGTTGGTATGGGCCAGCTTAACAGTTGACCTGGCTGCTCCGAGAGGAACGCCAGGTACGTCTTGACCCTTTGGTGGTCAAGGATGTAGTGCCCCCTGAGATGATTATACACTTCGATCAGGTCACCCCTCACCCGTCTGAAGCATAAGCTAGGTAGTTGCAGGCGTTCTAATCTCTCTGGGTAACTGGGGTCAGTAGAGCAGGCACTAGTCTGGTGGCCCTCCTTTGGATATTTTCAATCAATTGACAGTCTCTCACATACCTCGGGGACCAGGCCGGGTGACAGTACTCCAGACGGGGAAGAAGCTGTGTCAATGATTTATCTTTCAGAAAGGCAATGTTAGGTATTCGTAACCAATCTAAACACCTGAAAGTTAAGAAACACTTAGACATTATATGGTGTACATTTTCTAAAGATTACCCGTTTTCACTTTTGTAGTAGTTAAAGCGGTAAATGTGGAGTTTAAGGGTCCCACTTTACAGGGAAAACTAACATTATATTTGTGTTTAAGTATTTATTAGGTTAGGTTAAGTTAGGTCAGATTAAGTGGTTAGTATATGTTGCATACGGAAATAGACAGATATCAGATTTGCAAGCATAAATTACCATGGTTAAGTGTGACCTGTAACCAATTGCTTATGTGTGCTATGAATAATGTTACATATGTAACTAAACTGAAAATAAGAAAATAAGGGCTTTACAGCCACACCAATAGGGACATCAGGGCCTGGCCACAGCTACACGACCTCTAGTGTCTGGCCACACCAATATGGCCATCAGGGCCTGGCCATAGCTATACTTAATCATCAGTGTTAGGACATAGGTATTGAGCCACTAGGGCCTGGCCACAGCTGCCTGACCACCAGTATCTGGCCACAGCTATTGGGCCACCTGGGCCTGGCCACAGCTACAGGTTAGGTAGGTAGAACTTTCACACTGTTGGTCAGCCTTCCTCCCCCTCCTGACCTCTGCCTTGCATCTCATCCCCGCCGTCTTACCTCACTCCCATCCACCACTTAGTGGTAATTGTAACTTGCCTCCTGCTAATACTGACATGTCTTTTGTAACAAATAAATGTGCAGATGAAAGTGGTATTAATGGTATCGACGTGGCTAAGCGTTTTGAGGGCCGCAGCTCTCGTGAAAACGAAACGCATTCGAAGCTATCTTGAAATAAGTCCCCTGAGGTTCTGTTGAAACGGTACTCGATGCTCCTTTAAAAATGAGTCTGAGACTCTCTTGAAGATATACGGGCATCTTAGCCCGAAGAACAAATAAACATCGAAACACTTGAACAAAAATTATAATCGCACCTCTCTTGAAAATGTAATTGAGGCTTTCTTGTAAAGTGTACTGGAAACTGTCTTGAAAAGGTACCGAAAGATCACTTGAATAGGCACCTGAGATTCTCTTGAAAATGTGTCTGGAAGAAACTCTTGAAAAGACACCTGAAGCTTCCCTTAATAGGCATATAAAGCTCTCTTTATAACGGAACAGGAAGTTCTCTTGAAAAGGCTCATGATGCTGTCTTGAGAAGGCACCTACACTCTTAAAAAGGCACATAATACTCATTTGAAAAGGTACATGTAAATTTCTTTCTTAAAGAACTAAGAAATATATGTAATTTCCTTGAAAAGACACTTATAGTTCTATTTGAAAAGGTACCTGAAGCTGTCATGAAAATGCTGCCTTTAGTTCTCTTGAAAAGGAAGTTTATTCATCGTTTCACCTGAAGCTCTTTTGAAAAGCATCCCAAGCTCTCTAGAAAAGGTCACCTGGAGTGCTGAGAAAAGGTATGTTTGGAAGTACAGTACAGTATTATAAATATTCTTGGGCGTATTATTGATCATTGTACTTTGCAAATGTATTAAATGTATTGAACATAACATAAGAACATAAGAATGGAGGAAACTGCAGCAGTCCTATTGGCCCATACTGGGCAGTCCCATTTACACCCAACCCCTATTGCTCATATAAGCATCCAACCTATGTTTGAAGCAATCCAGCATATTCGAGTTAATGATGATATTTGGTAACTTGTTCCATTCATCCACTTCTCTGTTTCCAAACCAGTGTTTACCTATTTCGCGCCTAAATCTAAATTTGTCTAATTTAAAACCACTGTTACGAGTTCGCTCCTGGTTGGATAGTTTGAGTACCTTTGTAATGTCCCCTTTGTTTAGCCCTGACTTCCATTTATACACCTCTATCATGTCGCCCCTCGCTCTACGTCTCTCGAGGGAGTGCAAATTAAGATGCTTTAACCTGTCTCTGCACTCAAGGTTCCTAATGCCCGGGATTAGTCTTGTCATTCTCCTCTGGATTCTTTCCAAGGATTCTATATCCATTCTGTAATACTGTGACCAGAACTGCACTGCGTAATCAAGGTGAGGTCTCACAAGCGCAAAATATAATCTTAAGATGACCTCGCTAGTCTTGCAACTAACACTCCTTTGTATGAACCCAAGTACTTTATTAGCCTTGTTACGAGCAAAAACGCATTGTTTACTTGGCTTAAGATTCCTACTTATCATTAAAAAAAAGCTGAGGCATTGAACAGCTTCTTTTCCTCGGTATTCACAAGAGAGGATGCAACTAACCTTCCTGCGTTTGAGGACAGACGGTTCGACACAGCACTGACCCACATTGTGTTCACAGAAGAGGATATTAGAAATAAACTGTCCAGCTAAAGGTTCATAAGAGTCCCGGACCTGACATGGTGCATCCTAGAGTGCTAAGAGAGTTGTGCAACGAGCTTGCCGAGCCCCTGAAGATCCTCATTTTGTAAATGCCTAGATGAACAAATGGTCCCCAGTGAATGGAAAGTGGCTTATGTGGTCCTATCTTCAAGAAGGGCGATCGTCACTCCACGAACAACTATAGACCGGTGAGCCTGACCAGCATAATATGTAAAGTACTTGAGAGTATTATCAGAGATGCCGCAATGGAACATCTAATACGAAACAACCTTGTAAAAGATTGCCAACACGGTTTTATGCCGAGACGCTCCTGCTTAACGCAATTGCTCAAGGTATTGGATATTTGGACCCATATTCTGGAACGGGGTGGTAATATCGACAATATTTACCTAGATTTTGCCAAGGCTTTCGACAGTGTACCCCACGAAAGGCTGAAAATCAAACTGGAAGGGTACGGAATTCGGGGAAATGCCCTAGCGTGGATAGAAGACTTTCTACATGACCGCAAGCAGTGTGTGGTGATTAATGGCACGTAATCGTCATCTGTACCTGTCACAAGTGGGTTACCACAGGGCAGTGCATTGGACCCGCTGTTGTTTGTTTGTTTCATAAATGACATGCCTGACGTTGTACACTCCTCCATACAAATGTTTGCCGATGACGCCAAGTTATTTCGGGAAATTAAGAACCAAGCGGACTGTGAAGAACTGCAGAAGGACCTCTGTGGGCTCCAGGAATGGTCGAAGAAATGGCTGCTGAGATTCAATGTCACGAAGTGTAAGAGGATGCACCTGGGGCATACCAACGGTAAGGAGGCGTATCATATGTCCCAACGGGATGAAGAAACTGCACTAGTTGAGACTGTGTGTGAGAAGGACCTAGGTGTGTATGTTGACAATGAGCTGAAGCTCTCGGGCCATTGCGAGAAGAAGGTAAATCAGGCAAATACATTATTGGGTCTTATAAGGTCGTTCAGATATCTAGACGGTCCGTCCTTCGTAACGATCTTTAGGAGTGAAGTGCTTCCCCATCTGGAGTACTGTCACCCCATCTGGTCCCCGAGATATGCTAGGGACTGTCAGTTGGTTGAAAATGTTCAAAGGAGGGCCACCAGACTGGTGCCTGCACTTCGGCACCTCAGCTACCCTGAGAGATTGGAGCACCTGAACTTGCCTTGCTTATACTACAGACGGGCAAGGGGCGACTTAATTGAGGTGTATAAGTTTCTCAGGGGGCACTACTCAGTTGAGTGTCCTTACTTGGAGTTGGAGGACGCTCGCCCCTCAAGGGGTCACAGCTCAAGATTGAAGAAACCGCAAGTCCAGAAAACCGTGAGGGCAAACTTTTTCGGAGTGAGGGTTGTAAACTCTTGGAACAATCTACCAGAGAGTGTTGTGACGGCACCCCGAGTGTGAGCTCTTTCAAGACAAGACTTGACCAACACTGGAGCGGGTTCAGGTACATTCAGGAGCTGGTGCATGCCCACTATTTGCCAACAGTGCGTGACAGAGACGTGACCGATCGCCCGGGCGGCTAGCGAGCCGATCTTTTGGTGAAGAAGATAAATGAAAAGGAAAAGTAATCAGAGACGTGACCGATCCCCCAAGCGGCTAACAAGCAGATCAGTGGCGAAGAGGATAAAATTACTCCTAAATCTCTCTCGCAGTCGGATTTCTCAATGGCATTGTTGTTCATCTGGTAACTGGTTCCCTGTTTACGTCTCCTATACTGAGTACTTTACATTTGTCCACATTGAATTTCATCTGCCATTTTTCAGACCATTCGAAAAATTTCTATAGATCTTCCTGTAGTTTTGCGGAGTCCTCGTCAGATTTAATTACACGTCCTATTTTAGTGTCATCAGCAAATTTACTTATGTTGCTGTCTATGCCGATATCTATGTCGTTTATCTATATGATAAATAATAATGGTCCAGGTACTGAGCCTTGGGGAACTCCACTAGTGACGTTGCTCCAATGGGATTTAGTGCCGTTAATGCTCACTTGCTGTTTCCTGTCCTGTAACCACGCCCTAATCCATTTTAGAATATTACCTTTAATGCCATGCGCTTCTACCTTTCTTGTTAGTCTTTCGTGGGGACTCTGTCGAAGGCTTTGCTAAAGTCGAGATATACCACATCATAATTGTGCCCCTCGTCCACCGATTCGAAAACTGATGAAAAGAATGTTAATTGATTAGTGAGACATGAACGCCCGCTTGTGAAGCCATGTTGGGAATCATTGATCAATTTGTGCTTCCCCAGGTGGTTTCGAATAGAGTTTGAAATGATTGCTTCCAGTAATTTGCCTACAATTGATGTTAGACTGATTGGACGGTAGTTAGAGGATAGTGATCTATTCCCCTTCTTGAAAATCGGTATTACATTCGCTATCCTCCAGGATTCTGGTACTACACCTGTTTTTAAGGACACGTTAAACAACTTTGCTAAGGGCATACTAAGCTCTTCCTTACATTCCTTTAATACTCTGGCAAATATCTCATAGGGACCAGGCGACTTATTAGGCTTTAGTTTGTCTATTTGCTTACTAACATCGTTACTAGTCACTACTATCTCGCTTAATTTTTTTTCTTCACTATCTCTGAATAGAGTCGGTGCCTCGGGTATCGTGTTTAAATTTTCGGTGGTGAAAACTGTTGAAAAATATTTATTCAGATTATTGCTCATTTCTCCGTCGTTATCAGTTAGCTCGCCAGTATCTGACTGTATTGGCCCAATCTTTTCTCGTGAACGTTTTCTTCATATATTATGAGCGTATTATCAATATATTGTGCATATAATGTTGATGTATTGTGAACGTATTATTAATGTATTGTTGATGCATTATAGACGTATTGTGAACATTGTTGTGGATTTCGAGTATACTGTGATCGCAGTGGATGTATTGTGAGCTTTTTAAGTTCTGTGGATTTGTTGTGAAAGTCTGGAACAACTTACCTGTTACAGTACCTACAGTACGCCTAATCCTAAAACGTGGTGGTGATATTGACATTATATAGTATATACTTTTAATTTGCCAAGGTATTTGACAATATTTCTTGAAAGTTTGGAAATAAAAATTAATGAATGTAGCACTCAGGAAGTATGTTCTATCATACATTGGATATTTTCTCATGGTAGGAAATAATGTGTGGTATTCAGTGTCACAAAATTACGTGTACCTATGAAAGAGATACCAAATGCTATTCGCTGTTCCATACAAATGTCTGCTGTATTCAAGGAAATTTTAAAAATAAAGGACTGTGAAGCCGCACAGGACAACCTCCGTCCACTTTAAGCATTATCACAGAAATAGATACCGATATTCAACATTGAGAAATGTAAAAGGGGGCAAAGTGACCGTCACTGGACTTGACAGCCTTTACTTACCCAACTGCAAAGTAAGGCACCCATTCAAAGCCGAGTGAACTGAGATGTCCTTGTTGCGAGTCAGCGACCCATGGGACAGGATAAGAATGTTGTACTGTATCCACTTGGCCATCGCTCCCCAAGGCAGCTGCCTAAGAACGTTCAAACAAAGGCTACAAAACTGGTGCCGGCACTTAGTTTTACTTTACCTTTATCCTCTTTACCACTGATCGGCTCGTTAGCCGCTTGGGCGATCGGTCACGTCTGTTACTTTTCCTTTTCTTTTATCCTCTTCACCAAATGATCGGCTCGTTAGCCGCTTGGGCGATCGGTCACGTCTCTCTTATGCACTGTTGGCAAGTACTGGTCGTGCAACGGCTCTTGAATGTACCTGAACCTGCTCCAGTGTTGGTCAAGTCTGGTCTTGAAAGAGCTCACACTCGGTGCCGACACAACACTTTCTGGTAGATTGTTCCAAGAGTTCACAACTCTCACTCCGAAAAAGTTTGCTCTCACAGTTTTCTGGACCTGCGGCTTCTTCAATTTTAAGCTGTGACCCCGTGTTGGGCAAGCGTCCGCCAGCTCCAAGTAAGGACACTCGACTGAGTAATAATAATAATAATAATAATTAACGGTTTATTGAAAGAGCTTGGCAGCCAGAAGGCTGAAAATATGCAGTTACATATTTGGGGAATGGGTTTCGAATTACAAATAATATACAAGTAACATAAGTGACACAAATAAGACATAATGGGGAGTAGTGTTTACTGGGAGTGAATACACTGGTTTATTACAAGTTATTGATAATTTTTACAATGGTTGGGACTGGGCTGTTCTTATAGCGATCAGTTCGTGCACGTATGGGCTGGATGCGGTTGTGGTGTCGAACAGCAATTCTCGGACTAGGGATCTCAGGTGGTAGTAGGAGCCGGTGTCGAGGATGGTGTAGAAGCTTCTTACCAAATTTGCAGATGAGGTCGTGGTGATGGTCAGTGAGAGTCGAAAGGGTCAGTGTGGTGAGCGCTTCTTGATATGTGGAGTAGGAAGGGAAGAGAATAATCTTGCATGCCCTCTTTTGCACTTTTTCTAGGTGTTTACGTTGTGTGGCATTTAGGGAGGAAGACCAGGTGGGGGAGGCATAGGTGAGCTTGGGAAGTATGAATGTTGTGTAAACACTGAGGAGCTCGTGTGCAGGAACTCCGAGGGACTTGAGTCGGCGGAGGAGGTGGAGACGGAAACTGGAGGATTTGACAACTTCACTGACGTGTGGTTTCCAATTTAGTTTGTTGTCTATGGTGACCCTTGAGATGCTTATACACCTCAATTAAGTCGCCCCTCGCCCGTCTGTAGTATAAGCTAGGCAAGTTCAGGCGCTCCAATCTCTCAGGGTAGCTGAGGTGCCGAAGTGCAGGCACCAGTCTGGTGGCCCTCCTTTGAACATTTTCAACCAACTGACAGTCCCTAGCATATCTCGAGGACCAGATGGGGTGACAGTACTCCAGATGGGGGAGTACTTTACTCGTGAAGATCGTTACGAGGGATGGACCGTCTAGATATTTGAACGACCTTCATATAAGACCCAATAATGTATTTGCCTGATTTACCTTCTTTTCGCAATGGCCCGAGAACTTCAGCTCATTTTCAACAGACACACCAAGGTCCTTCTCACATTCAGTCCCAAATAGTGCAGTTTCTTCATCCCGTTGGGACATATTATACGCCTCCTTACCATTGGTACCCCCAGGTGCATCCTCTTACACTTCGTGACATTGAATCTTAGCAGCCATTTCTTCTACCATTCTTGGAGTTCACAGAGATCCTTCTGCAGCTCTTCACAGTCCGCATGGTTCTTGAATTTCCGAAATAACTTGGCGTCATCGGCAAACATTTGTTTGGAGGAGTGTACAACGTCAGGCATGTCATTTATGAAACAAACAAACAACAGCGAGCCCAATACACTGCCCTGTGGTACCCCACTTGTGACAGGTACGGTCGATGATTTCGTGCCATTAATCACCACACACTGCTTGCTAACTACGGAAGACTAGAGAGTTTACAATTGCCCAGTTTATGCTATAGAAGGGCAAGGGGCCGTAAAAGAAAAGTTTTTAAGCACCTGAAAGGAAATTACTCAGTAAATTGAATATATCTGGAATTAGTGGATAGCCGCTCCAATAAAGGTCTTAGCCTTAAATTCATGAAGCCATCAGTATAGAGAAAACTGCCACGACTAACTTCTTCGGTGGACGAGTTGTGATTTATTAGAATTACCTGTCAGAGAATGATGTGACAGCATCAAGTGTGAGCTCCTTTCAGGCCGGGATTGACAATCGCTAGAACATGTTCAGGTACATTTAAGAGCCCGTGGATGCCCATAGTACTTGTCCACAGTGTGTAGCAGTGAACTGTCCAACCGCCTGACTGACTAGTGGCTGACAGGCAGGGGTGAAGAGGATAATGGATAGGTGGTTGGATATCCAAATATGTTGACATTTGATAAAAGCACTTGATCGTTCATAATGTCAATTTAGGTTAGGTTAGGTTAGGTTAGGTATGATTATATTAGATTTGGTTAGATCGTGTTTGGTTAGGTCGGATTTGATCAGGTTTGGCTAGGTTAGGTTCCATTGGTTGGGCAATTTCTTTTTCTTTAACAGAAACAATAACAAATGGTTCTGTCCGTGAAGATTTTCCAACACAGGTGAGTTGAGGCGTTGAGCTGGAGAACTGCTTTTACCGCGACTGTGGCACCTTGGCCCCCATACCACCTACCTCAACCAGTGACTGGCACACTACAACCCTTTCTTGTTGTGGCCCCCTGGTTACATGGAAGATAAATAAGCTATTTTATATATTTTAATTTTCGTTACAGTCCACTTACTGCCCATAAGAAGAGAGATAATGTACTCTCCCTAACCATCTATTTTCTTTACTCCTCTCCCACGTTTTGTATGAAGTGGATCAGTGGAAATAGAGGCCTCAAGTAAGGGAGAAAGTGGTAGAGAAAAGATGTGCAAGACAAGTATAGAAAGTGAGAGGAACGTACTGAAACAAATACCGGTAGAAACATTCCACACACACACACACACACACACACACACACACACACACACACACACTTCCTCGCACCCTCAACTTCCACAGGAAGTGTACAAAGGGAACTCCAACTTCTATACAGTGTCCTGGAGCTGAAAGGAACCCAGGGAGACGATGATGTTATGACCACTATTCCAAAAGACAAATATGGGTTCAAGAGACAAAAAATTCAGGAATGCAATTGACACCACCAAATAGTAGGCTAAGCATTTTAACACCTTCAGTACGGGGACATCACTTTTAATATTTTATTTGGTTAACGCCAGACGATTTTATTTAGCTGAGAGGAAACCCCGTACACAAGTTGTTAGTAGACTATCTCCACTTAACTCCCCAAATCCCGAACCTCACTTGAATCAGTTATAAGAAAAGTGATTTTTACAGGATAGAGGTGAATTCATCTCTGGAGCTGTTCATAGCTTTACCATGGTAAACTTTTCTGTCACTATATTACGTGCATCTGCTGTACTTCATAAAGTTTTTCTTGGCGTTCCGACATGCGTCACCGACCGGGTATTATTTGTAATAACTTCCCTGGTTTAAGAAATCTATCATTGACTCTCCATATGCAGTGTCTTAACTTTCGTAGAAACAGTAAACCAGTCTCCGTCCGTCCGTGTGTGTGTCTTTGCGCTTGGATATCCCCTTAAGGATGCCAAGGTCAAATACGAGAATGAAGATCACTGACCCCACATGAATACTCTACAGTACACGACCCCATACATTCTTCGGTGCTGAGGATTTATATCGGTAAGGGTGAATTCACTCTTGGACATATATAACAATATAACTGAAGGTTGGAACAATTGGTGTAAATATTGTAGGAACAATTAGTTTTCGTTTGAGGCAAGTGAGACGTCGTTGGCCATGACGATTAACAGTCGCCCTTTGAAGACTGTCCACTTTTTATTAAACCGACCCTTGCGGCTGTAGCTTCACAATATCAATAAACAGACTGATATTACAGAAGTTGGTAAACTATACAAACTTTCCGAGACGTATCATGTTAAACCAAGCTTATATTTAGACTAGGAGAAGATATGATCTGTGGAACAGGTCCATCCAGCACTAACCTTATTTTTTCTGGGTGGACATTTCATTTTTATGGGAGTCATTTCTCTTTGTTGTTTCAGCAATTTCCAGTCACTTAATGCACTTATCTTACGATTATCTCCTCGACCAATTCCTTCGTTTTTTTTTTTCTATTTCCAATCATGGAAAAAATTTAGTAAAAAGAAACTGAACGTTTTAGCCAAAAAAAAAAGTTTATATAGCCTTGGGGTCGAACTCTCAAAGTTTGCACAATAAACACTCCTTGGAATTTAAGTTGTAAAACGGGACCAAATTGTTTCACTCAAGCTGAAAAACAAAGATAACAACAAAAATAGCGAAGAGCTACTTTACTTAATAATAATTAGGAGAAAACGTTATTAATCGTACGAATCTTTGTGAATCTGACCCCATGTATATATTAGACTGAGGTTAGGTTAGGTCGGAACTTATTAGGCTCGGTTGGAATAGAGTAGGTTAGATTGGACGTGATTAAGTTAGAATGGAGTAGGTTAAACGGGTGGAATTGATTAGGTTAGGTAGAATTTTGATGAAGACCATACGGTAGAATTTCAAAGAAGCATCGATTAAATTTTAAATGCTCTATTTTTCATATTTATGTCATGTTGACAGTGTCCCACTTCAAGTATCAGTTCTAGTACAAATATCAGTGTCCCACTACAAGTATCAGTGATCCAGTACAAGGGAAAGTGATTTAGTATATGCAGAAGTATCCTAATACAAGAAGTGACCCGGTATATGCAGAAGTGACCCAGTAAGTGCAAAGGTGACCCAGTACAAGGGTTAGTGTCCCAGAAGTGACCCAGTACATACAGAAGTATCCCAGTACAAAGAGCAATGCCCCAGTATAAGTAATGGTGTCAAAGTGTGAACAGTACAAGCAGCAGTGCCCCAGTTTAGTAACTTGTGCTCCAGTGCAAGAAAATAACCCAAAACCTGAAATAGTGACCAAACAGTGCCCTAGTACCAGAAACAATACCCCTGCAGTGCCCCAGTACCAAGAAAACACTACCCCTGCAGTGCCCCAGTACCAAAAAACACTACCCCTGCAGTGCCACACTAGAAATAGTACTCCAGCAGTGCCCCAGTAATAGAAGCAGTGCCCCAGTGCAAGCAGTAGTGCCTCAGAGAGGCAGGTAGAGCAGCAGGTTGAGTCAGGCAGGGCTGGCTGGCCTTGGCATCGTCTGGGAGGTTTCACTTACCATCGCGGGGTAACACAGCCACACCGACCTGCTTCCCTGTCCTACTCTCTTAGATTCGTATAATTTATTCAGATATACAAGTATAGATTTGAGTATTAAAGTGCAGGTATAGAAATTCATATGTAATAACATAAAAATTAGGTATTTTAACCTAGATATTTAATTTGCTTGAAAAAAAAAAGTGCAGGGAGATATCAGAAAAGTTTCGTTGTCAAAACTAATCACCGAAGCGTCTCCTTACCAAGTGCTGAATATATTTCAAGTAGGGTGATTTTTACTAATACAGGAAAAATCAGTCTAGCTGGAAGTTTCATACGCTGCCAGTGAACAATATAGTACCGTAATAATTATGATCAACCTGTTTTACAGTCGTCTCACACAAAGTATATACAAAGGTACAGTACAGTCCACAAATATCTTAAAAATCTAAATTACTCAATAGCAGATCATCTCTCCGAGACATTAATCGAAAAAGTAAAAGTAAAAAGTAAATTACATATCTTTATCTCCTTCCAGTGTTGATGTATTGTAAATATTGACAGAGAAGTTGAATATACTCGAAAGAAAAGATCACTCAAACATTTTTTTAAATGACATACAGAGACTGAAAAGTTAGAACTAACGTTATAAACAAAATTTGGTCATCTGTACGCTTGATCCAAAGCCAAGTTATTTGAGAGTCAGAGCCTGCGACTGGTTGGTGCGAGAAGTGCCAATAAGCTGTGACTGCTCATACTATAAAGTTTTGGTGTTCGTATTCACCCCGATTGACTTTCGCTGCTGGCCAAATTAATCTTCGGAATCGGGCCCTTATTTACATATTAAAACCATGGATTTTAGGGGGGTTAAGTTTGGTAAGCTAGGGTTTAAGTGAGGTTACCGACTGATTAGGTTGCGTTACATTAGTGGTTGTTAAAACAAAGAAAGATCATTTATCGCAGTAGCTAATTAGGGAACGTATCTGGTGAAAGTAATTGTAAAGTTATTTTTGTGTTGTAGCTTACAACTTCAGTTCCATGGAAAATTCCCAATGCGAACCTTTACGAATCTGGCTTCAGTATAATATACTTAAATTTCCAGTTGTATCATATTTATTAACTGACTGCTTAATTCTAATACATGAAAATTGGAGTTAATACGAAGTCACTATTGACATCTTTTAGCCGACTCATTCAGGTGTATGAATACGAAACCTGACTCACTCATTGACTCACTGACAGAAACAACTTTTTGACCAGCTCACACTGAGGCAGCTTATGACTAATTCTTGGACACTTTTTTTTCTGAAACTTTTGCCACTTAGATTCGTTTACTATCAACCCGAACTAGGTATAGACTAATCTGATTGTTCTTGGTTTTACATCATCGTCATCACTGTCACTATTACCATCATCACTGTCATCATTATCATCACCATTCGTTGCACCACCAAGTGTAGGCCAACCACCATAATGAGTGATGACATTACACTCTCATCATCTTCATTATCATCACCATACACTGCACCACCACTTGGTTTGGTACCCGTGCTCGTATAAACCACTAAACAACTTACCACTGCGAGGGCAATCACTACACCTTGAAGGGGTCAACTTTTTATATGCTCTCGCCAGATGACCAGCCCGGCCTCAGGTTAATTTGTATTCTACTGTTACAAAAAAAATCGATAACTGGCTTTTTGATGAAAAGCTTCTGAGGAAACTTGTGCTTGTTGTTGTCAAGATAACCCAGCGGCCACCCATGATTGTTCCACTGTTGAAATGACATGAATATTATGTCAGAATGTCATTTTAAAGTCGATCCAATACCTGAACAACACATTGTGCCAGCTAAGTGAGAGTGAGCTTAGGGTTTCGTTTATCAGGAGCTTTGTCGGGACTTTGTGAGGGGCCGGATTCTCAAAAGTTCCTAGTTCCTGCGTTAATTTTTTTTTTGTCTTTGGCTTTAAGTAACCTAACTAGTTACAACACAGTTTCGGCCCAATATCGACTCCACTCTGGTATTCATCACTGAGTTTTGGTTAAATGGGTCAGTCTGATGGACCTTTGAGAAGCCGAACATAATATAAATGTATAATATACAATACGGCGCTTACTTTTTGTGATTTAAAACGTTTTGTTATTATTGTTACAATTATCATTAGTGGTAGTATTACTATAAGTATTGTTACAACCCTCCTTTCACAGCTTACCCAGCTTCCACTGCTAGTTACCAGCGGCCAGGTCGTATGTACAGAAGCAATAGATATCTCATAAGTGTCGAATTACCACTGGCTGTCCCGCCAGTTTCCGGTAATTTCCCGACGATCGGTATCGGTGTACAGACAAACAACAGGCAGGTAGATTTCCACCAGGTCACAGAAACACATTTGTGCACTTTATTCTGCTTTAATAGTAACTATTTACTCGGCTTGTAATTTACACTTTGAAACAGAAACTGTTGACTGTCTCAAGGCCGCTCACTGCCGCTTATGGGAAGTTCTAGTACATTCTACTCTGATCGAGACTTACAATAGAAAGTAAATCATAACACAAATGATGCAGTATATTCTAGAAAAGTTCTACATAAGTAATACACCAATATATACACGAAAATCTCCCTAAACTTGCCAAAATAACTGCTGCTTGGGACAGAAAATAATCTTAACACCTAGTTTACAAACGCTATAATACCAAATTATGCCTCGGCATAACAGTATTATTATAAATCTACATATTAACACAACATTGGCCATAAATTCAGTTTGGGGTCAAGAATATATCGTACAGGCCTAACTGTATATAAACTTGGGTGTCTAATCTTATGATTGTTTTATCGTCAGCTTTGGATTGCGGCGGTCGAGTGGATATGACCCTTGCCTTCAATCCTAGGGGCTGCTGGTTCATGCCCAAGGCACCCCTAATACATAAAGCTGTAAAATGAGTATCTAATTTTACAGTTAGGGAAAGTGAATATAGTCGAGTGTCGTGCCAACGACATTGCCCTCTTGTGTGCTGAAGACTTAAGATACAGTTTGCTGTATCCACACTGCTTCTAGCGGACAGTCAGATGGGGCTCAAATTCATAGTAGGGTTTTTTTGGGGGGGGAGGGGGATTAGCCCACCAGAACACAGGTCAATGACCTACATCAGGGCATGGGGGGTGAAAATATAATAATAATAATATTTTATTATAATAATTATTATTATTATTAATATAATTTAATAAAAATAAAAAAAAATTGATAATAATAAAGGACCATAAATAAATAAAATAATATATAGTGAGAAACGATATATGTATGTTGTGTTGTCAAAGTAAGAGAAACAATTGTAACGCTGCAATTGTGTGTAAATGAGGCAGAAAGTCAGATCAGCAACCTGGGACTTGGTCACAATTTTTGTGTTGTCATATGGCAGCAGAGTCTACCTCTACCATTAGGCTTCCAATATCTTCCCCGGCGGTAGTGCTGAGTTTAGGGTTTAGGTTAATTTAGGCTGTGGTTTTGTATTCAAATTGTTCTTTTACTTGTCTTTGTAAATATGTTTCTAATTTTATTATATTAAGAAATTATACAGTGTATGATTCCTCCTCAATATTAGTTAATCTGAGGCTTATGAACAACCTGGCAGATATATTAATTATAGTGTTTGCCCTGCTTGTTGCTATGACCACTAGTGGCAGAGGTTTGTATCTTTATGCTTTCACGATCAAGCCTCACCTCTTATTTGACTAGTGGCAAATTCTAGATGAAGAGGAGTGATGGCATAGCAATGCAAGTAATCACCGATTACACAGTCAGCACTGTTTCACAGAAATGAAGGTAAAATCAGAAATGCAGGACTATACTTTAGTGTCAGATTTTTTTTTATAAACAACAAAGGATATTTAAGACTAAACATAGCTTTCATTTTCAGCATATGCATATTCTGCATTGAAATAATAGCACGAGTTACTAGCTTTTTTTTTATTTTCTTTTTTACAGGGATTGGCCCACCCGGGCACAGGTCAACGACCCACATTGGGGCCTAGGGGGCAAAAAAAAATAGAGAAATTAAAAATAGAAAAGGAAAATGTTATATTAATCTACACAGCAAAGATGCCGGAAAACCAGCTTTTTAAAGTGAGACAGATTGTATGAGTATGGAAACACAGAAGAAGGCAGAGCATTCCACAGTTTGGCTGTGTGAGGAAAGAAGGATGTAAGTTAAATATTCTGTAAAGAAATTAGGAAACAACTTTTAGTAGTACAAAATATGGAAATATGAAACTGTCTTTGTAGTATCTTGCGTTATTTAATGGGAGAATGACAAGCACATGGTCGGTCTGGCTGGGCGTTTATTTTCTATTCTTGGTTACCGCGTGCCTAACACATTTCGTGTTTATACAAGCCTAAACACTTTCTGACTTTGGTAAGAAGTAACATAATATATAATATATATATTCAATAAAGGCAGCATATAAACATACATATATATAACAGTCTTCGAGTAGTATAAAATAACGGTTTAATAACCGATTCGAACCCAAAATAGAAGCATACAGGGGAAATTGCTACATAAAGTAATATTATGATATCCTTCAGTACAATCCCCCCCCCCCAAAAAAAAATGTGATATTAAAAGAAAAAACTATCCTCCAGGTGTTATATTCAGGTAAAATAAAGTTTACTTTTTGCATAGGAAAATAAGGGCTTCAATTCCAAATACACAGAACAACACCAAAACTAATGTGAGGGTTCAGCTTGGATGTGCTTTGCAATTTCATCTCGTGGGGTCAAGTCGAACCCAAAAGCTTTTTACCGCTACGCAAAGTTGAAATTAAAAACGCGAGTACGCATATCGGACCTGAGGCTTAAAGATGGTAGTTATGCTGATTCTGACCAGGATAAGACGGGGGCGTCGAACACTTTTTTCACCAGTGTTCACAGAAGGGGATGCGAACAATCTTCCTGTGTTTGAGGAAGGACTGTTTGACAAAGATTTGACCCACATTGTGTTCTCGGACGAGGTTATAAGAAAAAACTGTCAACGCTAATGATTCACAAGAGTCCCGGTCAAGATATGGTACACCCCAGAGTGTTAAGAGAACTGTGTAACGAGCTTGCAGAGCCTCTTAAAATCCTGTTCTGCAAATGCCTGAAGGAGCAAAAGGTCTCCGAGAACCGGAAGATGGTTTTCTGTGAGTCCTATATTCAAGAAGGGCGATCTTCATTCCTCGAATAATTATAGACCAGCTAGCCTGACCAGCATAGTGTTCAAAGTACTAGAGAGCATCGTAAGAGATGCTATGAAGGAACATCTTCTACAAAACAACCTTGTATCAATGACCTGCCCACCCAGGCACAGGTCACTGACCCACATCGGGGCCGGGTGGGGGGTAATAATGATAATAAGAGTTCACAGTAAATAAAATTTATAATAAAAAAATAAAAATTAAATAATAATAATAATAATAATAATAATGATAATAATAATAATAAAAATAAAGATAATAATAATAACAATAATAAGAAAGAACCATAAAGGAATATAAAATGAAAAAAAAATCATAGTGAGAAACGTATGTTGTGTTGTCAATAGTAAGAGAAACAGTTGAGACCCTGCAGTTGTGTGTAAATGAGGCAGAAAGTCAGATCAGTAACCTGGGACTTGGTCACAATTTTCTTGGTGCCACATGGCAGCAGGGTCTACCATTAGACAATATATTATGCTTCCAATATCTTCCCAGGCGGTAGTACCTCCCTGTTTGATAGCTGCCTAGTATATACCTACTACCTACGATACCAAGTTATTTAGGGAAATTAAGAACCAAACAGACTGTGAAGAACTGCAGAAATATCCCCATAAGCTTCAAGAATGGTAGAGAAAATGGCTGCTAAGATTCAATGCCGAGGCGGTTCCAGCAATATCAAAGGGGGGGGGGTACAAGAAGTTGTGGGTGGGGTAACATGCGCACTGGATATTGGGAGATATTCTGAAGTCAATAGTACATACTTTTTACTATACAAAAATTCCTGAGTACAATACTGCATTAATGAAAAAGTATTGGAATTTTCTAGTGAAAAGGGGGGTCTGGACCCCCAGGACCCCCCTGAATCCGCCCTTGCAATGTCACGAAGTGCAAAAGGATGCACCTGAGTCGGACCAGTATATAGTAAGGAGGTGTAACAAATGACCCAACAGGACGAAGAGACTGCATTAATTAAGACCGAATGAGAAAAGGACCTGGATGTGTATGTCGACAATGAACTTAAGTTCTCGGGTGAGAAGAAGGTGAATCGGGCAACGAAACTAAGTCTTACAAGAAGGTCAAGATATCTGGATGGTCCGTCGCTCGTTTTGTCACCCCGTCTGGTCCCCGGGGTATGCTAGAGGCTGTCAATTGATTGAAAATATCCAAAGGAGGGCCACCAGACTGGTGCCTGCTCTACGGAACCTCAGTTACCCAGAGAGATTGAAGCGCCTGCAACTACCTAGCTTATACTACAGACGGGCGAGGGGCGACCTAATCGAAGCTTATAAACATCTCAGAGGGCACTACTCGGTCGAATGTACATACCTGGAGCTGGCGGACGCCCGCCCCACAAGGGGTCACAGCTCCAGGTTGAAGAAGCCATAAATCCAGAAAACTGTGAGGGCAAATTTTTTCGGAGTGAGAATTGTGAACTCTTGGAACAATCTGCCAGAGAGCGTTGTGACGGCAACCTAGTGTGAGCTCTTGCAAGGCCAGATTGGACCAACACTGGAGCAGGTTCCGATATATTCAGGAGCCAGTACATGCCTGGTACTTGCCAACAGTGCGTATCAGAGACGTGATCAACCGCCCAAGAGGCTAACGAGCCGATAGGTGGCGAAGAGGATAGAAGTAAAAGTTAAAGTAAAAAGAAAAAGTTGGGTCAAAATGTCTGCTCACAGCTGTATGTTGATTCAGCAGTGTGGTGATATCCCTGCTTTTTATTTTTACCCAAAATATAAGGAATAACAACAGTCTTACCTGCCACAAAGCCCGAAATTTAAACCTTATACAGTAAAACTTACTTGCTTCGCTGCTCGATTTACCTTCTCACAATGGTCCGAGAACGAGACCTCCAGTTTATTGTCAACATAGACACCCGGGTCCTTTTCACATTCAGTCTCTGTTAATGCTGTTTCTTCATTCTGTTGGGACATGTGACGATACACCTCCTTACTGTTGGTACGACCCTAGGTGTACCCTCTTACATTTTATGACTTTACCTTAACAGCCATTTCTTCGACCACTCGTGAAGTTGACAGAGATCTTTTTGTAGCTCTTCACAGTCCGTTTGTTTTTTATTTCGATGAATAACTTGGCATCGTCCGCAAACATTTGTATGGGGGGAGTGTATGACGTCTGGCATCTCATTTGTAAAACAAACAACAACTGACCCAGCACACTGCCCTGTGGCACCCAGCTTGTCACGGGTACTCACGACGGTTTCGTGCCATTAATCACCACACATTGCTTGTGGAGTCTAAATGGATCCAAACTACAGTTACACATATGGAGATGTTTGGACTAGACCACCTGTACAAAGTTGAGACACAACAGCGCTTCCTGCCACCCTGGCGGACAGTTCCCTTCGATTTCACAATACCGACATATCCGCCTAAAAAATTAATTATACAAAGCATTTATCTCCAACACACTGCCAAATCGAGAGATCTTGAACACATACACACTCTACAGACTGATGATAATATCACACAGACCATCTACACTGATGGATCTCTTAACACCGCCTGTGGGAGGGCTGGAAGTGCTATTGTTGTGACTCAACCTAACGGTAATATAGTTGAGAAAGGAGTTAGAATTAACAACTGGGCATCCACTCTACAAACTGAATTAGTTGCCATACTCACAGCTATTAAATTCATTGAAACCACTGTCACTGACAGTTTCATCGTCACTGACTCTCTATCCTCACTACTTGCCCTTGGCACCCTCGACTCAGGTTGTCACGTTCTTGTCTCTGAAGCCAGACACAAATATGCTTGCCTTGTTGACCGGGGTGTCAAGGTCAAACTGTTGTGGATCCCCTCTCACATAGGCCTCATAAAACATGACAGAGTTGATGCCCTCCCCAAACTCGCGTCTAACAAGACACCGTTCAATACAATTTGGGTCTGTCAAAAAAAAACCTTAAAACTGTAATTAGGAAAGAACTTATTGATGAGTTTGACGCATGTAGACTAGTGCAAGCAGGTACTAGTCGATCCATAGTTTACCATGATGAGATGTATCAAGTGAAACATGTATATGGAGCAAGTAACAAGATCACTAGATTACAAGATGTTGTAACCGCTAGATTAAGGTTAGGATATAAGTACCTCTGGCAGTATGTTCCTCAAGCAGATGTAAACAAGACTAAATGTAAAGTGTGTGGCCAGACATATGGCCACACACTTGAACACTACGTTCTTGACTGTGTGAAGATAGAACCTTTTAGGGACAGGTCCAAGCACACTGTGTGTGAAATGGTACAGCACTTCTTCTCTAATGGCAAGATAGCCGACATATTAAGATTGTATCCACTTTTTTGCACTTAGTAACTATATCAGTTCTCATGTACAGAACCAAATACGCAATGTGCTTGAATACTTCTCACGTAAATGTGAATAACAAAGTGTGAGGCCAGACATACTGCCTCACACGCCTGTACTCACGCATTTGTGAATAAGTTATCCTTTATGTATAGAACTAAACAAATAATGTAATTGAAATACTGTGTAACATTCAGTGCCATAATATCCTGACAACGGGGGTTAATTATTATGACCCGTTGTAAACTCTACTCTGTAATCCTTTTGCGCTACCGCTCACAGGATGAGTGTGGGGTGCACAATAAAGTAGCCGCTGTAAGCGGCAAAATCAAAATCAATCATGAAGAGTCTCCAATTCACGCTAGGACACTTCCCCAAACCCCGTATCTTTCCAGATTAATTCACAAACTTTCATGGGGTCGAAAGCTTTGGCAAAATCAAGATATATATTGTCTGTACAGTATTCCCGCCCTCTTCCAAAATTTGAGTCCAAACATGCAGCACCTTGAGTAATTGTGTCGAGCAGTTATGGCATTGAGTGTTACAGAGTATTAGAACGCAGGCACTACGCTGAATATTATAGCCAGTAAAGTGAAGTATTTGATAGATAAATGCATACCCTAGACCAGTGGTTCTCAACCTTGTTTGCCCCATGCACCCCTTTCACCATATGTCAGAATGTCATTCCCCCTCCTTTCCAAAATTGTCTGCCTCAAAAAGTGCATTCCAAATAATATGAATATAATACTGAAAATCCTTTATTTTTTCCATATTAGTACATATACATTTACAATTTTACATGGATTATTTTTATAGTGGAGTTTTACAAATTAAATGCCAATTGAAAATGTTGGTGGATTTATAAAACTTGAATAAAAATAAAATAGTTTTTTTTATTTATAATAAATTACTTAACAGACCAAATTGAAGCATAATGCAATAAACAAAAAGTTCACTAGAATACCAGGATATTGTAAATTTGTAATTAATTTTATTCAGATGAAGATTACAGTCAATGAGAAACCTGTGATTGTTTTTTCTTCGCCAATTCTGGGATACGCGGAGGAGTGCTTGAAAGGGCACAACGCAGGTCATTTTCTACCTCTAATCTACTACGCTGCTTCATTTTAATTTGCAACAGAGTTGAAAAGCCTGACTCACAAAGATATGTCGACACAAACGGAAGCAATGCACGGATAGCTCTTTCTGCCACTTTTGGGTAGGAATCGCACATCAAGGGCCAAAATTCTGTGATTGATTTCTCATCGAATATATCTCTTGCTCCCGAATCAGTTTCCCCCCCCCCCCTGAAAACCTGAATTCCCCCCTGGTTGAGAACCCCTGCCCTAAACCCATGGGCGTCCGCAGAAAAAAATGCAGGGGGGGGGGGTCAATGTTATCCTGAATTCGACGTGTGAAGTGTGAAGACATCATTGACAATTTCGGAAGAGATCCCCGACGGCTCCAATTCCTGTTCCAAGAGTAGTAACCTGCTCTAACTGAATGAACTGTTGAGAAATGTTTATGTTATTTTATTCATTTTGTATTTTCCATGTAATTTTTTCAAATTTTTTATTTTCCAGGGGTGGGGGCAAATGCCCCCCCTTACCCCTCCCTGCGGACGCCCATGCCTAGACCAAACCCACTGGTTTCAGGAATACAAGAGGACCGTTACACGTGAACCATACGGTGGTTGACAAAGTTAAGAAAAAATCTCAAGAATTCAAGAAGTGGATTACAACAACTGACGAGCAGAATAGAAGGATGTATATGCCAGGTCCAGGAACCAAGCAAAGTCAGAGTGCAGAAGGGCGGCTGCGAAAGAGTTCCTGAGACGGATTACAAACAAGGTCAAGATAAACCAAAATACTTTTTACTGTTCCACAAAATCTAAATTCAAAACACACGTGGGCGTATCGGATCTGGCGCTTGAAGACGGTAGCTACTCAGACTCAGATCAGGACAAGGCGAGGTTGAAACAAATCCTTTTACTCGAAGTTCATGAAAAAGGATGCGAACAATCTTCCTGCATTCGCGGAAAAGCTGTTTGACACAGCGCTGACCTATTATGTGTTCTCAAATGCGGACTAAAGAAACAAATTGTCAAAATTGAAGGTTCTTAAAAACCATGGCCCTAATAATATGATCCATCCCAGAGTGCTTGCTGAGTCCCCTAAGATATTGTTCGGTAGATGCCTGAATGAACAAAAGGTTCCCTGTGACTGGAAAATGGCTTATGTCAATCCAATATTCAAGCAGGGCGATCGTCACTGCAATGAATAATTATAGACCAGTGAACCTGACCAGCATAGTGTGTAAAATACTAGAGAGCATGATGGAACATCTTCTACGAAACAACCTTGTAAAGGACTGCCAATTTATGACCACTGGGGCCTGTTAGACCCTTTGTGGTCTTTGCTCTGTAATCTTTTTTTTTTCGCTACCGCTCACAGGATGAGTATTGGGTGCACAATAAACTAGCTGCTGTTCTCGACAAAAAAAATAAAAAATATATTCACAAAACGTGCCAGCCACTGTAAATAGGTAGGCGAATGTATATACCGCATTGTCTATGGTTCTATGCGCATTGTTGTATACCTGCACTGTGTTCATTGTATATCTACACTGTATATATACTATGATGAATCGATGTGAACTGTATGACGATATTATTGAATATGTATTAACTCTTCATCTCCCACACCCTTAAAACTGTAATTAGGAAAGAACTTATTGATGAGTTTGACGCATGTAGACTAGTGCAAGCAGGTACTAGTCGATCCATAGTTTACTATGATGAGATGTATCAAGTGAAACATGTATATGGAGCAAGTAACAAGATCACTAGATTACAAGATGTTGTAACCGCTAGACTAAGGTTAGGATATAAGTACCTCTGGCAGTATGTTCCTCAAGCAGATGTAAACAAGACTAAATGTAAAGTGTGTGGCCAGACATATGGCCACACACTTGAACACTACGTTCTTGACTGTGTGAAGATAGAACCTTTTAGGGACAGGTCCAAGCACACTGTGTGAAATGGTACAGCACTTCTTCTCTAATGGCAAGATAGCCGACATATTAAGATAGTATCCACTTTTTTGCACTTAGTAACTATATCAGTTCTCATGTACAGAACCAAATACGCAATGTGCTTGAATACTTCTCACGTAAATGTGATTAACAAAGTGTGAGGCCAGACATACTGCCCCACACGCCTGTACTCACGCATTTGTGAATAAGTTATCCTTTATGTATGGAACTAAGCAAATAATGTAATTGAAATACTGTGTAACATTCAGTGTCATAATATCCTGACAACGGGGGTTAATTATTATGACCCGTTGTAAACTACTCTGTAATCCTTTCGCGCTACCGCTCACAGGATGAGTGTGGGGTGCACAATAAAGTAGCCGCTGTAAGCGGCAAAATCAAATGAAAATCAATCCCACATCTGCTCCTTTTGGTTCCAACAAACCACTGCAGACGTAACTGCCTATCCTTCATTTTTTTTAAATCCCGGATCTTATTTTATACGCATATGGCAGGATGAGAGAGAATGAGTAAAATATTCTCCCCTGCTGCTTTCCTCATCTCCTCCCCCTTCCCAAGCCAAGTGGCCGTGGCCCTGAGCTACATAATAACCCCCTGCTACCCCCAACCACTCCACCTACTCCCCACCTTCAATCTCCACTGAACAGGTTTGTTTACACCAGATCGAGTTGACAACATGCCAATTATATGCTCTTGTTTAAGTAGCTCGTTCACGCAAAAAAAATGAAATGAATTTTGAGCTACTAAATAGTTATTTTTTTTCGATACTAGTTTTTACGAGATTTTACTTCATTGCAAGGTATTATGACTGCAGTACTAAGGGCACCGGAAATAGGATGTTGGCAACCCTCGTTTGATCACCGGTGGGTCGACCAATCAGTGACGTCGTAGCTCACAAACCTGTTCTCATTGCACTAAATTCCTGATAAAATTTTCAACCTGCATTAAATAAATGCCAATATATTTATATACAAAAAAAATATTAACTCACCAATGCAGAACGAAAATGTACTTAGGTGTATGATGTTAATATTAGATGGAAGTTTTAGGGTTTTAACTCGAGTGTAATTAATAAGTGCGAGGAACAGTAAATGGTAGTAAGCAACTGTAGTGACCACAGCCTCACTCACTAACCAGGCAAGGTGAGTGAGCCCAGTTTTTGCACATTATTTCCATGTTTATTTCGCAACCTAGTAAGGTTGGGGTGTCTATGCAGTGCAAATGTAGGCCGTGTAGGTGCAGTGTGAGTGTAGTTTGAGGCTGGGGAGTGCCGGGTGAGGGCCACAGAACAGTGAGAAGCACAAAAGTGAGTCAACCATAACCGAGTGTTTTGGTTCGTGAAGCAGCAACAGGTTCACGGTCCGGAGTCACATAAAATTCTCGACATTAACCTGTTCCCCTAAACTGGTGCTAATTGAACCTACCAAGGTATAGTTTCATTACAATTTCTGTACTATTATTGCTTTTACCTTAAGTCAGGAAGTAAAGGAGCAGTGTTTTAAACATTCTAACGTAGTTATGAGGAAATTTCAACATATGAATCTTTGAGAATTTAGGACCTCAGGTTCTTTACTAATTACTATACAGGTATAACTTATTGCTAGAACGTCAAGTTAATGCTGATGTTTGTCTTCTATTCCTATGTACTGTATGTGATGATAAAAGGTGTGTAGTCTTATTTATGGACGGGACTTCCGCTGACATATTTGTTTTAATATAAAGAGTACAGGTTTTGTGTCAGAGAAGAGGTAGCATAAATTGAATTAAATACTATAGTGACGAAGTGAACCAAGAAAACTCCACTTATACCATAGCTAATCAACCATGCTATTTTAGGATAAGGAACAGTTAATGCCATTTGGGCAGTTTAAAAAAATAGTTTTATATTAGCTCATGATCATTATGCATCTGATATTGGAACAACGAAATTCAGCCATTATTTTGTAACAGGATCTGTGAGAGAGGTTTTGGGTAATACTAGTGCAGATGGCTAACACCAGAAGGAGTTGTTCGATTTTATTCATTTTTTCTATAGATGTTTTGATGATAGGGTTAATATTGATAACAGAACTGCGGACAAGTTATTTGTTTTGCTGTTTATTTTCTTATTCTATTTTCATCAGTCAGTTCTGATATGATAATCATTTGTTGTGCAAATGCTTCATTTTGTTGATAATTAGGCACCTAGGCGCGCACTACCTTGTCTTCTTGGCGGCAATGTGGTGGAGATGTCTCATCCCAGGATATAAACAGCCAATCATATTGATGTATTTCCAAACACTCAGCTGCCCTGACCGGATCAATGCTGATGCTCAGAGTATGCTTCTGAACCGTTCAGTATGGACGGCTGCTCTCATGCCCACAAAAAACATAAATTACACCTTATCATTGTAAGTTCTTTCTGTTTAATATACCCGGAAGGCTGCAGGCTAGAAAGTTAGGTAAGGTTAGGTAGGTTTGTTTGGTTAGGTTGGTGAGGTCTTCTAACAACACTTCTGCTGCTTGTTTTTCATATTAAGTAAGGTTAGGTTAGGTTAATTTAGAAAGAACCACCTTTTAACACATTTGCACAAACTACGATAGTGTCCATTATAAAACACACTGAAATTGTGGCATTATCATAATCGATTTCTATGAAAAGTTAGCCATGGGTCAGTTGTCATTAATTACCCATGGTAGTAAGTATATAATAAAAATATGATTTTATTTTATTTTATTAATAAGTATTTATTTTTATTCTTTTTAGTTCTCTATGATCATAAATCACCTGTAGTGGGCAGGGCATGAACGATTAGGGATATTGCACGGTACAACATAGGTGAAAAACTGATCATATGACACTAAAATGATGTTTGGAGGTTCTTTGTATGCAAGGAAATTAATTATTTAACAAATATTTAGCTGAAAAAAAAACTATGTTGGCATGTGGTTCAGTAATTATGGAGTTTTATCTGCTGATTACTTTCACCTTTATTAATTTTCCTGGGAAAATGCTTAGTTTTCGAGATACCGTATAGGCGAGTTAAATAGCATCTTGGATAAAACTGCAGCTGCGAACAATATGCCCTAGTAGTTGAGCAGTGTGCTTTCCAGTGTTTTTTGGTGTGATTCAATCGAACTTGACCTACCCTCCAACAATCTTGGAGGGCATGTGGGAATTCGTGGTTTTTGGGTGGGGGGAAAGACAAAATGAGTGATATGTGATATAAATCACCAAAGTTGGCTCGGAGTTTCCGTTTTTGAGGAGTAAATAAAAGCCAAAATTTTATTATCCGAGCCAATTTTGGCAAAGATTGGCTTGGATTTTTTATTTTAGGAAGTATTGAATCCCCAAAGTAATGAAATCTGAGTGAATCCAAGTAATCTAAAGGTAACCTAACCTTAGACTGTTGTAAAAGTATGAAAAATCATTCAAATTCATTTCTGACGCTATTATTCATTTTCGACTGGTTGAAATGGGGTTAGAAATACTCCAAATAAGGAGATCTAAAAGTTGGGGATGGTTTGAACTGTTAGCTGTGTATTGTTGAAACTGCAGTTATACCGAATCTTGCAGTTTCTCTATCATCTGTGATGTGGCAGATGTAAACAATGTACCGTGGCCATCAGCATTTTGGTAATTATAAGGGACATAACCGTCAGAAATTCGGTAATTATGAGGGTGTTTTTAGACACATTTTGTACGGTGATTACTTTGTTCTATTAATTTTCTTTTAAATGCTTAGTTTTCTAGGTATAGGCGAGTTAATATATAGGTTAGGTTAAATTAGCTAGGTTTTCTGAGGTTTAGTTAGGTTAACACATGATTTCAACCATTTTTTTATTTTTCCTAACATAATACAGTATCTCCTAATAAATCAGTAAAAACTGGGAATTCTTAAACCAATGTTCAATGAAAAATGGCAGATGGTCATTATCTGAATAATTACCCATTTGTATTACTATCATCCAAAGACAATCTGTGGAAAGATTAACGAAATCAAGCATCACGTTCTGGTGTTTGCCGGCTCCTTCAGGATTACCAGGTTTGGGATCAAAGCCATTAACACGAAGCATTGCAGCAGTCTGTCAACTTTATGACTTGCCTAATTGCACGGGGTGCTCTGGCCACTGACGCTGGTGTTCTCACAATCTTTATTTACTTCTCACATTTCCTCCATTATTTTTAAAATATCGAAATTGATCTCTTTTGAGTTATATAAAAACATACTGAAGATAATTACTTAGAAAAATACACTAATAATGATAGGTCTTCATAATTATTCTAATTGATATTTCTTGAGATCTTTTGTGCCTCAGAACTAACAACTTTAGGACATTAGACAATAGAGGATAACTTACCTTATGAAAAACAAAAAAGTGGATGAGAAAATTGTTTCTCATAACACCAGTTTTAGGATTTTTCCCCTAAATGACAAGTTTTCGCTCACAATGCCGGGTTGCTGGACAACTCGTACCCAAGCAAATCGTACCCATCAGAACATTTTAACTAGTACCCAATTACGAGATAACTCGAACCCATCAGAACATGTCAACTAGCACCCAATTACGAGAAAACTCGAACCCGATTTACGAGACAGTTCGTATGTATATATATATATATATGTGAGTAAATCACTGTAGGTGCGCGTGATCTAGGTATATGCTGATAACCACAAGGAAAGAAGAAAACACAAAGTTCCCAAGCGCTTTGGTGTAATTCACATCTTCTACAGACTAGTCTGTGTGTTGTGATAGGTATATATATATATATATATATATATATATATATATATATATATATATATATATATATATATATATATATATATATATATATATATATATATATATATATATATATATATATATATATATATATATATATATATATATATATATATATATATATATATATATATATATATAATACAGTATTTTCTCAATTTAACAAACTAATTCGAGCCACCCCTTTCGATTAAATCGAGCGTGATTCCGTAAATATTCCGTGCCAAATGCAGTTTGGCTCGTGGAGTTTGTTTACATCCGCTCAGTCTGTGTCCTGCCGCTACCGGTCTCCCAGTTGTGTACAAGTATTTACAAAAAGTATAATTCCACCTTGTCACTTCATACACAGCTTTGGCACTCCATGAAATAGGAAGTCATTCAAAGTACTGTACAGTTGTTTATCACCTTGATATCATTACAAATCCTGTGAGTCTTAAGATAGAGTTAAGATTCTTATGATTGTTTATTAATTAATGTCCAGATAGGAATGTAATCTCCAATTACTTGAGGAAGTTGTCAACAGGAGTGTGTGGAGAGCTTGCCAGTGCAAAACACATACAGTATAAATTATTTCATGATTACTGTACTTGCTTTAATATATCGTATTTCTTAGGAGCCCATGCACTTCTGAACTACCAACTTCAGGGCATTTCACTATATAAGATAGGCAGTGACTAAATTACCGGCCACAGCAATAACTGATGGGTTGTTTTGGGCAATTTTGCCAGTACCTAACTTAATCAATAAATTTTTTGTACATAAAAATCATCATGTCATTTTTTTCTTTCATTAATACAATAAATACTATTTTATCATTACTTCTATTACATAAACAATGGACAGGAAAAATAGCCCAAAATTGCCTGTCAGCTATTGCTATGACCAGTAATTTAGGCTGCCTAACCATTTAAGATAAATGCTTTCTTAACTCGTGAAAATGCCAAAAAGTGGACGAGGAAAACGTTTCCTGTAATATATACTGCATAATTTCTATGACTTCCTTCCTCCTGGTTTGTTCTCATAGTAGCACTGAGCAGGTACTTACCAGATACTGCTACATTGTATATGAATATTTATAAAATGAAACAATCTAAATAATACAGTATTCATCATTATCAACTAAAATATAAAAAATCCTGTCTGTAAAGGGAAACATCAACACATCAAAGGTGTATCAGCTGTTGCTGCAATATATAATTTATCATTTACTTAAAAAAAAAAATCATAGACTAAGGAGCCACTGCATTGTGGGTTAGGGTCATCTCTTATCCAAGACAACTCGTACCCAAGAAAAATCATACCCAAGACAACTCGTACCTAAGGTAACTAGTACCCAACTCACGAGATAGGTCATACCCAAGATTATCGAATCACGGACAGGCCAAGCAGTCCGAGCCAATATAGTCCGTTATTAGTTTAGTTTGTGAATTAAGAGCACATATCACTTCACCGATATTTTTTTTCCTCTAAGATTAAGAATTTTTTTATTGCAGTATACAGAGGTAATGCTAATAAAGCATAAATTGATTTAACTTTTTCAATATTCTGTACATAATAAAATACATTTTTTATAGAAAATAAAGAAAAAATTGGCTCTCTCTTACCTTCATATGATAAACATTTGACATATGAAAATACAGTATGTACTATATTCTTGAGCAAAATTTATTACAATACAGTATACCGTACAGTGATACCCCGATTTATGCGGTCAATTGAACCCACGGGATACCGCGTAAAACGAAAACCGCGTAAAGTGAACAACAGAACATATGGGATTAATTCCAATAGAGGCTGGCCCGACCCCCAAGCTCCACTTTTTGACGACACAAAACTACGTTGTAGTAAAAATATCTTAACTTAATGATGGTATGCACACACACAATATAGAAGAGAAATATCAATAATAGAATAATATACTGTACCAGGTAAAAGAAAAATCAAGGTGTAACACTTACGTCAGGTTAGGTTAGAAAAAATAAAGGTTTAACACTTACCTAAGGTTAGGTTAGGAAAAATCAAGGTTTAACACTTACGTAAGGTTAGGTTAGGTTAGGAAAAATAAAGGTTAGGTTTAACACTTACTTTAGTAGAAAAGATGGGTTTGCATACGGGGATGGGGGCTGGTTCCGAGGCAGAGGGCAGATTACTGGCCCTCAGGTGAATCACCATCACTATCCACCATAGTTGTCAGGGCCTCCCTGACAAATCCGTCAAAGTCACCTTCACTGGCTCGGGCTGGCTGTGGTGGGTTGCGGGCGAAGAACTCGGTAATACTTTTTTGACGGCTAGTGTTGATGTTGTCTTGATACACCTTGATGTACGGCTCCATAGCTTGCACCAGCCGGGTATGGAAGACTTCATAGCGGTCATCGTCATGGTCATTGGAAAGGAAGAGCTTCTTTTTCTCTGCACACTCGATGGCACCCTTAACATTACTATGCGTTAACTTGTGTTCTTCTGGGGTTGACGCACCACCTGCCTCTTGACTGACGTGATCATCTTCCAACATCTCGTCGGCAGTCATTTCAGGATCTCTGATCACCTCCAAGATGTCTTCGTTGGTGGTCTCGGAGAAACCTTCAGCTGTAATACTGTGCGCAGCTTCTCTTGCAAGGTCCATGCCACTGTAATAGACTGAACCTCACCAGTCACAGGTTGACTCCTCTCACCTGGGATACCACGCAACACATGTCTCCATGCGTGACGAATCGTAGCTACAGACAGCTGATCCCATGCCTCTATCAAGAAGTCCACAGCTTGTTTGATTTTAAATTTTTTCCAAAACTGTTTGACGAGAACTTCTTGGTTCACCACCTGTTGTTCCTTGTCCTCGGCGCTTTTGCTCTCGCTATCGGTGTCACCCGGCTTACGCAACTCATCCTTGGTGTTGGTACAGTCGTTCAGGAGTTTAAACTTCTTTGCAGAGTATGCAGCTTTCACATTGCAGATTAACTCCTGGTCCATGGGCTGGATTAATGACGTAGTGTTGGGAGGAAGGAAGACCACTTTTACATTGGGGAGATGATCCATAAGTAGGGGCGAGTGTCCAGGTGCGTTGTCAAGGAGCAACAAAATGTTGAATGAAACATTCTGTTGCTCGCAGAATTTCTTCACATTGGGAACAAAACAATCATCAAACCAGGAGAGTGACAGAGCAGAGAACATCCACGCCTTACGTGAGGTCAGCCAGTGGACATTTATCTTGCTCATGTCCACGTTCTTGTAGGCGTGCGGCTTGCGGGCTGTGTGGATCACCGATAGCTTGAGTTTACAGGTACCGGTGGCATTGGTGGTAAAGAGGACGGTGATGCGCTCCTTCTGCAACTTCTGGCCCCAAATCTTGCTGGCAGACTGGACAACGAAGGTCTTGGAAGGTAGCTTTTTCCAAAATACACCGGATTCGCCCATGTTGAACACAAGGTCGTCGGTGTACTGTCCTTCCTCCATAACCTCACGTAAGAACGGAGGAAAATCTCTAGCTGCCACACGGTCAGCACTCGCTTCTTCACCACCAAAGTTAATGTTGGTGATCTTGTTCCTCTTCTTAAACCTCTGTAACCACCCAGAGGAAGCATTGAAGGGTTTGGGCTCTGCAATTCCCATCTTACGTGACACTGCTGCGTACAGTTCACGGGCGTACTCTTGAACGGATCGCGTGTCGACCGCCATGTTGCATCACTCCTGACGAATCAAGTAACTCACCAGCAAATTTTAAACCTTTAGCAGCACCTTGTTCTGGCAATACTTGATCATTGAAGCACCTGCAGACTTTGTGATTCTCATGTGTTTTTTGTTCTTGGCTGCATCCTTCTTAATAGTACGAATCGTACATTCGTTGACTCCATGCTGGCGCGCGAGATCAGCTTGACGTGTTCCTTTCTCCAACTGTTGAATAATCTTGTATTTCAGTTCGTAACTTTGGGAACGTTGTATCTTCTTTGGCTTAGGGCGGCTGGGTTCAGGTAATGCAAGGTTTTTCTCTGGGGGTGGTGGTCCGGCTGAAGCCATTTTACAGAACAATAGATACTGGTTTACACGGTGTGGCCTGGAGGGATGCAACTGACGCGGCTAGGTCAAGCGTCGTCTTTCCTCCCTCCCGCGGGTGGACACTTCATATTACTTTAAACCAATTACAGCAGCGGTGGAGGGAGGTAAGGATGCGTGGCCCAATCACAGTCCGATACGTCATATGACATCACCGATAACGCAACAGAGACATCCACTGCGCAACCTACCCGCGCGGCTTGCCCAAGCGGGAGAAGGCGGGAGGGTCGAATCTAAAAATAGTGTCGCGCCAGACACTCCGCGTATTTGAATAGATGCACCGCGTAAAATGAAAGTCCGGTTCTGGCGAGGTACCGCGTAAATGTAGAATTGCGTAAAGCAAAGCCGCGTAAAGCGGGGTATTACTGTACTTTTAATATTACTAAATACCAAAGGCACTCAAGTTTGAAAGAAAAAAGCATCATTATATAAAACATATTTGAAAACTTTAAGCAATAAAAAATATTGCAACTATTTCCTTAAACTGCACAATTTGACATGGGTCACCACATCCTTCTGAAAGACTAATACAACTACTGGTAATTGTTGCCATTTTTAAGATTTAAAAATCGAATACAGTATAATTTTCATGTGTCTAAAATTACTCTAGGAACTCTCATGAATAGAATGTAGCTGCGTCAATACCCGTATATTAAAATAAACTTATAACCAAATACTGTACAACTACTGTACAGTTAACCCTCACTTTACGCGGTTAATGTAACCCGGAGGGTACCGCGGAAAGCGAGAAACGCGTAAAGTGAATAACATAACATATGGGATTAATTGAAATGGAGTCCAGGCCGATCCCCAAACTCCACTTTTTGACGACACACAACTATGTTGTAGTAAAAATTTTATCTTAACTTTATGATGGTATGAAAAAACAAGTAATATAGAAGAGGTTAGGTTAGGAAAGATAAAGGTTAACATAGGAAAAATAAAGGTTAGGTTAGAAAACTAAAAATTTGGTGTAACACTTACGGTAGTAGAAGAGATGGGTCGGCATACGGGGATGGAGGCTGGTTCCGAGGCAGAGGGCAGATTACTGGCCCTCAGGTAAATCACCATTACTAGGTGAATCACCATCACTGTCACTTACAGTTGTCAGGGCTTCCCTGACAAATCCCTTAAAGTCATCTTCACTGCCACTATCACTGGCTTGGGCTGGCTGTAGTGGGTTGCGGGCGAAGAAATCTGTTATGCTTTGCTGACGGCTGGTGTTGATGTTGTCGTGATACACCTTGATGTAGGGCTCCATAGCCTGCACCAGCCGGGTATGGAAGACTTCATAGCAGTCATCGTCATTGTCGCAGGAAAGGAAGGACTTCATCTTCTCTGCACACTCCATGGCACCCTTAATATCACTATGACTTAAATTGTGTTCTTCGGAGAATGACGCACCTTCTTCCTCCTCTTCACTGACGTGTTCTTCTTCCAACATCTCGTCGGCAGTCACTTCAGGATCTCTGATCTCCTCCAGGATGTCGTCGTTGGTGGTCTCGGAGAAGCCTGGAACTGTAACAGTTTGCGCAGCTTCTCTGGCAAGGTCCACTGCTACTGCAACATTCTGAACCTCACCAGTCACAGATTGACTCCTCCTCTCACCTGGTATTCCATGCAACACATGTCTCCATGCGTGACGAATTGTAGCAATAGACAGCTGATCCCATGACTCCACCAAGAAGTCCACAGCTTTCTTGATGTTAAATATTCTCCAGAATTGTTTGAAGAGTATTTTTTGCTGTTCCAACTGTTGATCCTCATCTTCTTCGCTCTTGCTATCGGTGGTGGTGTCACTCAGGTTACGCAACTCTTCCCTGGTGTTGGTGTAGTCGTTCAGGAGCTGGAATTTTTTGGTTGAGAATGCAGCTTTCACATTGCAAATCAACTCCTGGTCCATGGGCTGGATTAATGACGTAGTGTTGGGAGGAAGGAAGACCACTTTTACGTTGGGGTGACGATCTAACAGTAGGGGCGAGTGTCCTGGTGCGTTGTCCAGCAGCAACAAAATATTGAATGGCACATTCTGTCGCTCACAGAATTTTTTTACATCGGGAACAAAACAGTCATCAAACCAGGAGAGGGACAGTGTAGAGAACATCCACGCCTTACGTGCGGTCAGCCAGTGGACATTTAGCTTGGTCATGTCCATGGTTTTGTAGGCGTGCGGCTTGCGGGCTGTGTGGATCACCGATAACTTGAGCTTACAGGTACCGGAGGCATTGGTGGTAAACAGGACGGTGATGCGTTCCTTCTGCATTTTCCGGCCCCGAATCCTGCTGGCATTCTTCACAACGAAGGACTTGGAAGGTAGCTTTTTCCAGAAAAGACCAGATTCGTCCATGTTAAACACCTGGTCGTCACTGTACTGTCCTTCCTCCATAATCTCACGTAAAAACGGAGGAAATTCCCGAGCC
Organism: Homarus americanus; assembly: GCF_018991925.1. NCBI lineage: Eukaryota > Metazoa > Arthropoda > Malacostraca > Decapoda > Nephropidae > Homarus > Homarus americanus. The sequence goes on along the minus strand of NW_024735554.1, from coordinate 12,829,203 downwards.
GCAGCACGATCAGCACTCGCTTCTTCACCACCAATGTTTTTATTGGTGATCTTGTTCCGGATCTTAAACCTCTGTAACCACCCAGAGGAAGCATTAAAGGGTTTGGGCTCTGTAATTCCCATCTTTCGTGCCACTGCCATGTACAGTTCACGTGCGTAGTCCTTAACAGAGCGCGTGTCGACCGCCATGTTCCGTCGCGCCTGACGCACCAAGTACCTCACAAGTAATTTTTCTGTCTTGAGAAGCACCTGGTTGTGAAAATACTTGATCATAGAAGCACCTGTAGACTTTGTGATCTTCATGTGCTCCTTTATCTTGGCTGAATCCTTCTTTATAGTCCGGATCGTAGATTCGTTCACACCATGCTGGCGCGCCAAATCAACCTGCCTTGTTCCTTTCTCCAACTCTTGGATGATGGTATACTTCACCTCGTAGCTTAAGGAACGTCGTGTCTTCTTTGGTTTAGTGTCGCTGGGTCCAGGTAAGGAAAGGTTTCTCTCTGGGGGTGGTGGTCCGGTGGAAGCCATTTTACGGAACAATGGATGCGCGTTTACATTGCTGGAATTCTTATAATTTGGTGATCATTTTGAATATAAACATCATATATTTTTCATTAAACATACAAATTTTAGATAAAAATTTTTCTCTAGGTAACTATGTTATCTTTTGTGCAAAATATATGACATTTATATTCAAAATATTCCTGGTCTTACAAGGAATCCAGCAATGTCAATTGTATTATCCTAACTTTAGTTTGAGGTATTATTTATTAAAATTTAGTGGTTTTCCCCCAAAAATTTCTCTGAGAGGGAAGAGCCAGCAGTGTAGTGTGAGAGGGGAGGGAGTTGAGTCCATTATTTGAATGGACATTAACTTGGCGACTGTATTTCTCTATTTCTCTTAAGTATTAATTGTGTGCATGTACCATCATAAAATTAAGATGTTATTTTTACTACAACATAGGTATGTGCCTTCAAAAAGTGGAGTTTGGGGGTCGGGCCGGTTTCTATTGGAATTAATCCCATATGTTCTGTTAACGCGGTTCACTTAACGCAGGACCCTCTGGGTTCAATTGACCGCGTTAAGTGGGGTACAACTGTATATATATATATATATATATATATATATATATATATATATATATATATATATATATATATATATATATATATATATATATATATATATATATATATATATATATATATACACAGCTCCTCCCTGACTTACGACGGGGTTAGGGACCCTAATCCAGGTCGCAAGTCGAAATGGTCGTAAGTCGAAAATGCTTAAATAATACATACAAAATCTAAAATGGGTATCTCTTTTTCTTCTCGTCACCACAAAACTCTGACTTTTAAGCTTTCCAGCCATTTTAAAGTGAATTATAAACAAAAATTTTGTCTGTGTAGTGACGTTGGGGTGGCGTCACATTACCTCACTGTGCTAGGTGGTGATGTGTTATCTTGTAGTCAGGTGTAAAGCCAACCCACTGTCGTTCCTGGGGTGGACTGATAAACACCGCCTGGTTCAGAAGATGGTGGTCGGTTCCCAGGGGTGCTTATTTCACAAGTGCGTCACGGCTCTCGCTGATACTGTCTAATGCTGAATTCACTGGCTTAAGCACTGTTCAACACTGATCCCACTTCTTTCTGAAACGAAATTGTCACTTTTAACGGGATTATGTTGATATCCCTGTGGTGAGGATGGGTTGAGGAGAGGGACTTGAGGAATGGGCCGAACATTGGCCTGGGGGGTAGCACCATAGCAGGAGCGGGCGCTCGTTAGGTCTTGACCCTCCGGTGGTCAAGGATGTAGTGTGTGTGTGTGTGTGTGTTTTTTGAAACAGCTCTCGAGATATTTTTGTCAGACACCACGACTGTGACTGGTATAGACTGATGATTCTTAGAATAAGTACGGACAAATTTTATTCGTATTTAACTGTAAAAACAAAGAAGGAAAATGCATTAGATAATTGAAGTGTTAATGTAAACACTGGCAGAAATAGGTTACAACTGTCATGTTTATATCATCATTTAATGTTCTATACCTGGGGGTATAATTATGTGGTTAACCAACATAATATTTTTGGGACACAACTCTGTCATACAGTATTTTATATGTGACATGTGTGCATCATCATTTAATAAATTTTCTGTTAACTGGGGATATAATTCTGTTATTAAACAACATATCCTACAAAGGTCCAAGTTACAACTCTGTCATATTTTGTATGTTACAACTTTGTCATAAGTCATATGCTACAGCTCTGTCATATGTCATATCAACTCTGTCATATGTCGTATTTTACAGCTCTGTCATATGTTGTGCTGCAACTTTATCATATGTCGTATCAACTCGGTCAAATGTTACAACTCTGTCATATGTTACAACTGTCATATGTTGTATGTTACAACAGTCATGTCATGCATTACAACTCTGGCCTATTTTGTATCAACTCTGGCATATGGTGTATGTTATAACTCTGTCATATGCTATAACTCTTGTCATATGTCGTATTTTACAGCTCTGTCATATGTCGTGCTGCAACTATATCATATGTCTTATCATCTCTGTCAAATGTTACAACTCTGTTATATGTCATATGTTACAACTGTCATGTTGTATGTTACAACTGTCATATGTCATGCATTACAACTCTGGCATATGTCGTATCAACTCTGTCATATGACTTATGTTACAGCCCTATTGTATGTTACAACTCTATCATATGTTGTATGTTACAACTTTCATATGTCGTATCAACTGTCATATGTCATATCAACTATGTCATATGTAGTATGTTACAGCTGTTGTATGTTGTATCAACTCTGTCACATGTTATATGCTACAGCTGTCACATGTTGCATGTTACAACTCTGTCATATATCGTATGTTGCAACTGTCGTATGTTACAGCTCTGTCATAAGTGGTATGTTACAGCTCTGTCATAAGTGGTATGATACAACTCATATATCGTGTGATACAGCTGTCATATATCGTATGTTGCAACTGTTGTATGTTACAGCTCTGTCATAAGTGGTATGTTACAGCTCTCATAAGTCGTATGTTACAGCTCTTGTCATATGTTGTATGTTACAGCTCTGTCATAAGTGGTATGTTACAGCTCTGTCATAAGTGGTATGTTACAGCTCTTGTCATATGTTGTATGTTACAGCTCTGTCATAAGTGGTATGTTACAGCTCTGTCATAAGTGGTATGTTACAGCTCTGTCATAAGTGGTATGTTATAGCTCTGTCATAAGTCGTATATTTAGCTCTGTCATATGTTGTATGTTAGCTCTGTCATAAGTGGTATGTTACAGCTCTGTCTAAGTGTATGTTACAGGTCTGTCATATGTATATGTCACAGCTCTCATAAAATCGTATGTCACAGCTCTTGTCATAAATTAGTATGTTACAGCTCTGTCATAGTGGTATGTTACAGCTCTTGTCATAAGTCGTTTGTTACAGCTCTTGTCATAAGTCGTATGTTACAGCTCTGTCATAAGTAGTATGTTACAGCTCTTGTCATATGTCTTATATTACAGCTCGTCATAAGTCGTATGTTACAGCTCTTGTCATAAGTCGTATGTTACAGCTCTTGTCATAAGTCGTATGTTACAGCTCTTGTCATATGTCTTATGTTACAGCTCTTGTCATAAGTCATATGCTACAGCTCTTGTCATAAGTCGTATGTTACAGCTCTGTCATAAGTCGTATGTTACAGCTCTGTCATAAGTCGTATGTTACAGCTCTTGTCATAAGTCGTATGTTACAGCTCTGTCATAAGTCGTATGTTACAGCTCTTGTCATAAGTCGTATGTTACAGCTCTTAATAATAATAATAATAATAATTAACGGTTTATTGAAAGAGCTTGTCAGCCAGAAGGCTGAAAATATACAGTTACATATTTGGGGAATGGGTTACGAATTACAAATATTATACAAGTAACATAAGTGACACAAATAAGACATATAATAACTAGATGGGGAAAAGCTCAAACTACAGTTCATTTCAACATAGTGACAGTGCAAGGAGTAGTGTTTACTGGGAGTGAATACACTGGTTTATTACAAGTTATTGATAATTTTTACAATGGTTGGGACTGGGCTGTTCTTATAGCGATCGGATTCGTGCGTATGGGCTGGATCTTGGTTGTGGTGTCAGCAATTCTCGGACTGGGATCTCAGGTGGTAGTGGAGCGATTGCCGAGGATGGTGTGGCTTCTTACCAAATTTGCAGATGAGTCGTGGTGATGGTTAGTGAGTTGAAAGGTCAGTGTGTTGGCGCTTCTTGATATGTGGAGTAGGAAGGGAGAATAATCTTGCATGCCCTCTTTTGCACTTTCTAGGTGTTTCGTTGTGTGGCATTTAGGGAGGAAGACCAGGTGGGGGAGGCATAGGTGAGCTTAGGAAGTATGAATGTTGTGTAAACACTGAGGAGCTCGTGTGCAGGAACTCCGAGGACTTGAGTCGCGGAGGAGGTGGAGACGGAAACTGGAGGATTTGATAACTTCACTGCGTGTGGTTTCCAATTTAGTTTGTTGTCTATGGTGACGCCGAGGAGCGTGGAATCTACAACCTGGAGTGTGTTCGGACCTAGAGTAATGGAAGGTGGGACAATGTCGGAGGAGAGGTTGATGTGCATAACCATGGTCTTGGTATGGTTGATGGTGACATGGTTGTTGGTGGCCCAGTTTTGGAGACTGTTCAATAAATCCTGAAGGGCGGTATAGTTGGGAGCAGAATTGTTGACGCTGATCCCAATGGTGGAGTCGTCGACATATTTCCAGCGAGCAGGGGTTTCGCTTAGGGCATCATTGATGAGCATAAGGAAGCAGAGTGGTCCCATCTTGGTGCCTTGGGGGACGCCACCGGTGAGTGACTGAAAGGTGAAGACAGCCCCTCGGAAGCGTACAGCTTGGCGTCGGTCACTGAGGAAGTCTGTAAGCCATGGTATAAGTCATATGTTACAGCTCTTGTCATAAGTCGTATGTTACAGCTCTTGTCATAAGTCATATGTTACAACTTGTCATATGTCGTATGTTACAGCTCTGTCATAAGTCGTATATTACAGCTATGTCATAAGTCTTATGTTACAGCTCTGTCATATGTCGTATGTTACAGCTCTTGTCATAAGTCGTATGTTACAGCTCTTGTCATAAGGCGTATGTTACAGCTCTTGTCATAAGTCGTATGTTACAGCTCTTGTCATAAGTCGTATGTTATAGCTCTGTCATAAGTCGTATGTTACAGCTCTTGTCATAAGTCGTATGTTACAGCTCTTGTCATAAGTCGTATGTTACAGCTCTGTCATAAGTGGTATGTTACAGCTCTGTCATAAGTCGTATGTTACAGCTCTTGTCATAAGTCGTATGTTACAGCTCTTATCATAAGTTGTATGCTACAGCTCTGTCATAAGTCGTATGTTACAGCTTTTGTCATAAGTCGTATGTTACAGCTCTTGTCATAAGTCATATGTTACAGCTCTTGTCATAAGTCGTATGTTACAGCTCTGTCATAAGTCGTGTGTTACAGCTCTATCATATGTCGTATGTTACAGTCTCTTGTCATATGTCGTATGTTACAACTCTGTCAAAAGTCGTATGTTACAGCTCTGTCATAAGTCATATGTTACAGCTCTGTCATATGTTACAGCCCTGTCGTATGTTACAGCTCTCATATGTCGTATGTTACAACTTTGTCATATGTTGTATCATCTCTGTCATAGGTCGTATGGTACAGCTCTGTCATATGTCGTATGTTACAGCTCTCACATGTCGTATGTTACAACTCTGCCATATGTTACAGCTCTGTCATATGTCGTATGTTACAGCTCTTTTATATGTCGTATTTTACAACTCATATTGTATGTTACAACTCTGTCATATGTCGTATCAACTCTGTCATAAGTCGTAAGTTACAGCTCTATCATATGTTGTATATTACAACTGTCATGTCGTATGTTACAGCTCTGTTATATATCATATGTTACAATGCTGTCATTTGTTACAGCTCTGTCTTATGTCGTAAGTTACAGCTCTTGTCATATGTTGAATGTTACAACCCTTTTATATGTTACAACTGTCATTTGTCATATCAACTCTGTCATAGTCATTGTCGTATAAATATCAATAATAATAATAATTAACGGTTTATTGAAAAAGTTCTGCAGTCTGAAGGCTGAAAATATACATTGGACATAAATGTCTTATTACATACATTTACATTGGTGGTTTAACAAAAGCTCTCATGAGAGAAAGGTAAAGGAACATACAGTGAACATATAGATTAATGTAGGTGTTCAACAGCAAACATGTAGTGTAGTAACCCCCTCCCAGATGGTGTTAGAAGGGATCTCACGTGGCATAGTAGTTCCCTCACGGATGGTGTTTTGGGGGACCTGACGTGGTGTAGTAATTCCCTCACAGATGGTGTTATGGGGGGCCTGATGTTGTGTAGTAATTCCCTCACAGATGGTGTTATGAGGAACCTCACGTGATATAGTAATTCCCTCACTGATGGTGTTATGAGGGGCATCACGTGGTATAGTAATTCCCTCACAGATGGTGTTAGGGGGACCTCACGTGGTGTAGTAATTCCCTCACAGATGGTGTTATGAGGGGCCCGACGTGGTGTAGTAATTCCCTCACATGTTGTTATGAGGGGCCTCACGTGGTGTAGTAACTCCCCCATAGATGGTGTTATGAGGCGCATCATGTGGTGTACGAATTCTCTCACAGATGGTATTATGAGGGGCCTGACGTGGTGTAGTAATTCCCTCACAGATGGTGTTATGAGGGACCTGACGTGGTTTAGTAATTCCCTCACAGATGGTGTTATGAGGGACCTGACGTGGTGTAGTCATTCCCTCACAGATGGTGTTATATGAGTGAGTTGTGGTCCCAGGCCTTCCTGTCGTAGACGGATTAACAAATCGCTGGTTGTTGTTGGGTCTCATGGGCAGTTATCACTGGGTACCTGGGACCTCACTGTGTGAAGGCTAACTTGGGTACGACTCGGCTGTTACTGTTGAGTTGTTCTCACTGACTTAAGCACTGTTCACCACTATTCAACACTGGTTTCATTCCATTCCTAAATGAAATTGTAACTTCTGGCGAGAACTTGTTGATATTTCGGTGGGGGGGGAGGAGGGTTCAGGGGAGGGAGTTGGTATGGACCAACTTAACAGTTGACCTGGGTGCTCCCAGAGGAGCGCCAGGTACGTCTTGACCCCTCGGTGGCCAAGGATGTTGTGCAACTCTGTCATATTGTATCTCATATGTCATATCAATTCTGTCATATGCTACAACTCTGTCGTATGTTACAACTGTCATATGTCGTATGTTACAGCTCTCTTATTTCATATCATCTCTGTCGTATGTTGCAACTCTGTCGTATGTCATATCAACTGTCGTATGTTACAGCTCTATCACATGTTACAACTGTCATGTCATATCAACTGTCATGTTACAACTCTGTCGTATGTTACAGCCCTATCCTATGTCATATCAACTCTGTCATATGTTGCAACTGTCATGTGTTGTATGTTACAACTTTGTCATATGTCATGTGCTACAGCTGTCATATGTTACAACTGTCATATGTCATATATTACAGCTCTGTCATATGTCATATCAACACTGTCATATGTCATGTCAACTATCATATGTTACCACTTTGTCATATGTCTTATCAACTCTGTCATATGTTACAGCTGTCATGTTACAGCTCTGTCATATGGTACAACTGTCATATGTTTTATGTTACAGCTGTCATATGTTGATGCTACATCTGTCATATATCATATCAACTCTGTCATATGTTGTAGGTTGCAACTTTGTCATGTCATATGCTACAGCTATGTCATATGTTATAACTCTCATATGTCGTATGCCACAACTGCCATATGCCATATCAACTCTGTCATATGTTACAACTCTGTCATATGTTGTATGTTACAAGTCTGTCATATGTTGTATGTTACAAGTCTGTCATATGTTGTATGTTACAAGTCTGTCATATGTTGTATGTTACAACTGTCATATGTCATGTTACAACCCTGCCATATGTTGTATGTTACAGGTCTGTTATATGTTACAGCTGTCATATGTTGTATGTTACAACCCTGTCATATGATATATGTTACAGCTCTGTCATATGTCGTATGCTACAACTCGTCATATGTTAAACTCTTGTCATATGCCACAAGGTTGTCATGTATACTACAACTGTCATATGTCATATGCTACAGCTCTCTCTTATGTCATCAGCTCTGTCATACAATATGTTGTATGTTACAACTCTCACAACTTTTGCCATTTGTCATATGTTACAACTGTCATATGTTGTATGCTACAGCTGTCATATTTTGTAAATTATAACTCATTTGCTTCAACTCTGTCATGTGCTACAACTGTCATATGTCATATGCTACAACTCTGTCATATGTTGTATGTTACAACTGTCGTATGCTGCAAGTCTGTCATATGTTGTATGCTACAACTGTCATATGTCGTATGCTACAGCTCTGTCATATGTCATATCAGCTCTGTCATACGGTCTGTTGTGTGTTACAACTCTGTCACAATTCTTGTCATAAGTCATATATGATGCTGCAGACAGTTGCTGACA